>NC_053025.1:499126705-499453075 GCF_003073215.2 Triticum urartu
ACCCAAAGCTCAGAAGCTTATGGGAGATGCTATAAAGTCAAGGGTTGCAACATCAAAGCCCAAAGCTGCTCCGAAAGCTCAAGCTCAGAAGCCCACTAAGCCCAAGAGGAACACCAGAAGTATTCCTGCTAAAGAGAAGAACAAGGCCCCAGTGCCTGAAGCTGAAGAAGAGGATGATGAATCCCATGTGTTGAGAAAGTTGAAACCCAAGATCCCAGACCACAATGATACTCATCCAGTGGCTGAAGACATGCACATCAGAAAAGATGCTGGACTGAGATTGTGGAGACAGTTTGATCCCTATGGTGTGAGGAGAAGGACTGCAGTTGACTACAGGTTCCACATAAAAGAACAACAAGAATTCTATGAAACTATTTTGCTTGACAAGAAGCCCATTGTTTGTGACATGAAATGGGTTGATTGGGAATTCATCAAGGAGAATGAAGATCACTTCCCAGGATTTTATGATAGATTCAAAGCATGTGGAGTAGATGAGTTTGTTGGACAGAAGCTCACAAAATGGAATGATGAGCTGATCATGCAGTTTTACTCCATTGCTCACTTTTACCCAGATGGGAAGGTCATTTGGATGTCAGAAGGTACTAGGTACCAATCCACTGTTGAAGAATGGGCCAAGTTGATAAATGCCCTAGAGGAACATGAGGATGACTTGGATGTGTATGCCAAGAAGAAGAAAGACCGCAACTCTATGGAAAACATGTACAAGGAGATCACAGATAAAGCCTTGGAGACTCGCAAGCTTGGATCAGTACATTACTTGTTGTCTGGTCTGCCTACCATCAACTGGATCCTTAGGCACACATTGCTACCCAAGTGAGGAGATCACAAGATGATCAGAGGGCATTCTATCAACCTCTTACAGCTTTTTGATGGCCCTCAGAAGTTCAAGGTCATGAGTCTGATTGTAGAGACAATCAAGAGTACTGCTGCTGACCAGAAGAGAAGCTGTGGGTATGCTCCACACATTAAGGAGCTCATCAACTCCAAGATGGGCACAAGAACATATCTGTTGCATAAGGAGCATCTACCCTTATATCCTGATTTTGAAGACAACACTGTAGTGATGAATGAGGAGGAACCATCATCAGCTCAAGCACAGGAGAAGAGAGCCAAAGCAAAGGCTGAGAAAGCTGCCAAGATGCCAAGTGTTGAAGAGGCATCTCAAGTTTTCCTGAAGAGCAAGCAAGATCAACTTGCATATCTGATCCAATCTACACCGAGGATTGAGAAGGGCTTGGCCACCCTGACTCAAAACCAGGAGAGCTTGGAGAGGATCATAGAAACCAAATTTTATGATCTTGATCTGAAGGTAACTGAGATTCAAACAGCAATTGAGCAGCTCCAGGAGGAAGCAGAAGAGAAGAGAGGGAAGGCAACTACTAATGCATTTCAGTGAGTGCCTAGAGTACAGAGGTCTGCTGCAGTGCATGTACCTGATACAAGAGCCACAACATCAGCACCAGTAGCCACAGCCTCAGTACCACCTCCAGCAGCCACTCCACCAGCTCCAACTACGTCAACGGATGCCTTCGTCCTTGGAGTTATCTCTACACCACCTCCCGAAGACCAAGCCTGAGAGACGCATAGCACTATGCATATTTGAACTTTTTGGTAACTTGTTGCCAAAGGGGGAGAAATATGTATAGATCATAGGCTTTGAGAGAGTGTTTTGCTTCTTTGCCTTTTGGTTGAACTTTTTATTGTATGCCTGTGTGAGATACTTTATGTCCTTGTGTGAGATATCTGTGTGATCATGTGATTGATCATATGCTACTTTAATGCTTGCTTGGATGATACTATCTTTTATATCTCTATATGATCATTCAGTTTGCTTGGTGATGAGTGCATGCTTTTAAGTTATATCATTTTGAGCGCTCCACCAATATGTATGTGACATGTAAGAGTAACCCATGATCCTAATCGATTGTGCATTTGCATTCAAAAGAAAACTTTAAATAATGCACAAATTTAGGGGGAGGTCTTGCTTATCACATACTTCTCAAAGCAATGATGTATTTCAATCTTATAATCATTTGTCAAAGCTTTGATCTATATGTTGTCATCAATTACCAAAAAGGGGGAGATTGTAAGTGCAACTATCCCTGGTTGGTTTTGGTAATTCCTAACAACATATAGCTCATTGAGCTAATACTATTTCAAGAAAAATATTTCAGGAAAGCTCAATGATTGGCATGGCATGGATTAGAAATGTGGACCCCTCAAAATGCTAAGGACAAAATATTGGCTCAAGCTCAAGCTCAAGACTCCACATTTTACCTTTTAGTGATCCAATATCACATTGAGTCCATAGGAAAAGCCAATACTATTAAAAGGGGATGAGGTGTTGCTTAATGGGTTACTTGCTCAAAATGCTTAGTGATATGCTCCAAAATACTCAACCACTTTCTCATATCCACACATGTCCCAAACCAAAAGTCAAACTCGGCCCTACCGAAATTTTCTATCCGGCGCCACCGAGTTCAGTTGAAATAGCCACTGCCACAAAACCCTAGTCACTTTGGTCCCACCGATAGGGATCTCGGTCTCACCGAGATAGGATTGCAAACTCTCTGTTTCCCTTCATAATGTTTTGGTCCAACCAAGACGAGCGATCAGTCCCACCGAGTTCGCAATGCAAACTCTCTGTTTCCCCTTCATAACGTTTCGGTCCAACCGAGATGAGCGAATCGGTCCCACCGAGTTTGCCTGACCAACTCTCTGTTTGCTTATTACCAAAATCGGTCCCACCGAGTTTGTGTAATAGGTCTCACTGAGATTACTTTATGCCCTAACCCTAATGAAATCGGTCCCACCGAGTTGACATGTCGGTTCCACCGAAAATCCTAACGTTCACATTTTGAACTAAATCGGTCTGACCGAGTTTTCTGATTCGGTCCCACCGAGTTTGGTAAATTGTGTGCAACGGTTAGATTTTGTGTGGAGGCTATATATACCCCTCCACCCACTCTTCATTTGTGGAGAGAGCCATCAGAACATGCCTACACTTCCATCATACATCTTCTGAGAGAGAACCACCTACACTTGTGTTGAGGTCAAAATATTCCATTCCAACCACATAAATCTTGATCTCTAGCCTTCCCCAAGTTGCTTGCCACTCAAATCATCTTTCCACCAAATCCAATCCTATGAGACAGAGTTGAGTGTTGGGGAGACTATCATTTGAAGCACAAGAGCAAGGATTTCATAATCAACACACCATCTATTACCTTTTGGAGAGTGGTGTCTCCTAGATTGGTTAGGTGTCACTTGGGAGCCTCCGTCAAGATTGTGGAGTTGAACCAAGGAGTTTGTACGGGCAAGGAGATCACCTACTTCGTGAAGATCTACCATAGTGAGGCAAGTCCTTCGTGGACGATGACCATGGTGGGATAGACAAGGTTGCTTCTTTGTGGACCCTTCGTGGGTGGAGCCCTTCGTGGACTCGCGCAACCATTACCCTTCGTGGGTTGAAGTCTCCATCAATGTGGATGTACGATAGCACCACCTATCGGAACCACGCCAAAAATATCCGTGTCTACATTGCGTTTGCTCCCTCCAAACTCCTCCCTTTACCTTCATGTGCAATGTTTTACATTCCGCTGGTATACTCTTAGACTTGCATGTGTAGGTTGTTTAGTTGACTAGTGCTAAGTTGCTAAAATCTGCCAAGACTTAAAATTGGGAAAAGGCTAGATTTTTATTTGGTCAAGTAGTCTAATCACCCCCCCTCTAGACATACTTTCGATCCTACAGTATTTGATACTGGTTCTATTGCTCATATTTGCAACTCGAAACAGGGACTACGGATTAAGCGAAGATTGGCTAAGGACGAGGTGACGATGCACGTGGGAAATGGTTCCAAAGTCAATGTGATTGTCGTCGGCACGCTACCTCTACATCTACCTTCAGGATTAGTAGTAGACCTGAATAATTGTTATTTGGTGCCAGCGTTAAGCATGAGAATTATATCTGGGTCTTGTTTGATGCGAGACGGTTATTCATTTAAATCAGAGAATAATGGTTGTTCTATTTATACGAGTAATATCTTTTATGGTCATGCACCCTTGATGAGTGGTCTATTTTTACTAAATCTCGATAGTAGTGATACACATATTCATAGTATTGAAGCCAAAAGATATAAGTTTAATAATGATAGTGCAACTTATTTGTGGCACTGCCGTTTAGGTCATATTGGTGTAAAGCGCATGAAGAAACTCCATGCTGATGGCCTTTTGGAATCACTTGATTATGAATCACTTGATGCTTGCGAACCATGCCTCATGGGCAAGATGACTAAGACTCCGTTCTCCGGAACAATGGAGCGAGCAACAGACTTATTGGAAATAATACATACTGATGTATGTGGTCCGATGAGTGTTGATGCCCGTGGTGGGTATCGTTATTTTCTGACCTTCATTGATGATTTGAGCAGATATGAGTATATCTACTTGATGAAACATAAGTCTGAAACATTTGAAAAGTTCAAAGAATTTCAGAGTGAAGGGGAAAATCATCGTAACAAGAAAATAAAGTTTCTACGATCTGATCGTGGAGGTGAATATTTGAGTTACGAGTTTGGTCTTCATTTGAAACAATGTGGAATAGTTTCGCAACTCACGCCACCCGGAACACCACAACATAATGGTGTGTCCAAGCATCGTAACCGCACTTTATTAGATATGGTGCGATCTATGATATCTCTTATTGATTTACCGCTATCGTTTTGGGGTTATGCTTTAGAGACAGCTGCATTCACGTTAAATAGGGCACCATCTAAATCCGTTGATACGACACCATATGAACTGTGGTTTGGCAAGAAACCCAAGTTGTCATTTCTTAAAGTTTGGGGCTGCGATGCATGTGTGAAAAAGCTTCAACCTGATAAGCTCGAACCCAAATCAGAGAAATGTGTCTTCATAGGATACCCAAAGGAAACTGTTGGGTACACCTTCTATCACAGATCCGAAGGCAAGATTTCCGTTGTTAAAAATGGATCCTTTCTAGAGAAGGAGTTTCTCTCAAAAGAAGTGAGTGGGAGGAAAGTAGAACTTGATGAGGTAATTGTACCTCCTCCCTTATTGGAATGCAGTTCATCACAGAAATCAGTTCCAGTGATTCCTACACCAATTAGTGAGGAAGCTAATGATGATGATCATGAAACTTTTGATCAAGTTACTACCGAACCTCATAGGTCAACCAAAGTAAGATCCGCACCAGAGTGGTACGGTAATCCTGTTCTAGAGGTTATGTTACTTGACCATGATGAAGCTATGAACTATGAAGAAGCGACGATGAGCCTAGATTCCGCGAAATGGCTTGAGGCCATGAAATATGGATGGGATCCATGTATGAGAACAAAGTATGGACTTTGGTTGACTTGCCCGATGATCGGCAAGCCATAGAAAATAAATGGATCTTCAAGAAGACTAACACTGACGGTAATGTCATTGTCTACAAAGCTTGACTTGTTGCGAAAGGTTTTCGACAAGTTCAAGGAGTTGACTACAATGAGACCTTCTCACCCGTAGCAATGCTTAAGTCTGTCCGAATCATGTTAGCAATTACCGCATTTTATGATTATGAAATTTGGAAAATGGATCTCAAAACTGCATTCCTTAATGGATATCTTAAAGAAGAGTTGTATATGATGCAACCAGAAGGTTTTGTCGATCCAAAAGGTGCTAACAAAGTGTGCAAGCTCCAATGATCCATTTATGGACTGGTGCAAGCATCTCGGAGTTGGAATATACGCTTTGATAGTGTGATCAAAGCATATGGTTTTATACACACTTTTGGAGAAGCCTGTATTTACAAGAAAGTGAGTGGGAGCTCTTTAGCATTTCTGATATTATATGTAGATTACATATTGTTGATCGGAAATGATACTGAATTTCAATAGCATAAAAGGATACTTGAATAAGAATTTTTCAATGAAAGACCTCGGTGAAGATGCTTATATATAAGGCATCAAGATCTATAGAGATAGATCAAGTCATTTAACTAGACTTTCATAAAGCACATACCTTGATAAAGTTTTGAAGAAGTTCAAAATGGATCAAGCAAAGAAAGGGTTCTTGCCTGTGTTACAATGTGTGAAGTTGAGTCAGACTCAATGCCTGACCACTACAGAAGATAGAGAGAAAATGAAAGTCATTCCCTATGCTTCAGCAATAGGTTCTATCATGTATGCAATGCTGTGTACCAGACCTGATGTGTGCCTTGCTATTAGTTTAGCAAGGAGGTACCAAAGTAATCCAGGAGTGGATCGCTGGACAGCTGTCAAAAACATCCTGAAATACCTCAAAAGGACTAAGGATATGTTTCTCGTTTATGGAGGTGACAAACAGCTCGTGGTAAATGGTTACGTCGATGCAAGCTTTGACACTGATCCGGATGACTCTAAGTCACAAACCGGATACGTATTGATATTGAATGGAGGAGCTGTAAGTTGGTGCAGTTCCAAGCAGAGCGTCGTGGTGGGATCTACGTGTGAGCGGAGTAAATAGCTGCTTCGGAAGCAGCAAATGAAGGAGTCTGGATGAAGGAGTTCATTTCCGATCTAGGTGTCATACCTAGTGCATCAGGTCCAATGGAAATCTTTTGTGACAATACTGGTGCAATTGCCTTGGCAAAGGAATCCAGATTTCACAAGAGAACTAAGCACATCAAGAGACGCTTCAATTCCATCCGCGATCAAGTCAAGGAGGGAGACATAGAGATTTGCAAGATACATACAAATCTGAAGGTTGCAGACCCGTTGACTAAGCCTCTCTCACAAGCAAAACATGATCAGCACCAAGACTCCATGGGTGTTAGAATCATTACAATGTAATCTAAATTATTGACTCTAGTGCAAGTGGGAGACTGAAGGAAATATGCCCTAGAGGCAATAATAAAATTGTTATTTATATTTCCTTATATCATGATAAATGTTTATTATACATGCTAGAATTGTATTAACCTGGAACTTAGTACATGTGTGAATAGATAGACAAACGAAGTGTCCCTAGTATGCCTCTACTTGACTAGCTCGTTAATCAAAGATGGTTAAGTTTCCTCGCCATAGACATGTGTTTTCATTTGATGAACGGGATCACATCATTAGAGAATGATGTGATGGACAAGACCCATTTGTTAGCTTAGCACTATGATCATTTAGTTTATTGCTATTGCTTTCTTCACGACTTATACATGTTCCTATGACTATGAGATTATGCAACTCCCAAATACCGGAGGAACACTTAGTGTGCTATCAAACTTCACAACGTAACTGGGTGATTATAAAGATGCTCTATAGGTCTCCGATGGTGTTTGTTGAGTTAGCATAGATCGAGATTAGGATTTGTCACTCCGACTGTCGGAGAGGTATCTCTAGGCCCTATCGGTAATGCACATCACTATAAGCCTTGCAAGAAATGTCACTAATGAGTTAGTTGCGGGATGATGCATTACAAAACGAGTAAGGAGACTTGCCAGTAACGAGATTGAACTAGGTATGGTGATACTGACGATCGAATCTCGGGCAAGTAACATACCGATGACAAAGGGAACAACGTATGTTGTTATGCGGTTTGACTGATAAAGATCTTCGTAGAATATGTAGGAACCAATATGAGCATCTAGGTTCCGCTATTGGTTATTGACCAGAGATGTGTCTCAGTCATGTCTACATAGTTCTCGAACCCATAGGGTCCGCACGCTTAATGTTTGATGATGATTCATATTATGAGTTTATGTGTTTTGATGTACTGAAGGTTGTTTGGAGTCCCAGATGAGATGACGGACATGAAGAGGAGTCTCTAAATGGTCGATACATAAAGATTGATATATTGGAAGGTTATATTCGGACACCGGAATGGTTCCAAAGTGTATCAGGTATTTTCTGGAGTACCGGGAGGTTACCGGAACCGGAACCCCCTGGGGATTAATGGGCCGCAATGGGCCTTAGTAGAGAAGAGAGAGGGCCCACCATAGGTGGCGCGTGCCCGCCCCTTGCCTAGTCCGAATTGGACAAGGGGAGGGGGCGCCCCCCTCCTTCCTTCTCTTCTCTCCTCTTTCCCTTCTTCTCCTTCTTGGACTAGGAAAGGGGGGAAACCTACTCCTACTAGGAGTATGAATCCCTCCCTTGGGCGCGCCCCTTGTGGCCGGCCCTCCTCCTCCTCCCCTCCTTTATATACGGGGGAGGGGGCACCCCATAGACACACAAGTTGATCTTTAGCCGTGTGTGGTGCCCCCCTCGACAGTTTTCCACCTCGGTCATATTGTCGTAGTGCTTAGGCGAAGCCCTGCGTCGGTAACTTCATCATCACCGTCACCACACCGTCGTGCTGACGAAACTCTCCCTCGGCCTCAGCTGTATCAAGAGTACGAGGGACGTCACCGAGCTGAACGTGTGCAGATTGAGGAGGTGCCGTGCGTTCAGTACTTGATCGGTTGGATCGCGAAAACGTTCGACTACATCAACTGCGCTACTAAACACTTCCACTTTCGGTCTACGAGGGTACATAGACACACTCTCCCCGCTCATTGCTATGCTTATCCTAGATAGATCTTGCGTGATCGTAGGAAAACTTTTGAAATACTACGTTCCCCAACAGTTCTACAATGGTCTATTCTCCCGATTAGATCGCCATGTGTGAGTAGTTCGGTAAGGTCATGGGTTGAGTCATAGCCCTGCAGCCCTATGTATTTGTTGGAGGGATCAATGGAAGTATTATGATGTCTTGTACGTGTGGAATAAAATTGCTTTGTGGATATTGTTGGAAATATGCCCTAGAGGCAATAGTATTGTATTATTATATTTATCTATTCATAATTAAGAGTTTATATTCTATGTTATAACTGCTATGATCTTGGTATATGCGATTCAGTGGAAAACTCATATGCACTTGTGGAATGATAAACGATAAGATAAGATTCCTAGTCTCGCCTCTAAGACTATCTCAAGTGTTGTTTGTGATCACGTTTTCTGGTTCTTGAGATATCATTAAGTGTAACGATGGTCTCAAAATAACTTTGAGAGTATGACGTTAGAAGACTGATCATATTGAATCGACCCAAACTTGTTTGTTACACTTTGAGATAATATCATCACAAGTCAATTGTTATAACATAGAGTGTTAATGTGTGATTTTGTTCCTTACACCATGAGAGTATCGTAGTCACTTCTTGCCATACGATGAACTTTGGGGTTGCTCAAATGTCATCTATAACACGGTGATCATAACGACAACTTAGATGTTCATCGCAAAGTTTGACAAGGGACTAGATAGCTCAAGAGTGGTGTTTGCTCCTCCGACAATGGAGAGATGTTCTTAGGCCATCATCATCTAGCCATACACATGCGCACATGTCACGGGGATACCGGAACACGTTAACGAGAAAGAAGAACAAAACCGGTAACGAGGAGACCCGTATAGTGAGCATGTGTATGACTCAAGAAAATACCGATATATCTTCCCTCGGGTTTTGTAAAGTATCATGAAGCAAAGGGAACATCACAGGATAACCAAAGGTTCACTCAAATGTCATTCATGTATTCATAGGGATCGATATGGACGTCCACGGTTCCGCTATCGGTCATTGAACGAAGGGGTTTCGTTCATGTCTATGTTTTACTGAACCTACAGGGTCACAATCTTAAGGTAATCACGATCTACTGAGTGTTAGTAGGAAGGGAATAATGAGAATATATTTGTGGAATTGTTTCATTAATATTCGGAATAGTTTCGAGAGGAACCGGAAGCGTTTCATGGTTACTGGAAGGGTTTCAGAGTTTATCAGGCAATACCGGGTATTTTTGGTAAATAATATATAGATGGAAAATGTTTCCGGTGATGTTAATTTAATAATTAAAGGTTATAGTAATGGTTAGGAGGCTTTTATATTTAATTTGATATTGACGGTCCTTAAGAGGCCAAGTGGTGGAAGGAGAATTGGGCCACATAGGCCCAATAGGGGGAGGCGCCACCTTTCTCTTTAGGGGAGGCCGAATTGTACTAGGGGAGGGAGTCCTCCCTCCCCCTAGGACTGGTGCAAGGGGGGAGGACTCCTTCCCTTGTGTGCCCCCTCTCAACCTATATATACTAGAGGCTTTTGCACCTTTTTAACACACAAGTTTTGGAACCTCCTCTAGTTCTCTAGTTCTAGTTCTAGTTGGTCCTAGTTGATCAATTAGAGCTTGACCTAGATCCTCTAATCCTCATGACTAGAAGCCCAGTGTAGTTCCAGTGTCCTCCCTCTAATTATTCGGTGACGATAGCACTAGACGGTGAAGCGTTGCCGGATCATGAAGACCATATGCTTGCAACTCGTAGAAAGGTTGTGCTTTCTGTCTTCCATTTGAGGGACTGTTCGCGGGATCGTTCATCTACGGTTTGAGGGACTCCAAGTACGATCTACACCGACTCGTCTACTTCCACTGCTGATACATCTCCAACATATCTATAATTTGTGATTGTTCCATGCTATTATAGTATCAATCTTGGATGTTTTATATGCAATTATATATCAATTTTGGGACTAACCTATTGACCTAGTGCCAAGTGCTACTCGCTGTTTTTGCATGTTTGGTTTTCCAGGAAATCAGTACCAAACGAAGTCCAAATGCTACAAAACTTTTTGACGAATTTTTTCTCGACAAGAGAGACCCTAGAAGCCTCGGGAGGAGACCAGATGGCAAACAAGGAGACGACAAGGAAACAGGGTGCGCCTGATGCCTTGTGGGCCCCTCGTGGCTCTGTCTAGCTTAATTCCCAAACAGAGAGCCACCCAAAATACTTTTTCCGCCATCGCAAGTTTCTGTTCCTCTGCGATCCCATTTGGAGGACTTTTCTGGTACTCTGTTGGAGGGATAATCGATCACGGAGGGCTTCTACATCAACCTTGCTTTCCTTCCGATGATGTGTGAGTAGTTTACAACAGACCTACGGGTCCATTGCTAACTAGTAGCTAGATGGCTTCTTATCTCTCTTTGATCTTCAATACAATGTTCTCCTCGATGTTCTTGGAGACCTATTTGATGTTATATTCTTTTGTGGTGTGTTTGTTGGGATCTAATGAATTATGGGTTCATGACTAGATTATTCATGATTATTAATTGAGTCTTCTCTGAATTCTTTTATGCATGATTATTATAGCTTTGTGATTCTCTCTGATCTATCCATTTGGTTTGGCCAACTATATTGATTTATCTTGCAATGGGAGAGGTGCTTTGTAATGGGTTCAATCTTGCGATGCTCTATATTGGTGACAAATTAGGGGAGAAGACACGTATTTGTATTGTTTCCATTAAGGGGAAAACAATGGTGACAGTGTCATGGACTAGGGGGTACCAACCTGGTCAGCGCATAGTCCACGGGCTGGGCCTATAGGCCTTCATTCTTATTAAGGTGGACTCCTGAAGCTACACGCAAGATCAAGATTACGCCTACCAAATACTTGATGTATACTCCAAGCCAACTCCTGCTGCCTCCATACGCATCCCTGGATACCGGCCACGTAACCTTAGGAGCCCCACCTAGCGTGTATATAAGCCGAGGGGTTTAGCCCATATAGGGGACCGAATCACAATCACATTCACCCAGCCCTAGGGTTAGAACACAACTTACGATCTCGAGGTAGATCAAGCTTATGTTCGATACATCATCATCATCAATATAAACAAGAGTAGGACGTAGGGTTTTACCTCCATCAAGAGGGTCCAAACTTGGGTAAACACTGTCTCCTTCGTTCCTGTTACTAGCGATCCGATATCCACAGCTCGGGACCCCCTACCCCGAGGTTCGCCGGTTTTGACACCGACACTGGTGCTTTCACTCAGAGTTCCATTGTGAGATCAATAGAAGGATCCATGGATCATTCGCAGTTTAACTATGGCCCCGGCTATGGGGACGTATACGTCCCCGCCAATTTTTTTGTGTTCAGTAGCATGGTCTTCTGCGCTGACTCGGCGGGCCATCTAGCTTCCGTCAAGAACTATGCTCTGGATTAGATTGCGACTTTCGGAGGCTTGGAATACACGGCGGATTCCCACGGCGAGCTCATTCTGTCGAGTTGGACGCCTGGCCGGATCAAGGTCTTATCAGACATCGAGGGATCGACTCTGAAACTGATCTCTCGTGGTGATGTCGGATTAGGGTCCCCGACACCGGCAGGCCACACGGAAGAATCAATCACCACCGCCTCAGACGACCCATCATTGCGTCAAGCCCCGACATTGGTCTCGACCCAACTTCATTTTCTACGTCCGAACCTAGTATTTGACAATATCAGAGATTTCCAAATGACCATATCCTCACACGAAATATCAGTTTGTCGAGATTTGGATAGCGAGGGTGGCGAGGAAAGGTGATTTCGTGCGTACCTTAAGGCTGACATTAGGAAACATTGTGGGACTGTCGGGTAATGGACATTATTAGGAAACCAGAAATTACCAATCACAATTGAATGCTCAATCAAATCTGTCCGTGTCTCCAGATTAGGGGAGGAGCATTGAATGTTCCTAGACCCTGGCAACTCCACCGAGGAGGCCGAGATGGTTGTCAGATGTTGCATGTCTAAAGAACGCAAAGAAGAACAAGAAGCTTCATCACTGCTTTTGTTTTTGAAATTCCATGGAGTCTAGAGAAATCAGACCAAATTTGCAAAGTTCTTTGGCAGAAGCTAGGTCTTGGACAAAATTCTTCACAAGGAAGGACATGTTAACCCGTACTGCAACCGGGCTATGCGCAACAATTGTATCAATAACTTCATCCGCATGCCACTGAGAATCGAAATGCTTAAACCCATTGAAGCGGCCATTGAACAAATGAAAATGACAAATGAAGTCCAGCCAGATTCTATCCTAGAGACCATGAATGTAATGATAATGACCCACTTTGTTGCCAGCCACCGAAAAACGGAATGATCTTTCACTGATATGTGTAACCTTAAAACCTTTTGGATGACTAAGGGAGTCCTGGATTACGGGGTCCTCGGGCGTCCGGGCTGTGTGACCTGGGCCAGAATGGTGGGCCATGAATGTACAAGATAGAAGGTTTTCCCTGTGTCCGGATGGGACTCTCCTTTGCGTGGATGGCAAGCTTGGTGTTCGGATATGAAGATTCTTTTCTCTGTAAACCGACTCTATATAAACCCTAGGCCCCTCTGGTGTCTATATATATAAACCGGAGGGTTTAGTCCATAGAGGCAATCATAATCATAGAGGCTAGACATCTAGGGTTTAACTATTACGATCTCGAGGTAGATCAACTCTTGTAACCCCTATACTCATCAAAGTCAATGAAGCGGGAAGTAGGGTATTACCTCCATTAAGAGGGCCCGAACCTGGGTAAACATCGTGTCCCTTGTCTCCTATTACCTTCGATCCTCAGACGCACAGTTCGAGACCCCCTACCCGAGATCGGCCGGTTTTGACACCGACATTGGTGCTTTCATTGAGAGTTCCACTGTGTTGTCAGTAGAAGGCTAGATGGCTAGCTCGATCATCTTCAACGATGCCGTTTCCGGGGATGTTTTCCTCCCTGGTCAAATCTTTGTATTCGGTCGCTTTGTTCTGCGTGCCAACTCGATTGGCCACCTCGATCAGATCGACAACTACGCCCCTGGTCATCAGATTAGTTTTGGGAATCTGAATTATGTCGCTAATATCCTAGGATATTTGATCTTCAAAGGGTTCGCGGCCCCAACCACCGCTCTGGCCTCAGATCCAGAGCAGGCTACCAGGTCCGAAGATGGGAGTTTGGAGCCCACCGGACTCTCCGCTGCAAACCACATTGCCATAGATCCGGAGGCGATTATATCTGCGGCAAACTCAGAAAAGCCGGACTCGCCCCCATACTCTAGATCCGAACCCTCGCTCTCAAACGAGGCTCTAGACTTAATGCGATCCGTCACTATTGTAGAGGAATCACTTCCGAACTACGCCCAGCTCGGGCTAGGGGTTGAGAGCGGGGAATTTTATGTCCCACCCACCACCCACTTCATAGCCACTATTGAAAACTTAACCAACATGCTGGACTAAGCCTCCAAAGACATCGACGGCATGGACGACGATGCCAGAGACGAACAAGGCCAAGACCCACCGATTACCAGATGTTGGACGACCACCTCCACATACGACGTATACATGGTGGACACACCCAAAGAGGATGACGATGCAAACAGGAAAGATCCGGTAGAGGATAAACTTGATGAGGCACCACCAAAACATCGACGCTAGCGACGCCGCTCAAAATCACGTCGTGACAAGGACAGTAACACTGGCACCGCAGACGATAACACTCCAGAGGGTGCCGAAGAGCCCGAAGCCCCCGTCGAGACCACATCCGAACAAGATGATGTGGGAAAGGGGCAAGTCAACCCCGACGATCCGATCGGGAACGGGGACTCGGAAGATAGTAATTATCTACCGCTCTTTGAAGATGATGTGAGCCTCGGCGACGAAGACTTGATCGTGCCAGAGGAACCACTCGAGCAGGAGCGCTTCAAGTGCCAACTAATCACCACTGCGAGAAGTCTAAAAAAGCAGCAGCAGCGGCTCCAAGCCGAACAAGATACACTCAACGACAGGTGGACCCAAGTCTTGGCTGCCAAGGAATACAGCCTTCAACGCCCAACTAAGAGTTATCCGAAGCGTCGGCTACTTCCACAATTCGATGACGAGGCCTTCGAGCCCATACCGTCAAGATACGACCGTGCTGATGAACCAGACCGGCCACCACGTGGACGAGATAAAGCGGCTACTTACGCCAAACACCAACCCGCGCCACCTCGCCATAGAGGTAGAGAGACAGCGGCACCAGGATACACCTATGACCTACAGTAGAGCAGGCCAAGCCAGATGAATTTATGGATCAAGGGGGCATGCCCCAACACGCAAGGACGGCCATCAGGCCTGGCGTGACAGGCACAACCTCACCTGGGACGAAAACCGCATACAGACTTCATCCGAACTGCGCCGCGACATCGCCCGATACAGAGGCGCCGCACACCCCTTATGCTTCACCTATGAGGTGATGGAGCATCAGTTCCCAGAAGGGTTTAAACCCATGAACATTGAATCATATGATGGTACGACAGACCCCGCAGTATGGATCAAAGATTTTCTTCTCCACATTCACATGGCTCGCGGTGATGATTTACATGCCATCAAATACCTCCCCCTAAAACTTAAGGGACCAACACGACACTGGTTAAAAAACCTCCCAGAAAACACCATCGGTAGCTAGGAAGATTTGGAAGACGCCTTTAGAGACAACTTCCAAGGTACTTATGTCCGGCCACCAGATGCCGATGACCTTAGTCACATAGTCCAACCGCCCGGTGAGTCAGCCAGAAAATTCTGGACCAGGTTCCTAATTAAAATGAACCAAATTGTTAATTGTCCGGACGCCGAAGCCCTAGCGGCCTTTAAACACAGCATCCGCGATGAATGGCTCGCCTGACACCTTGGCCAAGAAAAGCTGAAGTCCATGGCAGCCCTCACCACACTTATGACCCGCTTTTCCGTGGGAGAAGACAGCTGGCTCGCTCATCGAAACAACAACGCCAGCGACCCTGGCACCTCCGAAGCCAAAGATGGCAACGGTAGGTCACGACGTAACAAACACAAGCGTCAAAGCAACAATGACAATACTGAAGACACGTCGGTCAACGCCGAATTTAGTGGCTCCAAACCCGGTCAGCGGAAGAAGCCATTCAAAGGAAATAAAGATGGTCCATCCAGTTTGGACTGAATACTAGACCGACCCTGCCAAATTCATGGCACCCCCGACAAGCCTGCCAATCATACCAACAGAGATTGTTGGGTCTTCAAACAGGCCGGTAAGCTAAACACCAGACATAAGGGGAGAGGGCCACCTAGTGAGGACGACGATGAAGAGCCTCGCCCACCAAACACAGGGGGCGGAAGAAATCCCCCCCGAGGTTAAAACGGTGAATATGATATATGTTACTCACATCCCCAAGCGGGAGCGCAAGCGCGCGTTAAGGGACGTCTATGCCATAGAGCCAGTCGCCCCAAAATTCAACCCCTGGTCAGCCTGTCCGATGACTTTTGATCACAGAGACCATCAGACCAGTATCCGTCATGGAGGTTCAGCAGCATTGGTCCTCGACCCAATTATTGACGGATTTCATCTCACGCGAGTCCTTATGGACGTCGGCAGCAGTCTTAACTTGCTTTATCAGGACACTGTCCGCAAAATGGGCATTGATCCGTCAAGAATAAAGCCCACCAAAACCAGCTTCAAAGGAGGGATACCCGGCGTAGAGGCCTGTTGCATAGTGTCCATAACACTGGAGGCAGTCTTCGGTTCACCGGATAATTTCCTAAGCGAAGACTTGATCTTCGACATCGTCCCTTTCCGCAGTGGCTATCATGCACTGCTCGGATGAACCGCATTCGCTCGCTTCAATGCGGTCCCGCACTATGCCTATCTAAAACTCAAGATGCTCGGACCACGCGGTGTTATAACAGTCAATGGAAACATGGAACGCTCCCTCCATATTGAGGAGCACACCGCGGCCCTCGCAGCGGAAGTACAAGGCGGCCTTATCAAGCCGAATACTACATCGACAGTCATGCCCCCGGACACTGTCAAACGTGTCCGGTCCACCCTGCAGAATGACAGTCCGGCTCATCAAGAGCTAGATTAGCAATTCGGCCTCTGTCACAGCCCCAACAGGATTTTGGCATATGTACCACGCGTACATAACTACGCACTAAAGATACCATGGGCAAAGATGGAGGCATATTAAAAATAAAGTCCACAATATGGCTCGACCCTATCTGGGCCCTCATATTCTCCTTTTTTCTCTTGTTTTTCTTTTTTCAGGTTCTTTACAACCCACACCACTCTTCGCTGGTACTTAGGGCCCTTTGTCAGGCCCCTTATATACACTCGATTGTTGATCCTCTCAAAGGACCATACACCATGGGGAAAAGCAATGCAGACGTGTGGCAGAGTGTCCGAAGGATCTTCAAGATCATCTTTTCAAATTCAGGACCTGTACACAACTTTCCCTTGTTCTCGACATGTAAAATGGCCTCGAGGCTTATGGCATCTTCTATAAAGATACGTTTTGACATACCAATCAGACTATAATGGAAACAGTTTTGCCCAACCTTGTTTAGTATCGGCTTATTTCTTAATCTGTTTTCCCACTTTACGTCCGAATTGGCCTATACACCTTGGTACAACTTAAATCGTGAGGGGCTCTATTCAAGCCATATATATATCCTAAACAATAGAAAGTCCGAACACTTTTATAGCACACTTCGGAGTCCCGAATATAGCATTATATGCTTCGGCTCCGAACCATGTCTTTTGTCAAATAGTTGGGTTGCCCGGCTCCTGTGGTTACCGCCTTACGTTCCGCTTGTTCGGCTAAGGTAGTAAAGGGAAAACTACTGCAATTGTGTTTCTGGTTCGTCCGGATAAACACCTCAGTAGAGAAAGCCGAAAACTGACTGTGATGGTGCGGTGAGAGCTGGTCAGCTATTCGGCGACTAAGTACAAATCTCTTGCAATTTCTTCCGTATTATACGAAGGACCGATCTTCATCTGGTCAGGCGTCTACAACACCCAAGTTTGGATAGCTGAACAATACAAGGGGTTGTGCATACAATCCCATTGTCAAACTCTTATGGCTAAGTGAGAGTGATAAAGCCGCATAGTCTGATTGCCCGGTTCGCCGCACTAACACCTCCTTCAAAGACCAAGCCGTCGGGTTAAGTGTGTTCATGTGCTATTCTGAACACCCCCGTACTACCTACGTGGGAGCTGAAGCCGACGACTGACCAACTCTCAGTTATCGTAAATGGCCGCACAGGAGGAAAATATTTTGAGACAAAACAAGCAAACATATTGTACAAAAGCTTTGTTTCATAATACAAAGTTCGGGCAGCACGGATACATTCATTCAAAAATAATGTCCTTCGAACACTGGCCCTCTACAATGAGGGACCCTTCCAAGACTTCATCAAAATATCGCTCTGGCATGTGGTGCTCCTTGCCTGGGGGCGGTCCCTCGGTTGCAAGCTTGGTGGCATTCATCTTCGCCCACTACACCTTGACACGGGCGAAGGCCATCCGGGCACCTTCGATATAGACCGACCGCTTTATGGCGTCAAGCCAAGGACAGGCTTTGACTAGCCACTTCACGAGTCTGAAGTAGCTGTTGGGTATGGGTTCAACTGGCCAAAAACGGACTATGACATCCTTCATGGCTAGTTCAGCCACCCTATGCAGTTCGGTCAACTGCTTCAGCTGATCACTAAGGGGCATTGGATGCTCTGGCGCAAGATACCGCGACCAGAACATGATGTAGGGTGGAACCCTAGGTGGCCGATCTTTCATGAAAGGAGGGATCTCGCGAAGAACACGAAGAACACGAGGGGGAAAACACGAGGGGAAAGAGAGGAATCACTCAAATCAACAAGAAACAATCACACATGTGCTAGATCCTCGAACCACAAAGAGATACACGATCCGCATCCAACAAAGGACGATACATAGGGTAACCGGTTCTTCTCCATAAGGAGGTCTTGAATCCATGAGGGGATCTTCCCGTGAGGGGTCTTGAATCCAAGGTGGATCTTCTCCGTAGAGGCCGCGGTCTCTCTCGTGGAGTAGATCCGATATGGATGAGCGAAGCTCTATCTCTGAAAATGAGCTAACACAATGCTAACCCTAACTAGGAGGAGGTGGAGGAGTATATATAGTCTAGGTCCACGAAGGGGTAAGTGGGGGATACATGGGCCTTGGCCCGATACTCTGCACACAGACAGGCGCCGGTCGTCCGGTGGCTCACGAGGGTCTGGTCATCCGGTACTTGTCGGACGTCCGGTGTTTTGGCTCGGTTGAGGTGGCGCCGGATATCCGGCGACGGTCGGACATCCGATCGCTTGAGTGTGTCGGACGTCCGGCCGCTGTAGCTTCCGTTGGCTAGCCCTTCTTGCTGGATGAGTGCCCAGGCGTCGGATGTCCAGCGTCGTCTGGTCATCCGGTGGCTTAAGCTTCCGAGCAGCTCCTTCTCTTGCTCATCGCGCTTTGTGTCCTCGCCGTATTGTCCATGGGCTTCCTCTTGGTTCCTGGTCATGCATAGCACACATGTTTGAGGTAGTAGCCATGTCTCACATGTGGAAAGTGACGATTCAGAGAGGAGCGAGTTCACCTTGTGTTCAATGGTGTATACTTGAGGTTTCGTCTTATGTTCTCTTGGGGCTTGGAGAGTAGTCGGAGTGTACATGGGGATGAACGTGGGATGCTCCGCATCATCTCCCCCCCTTGGGAAAGATCCGACCTCGGATCGTGATCCTCATCACCATGGAAACGGTTGTCGTGGACGGACTTGTAGTTGGACGGAGTTGAAGGCATTGCGCAATCCAAGTACTCCAAGGTGTCGCCGGGGGAGTATACATGCAAAAAGAGCAAACACAAACAACACTTGGAAGTACAATGGTTAGCGCACACAAAGTGTCCATCAAGGAAGTATGAGTCCGTGCGGCAAGATTGTTCATGACAAAACACATGAAGCTTAGCAAGATGATATGAAATGAGATGTAAAGCATTCATGTGAGCAAAAGAATTCATTGTGCACACAAATGTATTGTGAATATGATCAATGCAACCATGGTCCAAAATGATCTCATAATGGGATGGTTTATCAAAAGCATGAACATGGTAATGGGTGCTCAAAATGAGTATGTGATCATGCAATTGATGATGGGTAATATGATCATGATGTATGAATATGCCATCAAGGTAGATCACAACAAATTTGCTAAGAAAATGCACAAGATCATATATCATGGATGACATGCGAATACAAGATGCAACAAGGCAATCATTATGTGAGTCAATCCATGCATAAGATGCAAATTTATCATGTGTATGATATGTCCAATAATGATCATGACATGTGTGAGCACAATCAACAAATATGGAGGTGTTGATGTACCAATGCTCGATGTCGTGGCATGAGTGGAGGTTCGAAGGTGCTTCCAATAAGTTCGAGCGCTCCTCAATTTGAAGATCCATAGAGCCAATCTTCAATGCCGATCCTCCCTCCAATAGATGTATCATGTAGACAAGAAGGAAACAACAATGAAAGAATGACCCGTCCAATATGCATATGTGAGGATGGCTCAAAGGGAAGGAGGTCACCTTTTGGAGAATGTCGAAAATGTTGGTGTCGCGCATCGTGTACGCCTTCACATGACCAAGTTGTCTCGTGGTGGTACCACCTTGTGAATCCTTCAAAGTGAAAGAACATGACAAACACTCAGAAAAACAAATGAGGTTAGCGGAAGTGCAAAACCTATCATTCGTGTGGTAAGATACCCAACAAGTGTATGCATCATGCTCATCATAAGAAAGGACAAGGGAGCATTTCATGGTATGGAGGCATATGATGCGAGAACTACCAAATACAATAGGCGCAATCAAGCAAGCATGCATCACAAGTAAAGTGTCAAAGTCTCCACGATCAATAAGCATAGCAAGTTGGCACGCAATACAAGTGGATATGAAGGATGCCACTAATGGAGACAAGAGACAATGATCAAGATAAATCATGTGAGAGGCAAGAGCATATATGTCATCAACCCAAGAAAGCGAGTAAGAATGGAACATGGGCGATGCGACAAAGCAATCAATCATAGTGATCAAGTCAAGCAAGCTAGTATTGCAAAGATGCAACGTACTAGGAGTAATCATGGCAAGCATGTCATGTGTGCAAATAGTGGGCATGAATAATGCACATGACATATCACAAGCATGAAGGAAAGATATGAGCAAAATAGCATCAATAGCATGAGGCACATGATAAACATGGCAATAGCAGCAAGGATCTCCACCAAGCATGCAAATACACATATGAGTAGTAAAATGGTGAATCATGGGTAAATGCAAGCAAGGGTCACAATTGCATGGCAAAGACATAGAAATAGGCATAACATGCAAAGTGAACACGATATAGTGGGCATAAGGTGACAAATGGTAAATAGCCCATAGCCGTGTGAGATCCAAGTAAAAGAGATGCGCGTAGTCGGTGCGTGAAGAGAATGGTGGGAAGGATAGTTCACGGGATCCCAAGTCATCTTTGCTCTCAAGAGATTGTTTAGTCAACTCTTGGGATTGAGAGGTTGACGAGTATACGTGAGTACCTACACAAAACAAAGACAAAGGGAAAATTGTGTGTGTGTGTGAGGGAGTCCTGGATTAGGGGGTCTCCGGACAGCCGGACTATATCCTTTGGCCGGACTGTTGACTATGAAGATACAAGATTGAAGAATTCGTCCCATGTCCGGATGGGACTTTCCTTGGCATGGAAGGCAAGCTTGGCAATACGGATATGTAGATCTCCTCCCCTGTAACCGACTCTGTGTAACCCTAGTCCCCTCCTGTGTCTATATAAACCAGAGGGTTTAGTCCGTAGGAGGACAGACAATCATACCATAGGCTAGCTTCTAGGGTTTAGCCTCTATGATCTCTTGGTAGATCAACTCTTGTAATACTCATATCATCAAGATCAATCAAGCAGGACGTAGGGTATTACCTCCATCAAGAGGGCCCGAACCTGGGTAAACATCGTGTCCCCTGCCTCCTGTTACCATCCGCCTTAGACGCACAGTTCAGGACCCGCTACCCGAGATCCGCCGGTTTTGACACCGACATTGGTGCTTTCATTGAGAGTTTCACTGTGCTGTCATCATAAGGCTTGATGGCTCCTTCGATCATCGGTAACGATGCGGTCCAGGGTGAGGTTTTCCTTCCCGGACAGATCTTCGTATTCGGCGGCTTCGCACTGCGGGCCAATTCGCTTGGCCATCTGGAGCAGATCGAGTGCTACGTCCCTGGCCATCAGGTTAGGTTCAAAAACTTAAACTACACTGCCGACATCCGCCGAGACTTGATCTTCGACGGATTCGAGCCCATGTCAGGTGCGCCACACGATCACGACGAGCATGACGTAACTCTACCGTCGGACAGTGTTCGGGAGATGGCATCTGCAACTACTCCAGCCCTCAATCCGGAGCAAATTGCGCCATCCGAGGACGAGTGGATAGACCCCGCCATGGAGGCCGCACTCTCAGTGGCGATAGAGCTGAATACTGACTTCACCCCTTACGAGAGCCATGTTGCCAAACCATTGGATTCATCTCCGAACATGGGCTCCGAGCCGCCTGCGTCCGTGCCTACCAAATCAGATTGGGCGCCAATCATGGAGTTCACCTTCGCGGATATCATTCAGCACTCACCTTTCAGTGACGTGCTAAATTCATTAAGGTCTCTCTCCTTGTTAGGAGATCCTTGGTCGAACTATGTCCGGCTAGAGTGGGATGCGGATGACAAAGAAATTCGCTACCCACCCACCACCCACTTAGTAGCCTCTGTCGATGATTTAACCGACATGCTCGATTTCGACTCCGCAAACATCGACGGCATGGACGACAATGCAGGAGAGGAACAGGAACCAGTGCCCACAGGGCACTGGACAGCCACTTCATCACATGACATATACATGGTGGATACACCCAGATAAAACGATGACGAGGAACGAGAGGAGACAGCGGAGGATGACCCCTCCAAGAAGCAAACAAAGCGTTGGCGTAGGCGCTGCTCCAAATCCCGCCTCGGCAAAAACAGCGATAACAACACAAGAGAAAATAACACTCTAGTCGACTCCAGAGGAAATGACGACCACATTGCCCCGGCGGCAGAGCACGATGAAGCTACAAATGGCGAACATAGTACGGATCCGACGTCCGAACACGGCGACGCCGAGGATAAACCTCATCAAACCCCCTCTGGGGAGGAAACAGTCCGGACGAAGATGCACACATCATCTCGGAAACACACTTGGAGCAAGAGAACCTCCGCAGAAGGCTTATTGCCACAGCGAGGAGTCTGAAGAAGCAGAAGCAAAGGCTTAAGGCCGAACAAAATACGCTCAACAGCAGGTGGAACAAAGTGCTTGACAACAAAGAAAAGTATGGTGGAGGTTACCACACAAAGAGCTATCCAAAGCGCAAGCTATCACCCGAATTCGACGATGAGGCCTTAGAGCCCATACAGCTGAAAAATAAAACGGCCAACCGGCCGGATCAACCACCTTGTGACCACGATAGAGCGGCTAACAAGGCCGCACATGATTCAACACACGATCTACGTGAAGACTTGCGCCAAAAAACCAGTATGACCAGATCCATCTATGGATCTAGGAAGCGCGCTCCGGCACAAAATCAAAACCGAATACTACAACCGTTCGAACGCCATGATACATCCAAATACAGGGGTGCCGCACACCCCCTATGTTTCACCGATGAGGTGCTGGACCACGAATTCCTAGAAGGATTCAAACCAGTGAACATAGAGGCGTACGACGGGACCATAGACCCTGGGGTCTGGATTGAGGACTTTATCCTCCATATCGATATGGCTCGCGGAGACGATCTCCATGCCATCAAGTACTTGCCCCTCAAGCTTAAAGGACCAGCTCGGCACTGGCTGAAAGGCCTCCCCGAAAACTCAATTGGAAGTTGGGAGGAGCTCGAGGACGCTTTTCAGGCTAATTTTCAAGGGACCTATGTCTGACCTCCGGATGCAGACGATTTAAGCCATATAATTCAATAGCACGGAGAGTCAGCCTGAAAGCTTTGGAACATGTTTCTCACTAAGAAGAACCAAATCGTCGACTGTCCGGACGCTGAAGCCTTAGCAGCTTTCAAACACAGCGTCCGAGATGAATGGCTCGCCAGACACCTCGGCCAAGAAAAACCGAGAACAATGGCAGCCCTGACAAGCCTCATGACCCGCTTTTGCGTGGGCGAAGATAGCTGGTTAGCCCACAGTAGCACCAGCAACCCAAGCACATCCGAAGTCAGGGATGGCAATGGAAAACCACGACGCAGTAAAAGCAAACGTCGCAATAAAGAAGACATCCCAGATAATACGGCGGTAAACACCGGATTCAGGGGCTCTCGACCAGGTCAGCGGAAAAAGCCTTTCAAAGGCAGCAGAGATGGACCGTCTAGCCTAAACAAGATTCTAGAAAAACTATGTCAGATTCATGGCACCCCCGAAAAACCTGCAAATCACACCCACAGAGAATGTTGGGTCTTCAAGCAGGCCGGTAAGCTAAACGCCGAACACAAGGGGGGGGAGACACCAAGCGAAGACGAGGACAAACCTCGCCAACAAAGCACTGGAGGACAGAAAAAATTCCCACTAGAGGTTAAAACAGTAAACATGATCTAGGTGACGAAGAGGAGAAGCAAACATGCACTCTGAGACATACGCGCCGTAGAGCCTGTCACCCCCAAGTTCACCCCCTGGTTGGCCTGCCCAATCACTTTCGATCACAGAGACCACCCGACAAGCATACGACATGAAGGATTGGCTTCCTTGGTGTTAGACCCAATAATAAATGGATACCATCTCACACGAGTCCTTATGGACGGCGGCAGTGGTCTAAATCTAATATATCAGGACACAGTCCGCAAAATGGGGATAGACTCGACAAAAATCAGCCGCAGTAATACTACCTTCAAGGGAGTAATACCAGGCCTAGAGGCCCGTTGCATGGGCTCTCTATTACTAGAGGTTGTATCCGGTTCTTCCGACAACTTCCGAAGCGAAAAGTTAACTTTCTACATCGCTCCATTCCGAAGTGGCTATCAAGCACTACTCGGAAGAGCGGCTTTTGCTCGTTTTAATGCAGTACCACATTACGCTTCTCTCAAGCTTAAGATGCCCGGTCCACGTGGCACCATCACAGTTAGTGGAAATATTGAGCGTTCTCTACGCGCGGAAGAACGTGCGGCGGCTTTAACAGCCGAGCACTAGACGACCTCACCAACCCGAATAAATGACAGGTCATCAAGACCACGGACACGGTTGGACGAGTCCGGCGCATCACTCATATACATGAGATTGGTTTGATGGTTAAACCCTCATAGATGGTACCAGGGGCTTCACGTGTGTAATCAGGGCTAGTTCGGCTCAACTTGACTTATCTTGAATTTTAATGGTTTATCTAGAATAACCAACTTTTTTGGCACGGCAACTTTCACCTAAGTTCTTCTCTTTTATAGACAACAATCGTGCTACACTCGTCCAGGACACGACACAACGGAGACACAGGCGTAGACGTGCAGCAGGGACCCACTCAAAGGTTTCTTTTCAGATTAAGACCCTACGTAAACCTCTTTTACTGTTTCTTGTTAATTCACATCCTCCGGATACTCAATACAACCAAGAAGGATGCCGATGTTATTGGCATGTGGCCACGTCAGGATATTGCACGTACCTGGACAGTCGGGGTTTATTATTAAGTGCATTGTTCAGCCCGACATATGTTATAAAGACCGAATACCTTAGGGAGTGTTCGACGTCGCAAGTTTGGCCTTATATGCATCAGCTCCGAATCAAGTCTTTGGTCAAATGTTGGGTTTGCCTGGCTCCCGTGTTTTGCTACCTTACGTTCCGCTCTATCGGCTAAGGCGGCACCGGGAGAACTACTGCGATTGTGCCCAAGTTCATCTGGATGAGCACCTCAGTAGAGAAAGCCGAAAACTGACTGTCATGATAAAGCGCGAGACTGGTCAACCATTCGATGACTTAACAGAATCTTCGGGATTCCTCCGCATTAACGAAGGGCCGTTTCCCAGTCATGTACGTACGCGCCCTGTATTCGGATGAGCGCGGAAGTACCAGCGGCTATATAGTAGTCCCACCGTCAAACTCCTATGGCTAAGTGAAAGTGTTAAAGCAATATAGTCCGATTGCCTCGTTCGCTGCGCTAACACCTCCTTTATGGACCAAGACGTTGGATCAAGTGTGAATACGCGTTTTTTGCAAACACCCCCGCATTATATGCGTGGGGGCTGAAGCCGACAACTGCAAACTTTCAGCTTATATTCATATATACATAAACGGCCGCACATGAGGCATGATAATACTTTTAGGAAAAAGTATAAACACAACCTTTATAATTCAATAAAACAATGTTTTTACAATGGGAATACATGTCACTCGAACATAATATTCTTCGAGCACTGAGCCTCTATTGAACGAGCGCCTTCAAGGACTTCTTCAAAGTAGTGCTCGGCAGCTACTCGGCCCACGGCCGAACCCTGTGTTGCAATAGTGGTGGCCTCCATCTCTGCCCAGCATGTCTTGACACGGGCAAGTGCCATCCGCGCACCCTCTATGCATGCCGACCTCTTCATAGCGTCTATGTGTGGCACAACACCAAGGAATTGTTGCACTAAACTAAAGTTACTATTCGGCCTTGGCCCTTCCGGCCACAAATGATCCACAACAGACCTCATGGCAAGTCCGGACAACCTATGGAGCTTAGTCCACTCGGCCATTCACTCATTCAACAGCAGCGGACGCACTGGAGCATGGAACTGTGACCAGAACAACTTTTCCACTTCACGATCTTTTTGATCCTTGAAGTACTTGGCCGCATCAGCAGCACTTGCTGCCAAATCCACGTATGCGTCTGCAGAACTCCATAGTTGATCAAGAGAAGCATACTTCGGATCTCCGAACTTGGTCCGCAATAAAAAGGGCTTCCCAGCCGCGATATCCCCAGCTTGACACGGCTCCTCCTTCGCCGCTCTAATTTTGGAGCGGGATTCCTTGGCTGCTACCATGGCCTTCTCCAGGTCCGTCGCCTTCGCTCGGCTTTCTTTTTCAAGAAGCTGGTAACGGTCGGTGGCATCTTTCAACTCAACGGCCATCTTGGCTATTTTTCCTTGCTTTGGCAATGCGTAGCCTGTTCGGCCCTCAGCTCTTCGACCGCCTTTAGAGTGGCCGCATCACTATTCCTGGCTTGTTCCTTGGCTCGGGCAAGTTCCGCCCGAAGGGTCTCCATGATGGCAGCTCCATCTGTAGTCACAACATATTAAAGATACTAGCATCATGCTCCTCTTACTATGTGTTGATTACCGGAGAAATCACATACCTTGTGCCTCGTCGAGCCGCTTGTTGACAAGCACGATGTTGGCATCTGCCGCATCAAATTGCCGCTTCAGCTCAGCAAACTCATCAGTCCGGCGAGCCACCGGACCTTCAGCCACCTGCACATGAAGGCAGCCTGATTATTACCTGGGACTATGATCCTCTGTTTGCCGCCGTTCTCGATGACAACCAGAGTCTCAGGGGCTACTATCTGCATAGGGCACACCTAACGCGTGCAGTACTGTCAAAAACATACACTATTTCATGTACCTTAAAGCCTTTTAGTTGACTCATAAAAGCTTCATGCAACCAGCTTTCGCTGGATGAAATCCTCTCAATCACCATACCAATTAGCGTACGGTGTGCTTCTGAGATGGCCTCTTGCTCCAGAAGATCCTTCAGTGCGTCCGACCACACACTATACGGTTCCGGACTCTTTCTATTGTTCTCTTTAGGAGCCGAACACTGAGGACTTCGGGTGGCCAAAGGATTATCCTCTGGTGTCGGAGTAAATGACCACGGGTAGCCTAGCCGGCTCCCCCTGGCCCGTCTGAAAAAAATTACGAGCCGATCCGGCCCTCAAGAATCCAAGACGTCGGGCCGCCTTCCCCTTGCTGGCTGTCTCCCAGGCCGACTATCGGGAGGCGGCCCGACTTTAGCCCTCAAGAAGAAAGCCGCGGGAGGGCCGTCTCCAAGAAGCCGGCCGCAAGAAGCCGACTCCCACAAAGCGGTCAAGATCATACCCTCGAAGTCTGCATCCACATAACGGCGATGTGACGGGGCGTGGCTATAGTAAAGCCTGCCACCCCCGAATCCCGGAGCACGCCTGGCAAAGTGCGCCGTACGGGGTGGCCATGACCCGTCCGGCGCAGCACTGTTGCCATGTTGACCCTGATGCCACCCACGACGGCTGTCAGCGCGGCCCACGGGCGGTGGGCCCCTTCTGGCAGAGAGACACCCGAAGGCGGCCAGGCCTCCCCCAGTCGGCCTGAGACGGGACCGGCTCCCCACGGCCGGCTTGCTTCCCCCCTCGAAGGAGACGCCCCATTAAGGGGACAAGATGAGGCGTGGCTACGGCGATCGCCCGCCGGGCGGCGGCACTGTAGCCACGCTTACCTCGGCGAAGCCCTCGTCACCAGGTTTGAGGCAACAGTGACCAGCCACCGACAAGGCCCTTGACAGTGGGGCCTGCTTGTCGACCAAGGAGCCGGCAGCCGGCGGGGCCCACCAGCTGGCGGGCCCCAGCAGCCGGCGCAGAAGCCGGCGAGCGTAGACACAGACGGCTAGGGCCCATGCCCAGCCGGATTGCCATTGTACCCCCGGGGGGTGGGCCTATATAAACCCCCCGGGGCACCCATGCAAAGAGTTGATCTGAGCTAGTTTTAGACACCATATAGAGAGGAGAGGAGAGCTAGCCGTGCCCTTCTTCTTCTTCTCGCCAAACAGCTCGAGGAGCATCTTGTAGCCACGCGTTCATCTAGTGATCATGCGGAGACCCCGCAGAGCAGCAGTAGGGGTGTTATCTCCACGGAGAGCCCCGAAGCTGGGTAAGATTCGCCGGCGTGCATGTCTTCGCCTCATCCCGCTTCCAGGCACCGGCGACGTCTTACTGGCTCCCACAATGATAAGCCACCCGTTGGCATATGTTGCACCTACCACCCGACATTTGGCGCCCACCGTGGGGCCAGGTGCACCGTCGTCCGGAGACTTGTTCTGGACAGGAACCCTCTTCCTCCCCAGCGAGTGTAGCCAGCCCGGCACGCCCGATGGCGCTTGCCACGACGCGCTGCAAGGCGTCGCCAACGTCTGCGCAGCGAGCGGCCTCGCCGATCTCCTTGACGAGACCCTCATCTCCGACGAGCTCGCCTCTGACGCAGGCACCGACCACCTCATCAACCTCCTCGGCCAGCTCCACGTCTCCGGCGAGCTTGCTGTGGACTTGGAGTCTGTTGGCTCCACCGATCCGATGCCCGTCGACTCCGACACGGCCTCGCTCGACGCTTTCCCCACCGACGTCGCGATCTACAACGACCCTCTTCCCCGGGCCGATGGCTGCGACGGCGCCACCACCGAGGTGATGGACATCGGCCACGGCGGCGCTTCTGGTGAGAACGCCCTCGACGCCCCGCATGCAGCGGTCCACGATTTGTCCATCCCCCTCCCGGCCGATGTCGACGCCGAAGCACTGGAGGCTCGCTGCCTCGCCCTCCTCGCGGAGGGCCGGAAGTTGGCTTCCATGAGACGCCTCACCGAGGCCCACCAGCGCGAAGCCGACCGCGCCGCCTTTGGCACGCCGCCCCCAGGCGGGCCAAGCCGAGCCGGCATTGTCAGACAGCGCGGTGCTGCCCTCGCCGACACGCTAGGAGTCGACCGCCCAGTCTAAGCCACTCCGCTCGAGAACCTGCGCACCGCCCAGGCGGCTGTAGACGAGCTAGACGGACTGGGGGCCGAAGAACTCTCCCACATGACCAGACGCATCTATCAACTAATCGATGCAGCCGCACAGTAGCACGAAGCCGACGCCCGCACGGAAAGCCCTCCCCCGCGCCGAGAGCACGGCGCGACGTCCCGGACGCCGACTGCGGGTAAAACTCGCGTGTGACACGAGAAGGAGCCGGCTGCCAGCCGAAGCCGAACCCGGACCTCCATCGAGAGAGACGCAGAAGGCCGTCGTCGGGCCGTGGAGCGGCGGGGCAACCCGCCTCCGCCTCCGCCTCGCGGGGAGAGATATCCCACCCCATCGCCTGTCACACATCCGACTCTCAGCGGCTGACTAGGTCTCCGTGAAGGAGTCGGCGAGAACGACGCCCGCCATCGGATCGACCGCCTAGCGCGATCCCTGGCGCTAGAAGAAGAAGATGATGTCGGCCCGCCTTGCTTCGGCCCCCGCATCCGTGATGAGCCTTTCCCCAAAGGGTTCTCGCTCCCAAGAGACACGCCCAAGTACAACGGCTCCGTGAAGCCGGAAGATTGGTTGATCGACTACTCCATAGCGGTTCGCATAGCAAACGGCAACAGGCGCGTTGCCGTGAAGTACGTGCCCCTCATGCTGCAAGGCACGGCGCGGACCTGGTTCAATAGCCTCAGGCCCTACAACATCAACAGCTAGCTAGACTTCACGGAGGCCTTCGTCCGCAACTTCACCAGCACCTACAAGCGGCCCCCCAAGCCCAGACAGCTCTCCTTGTGCGTACAAGGCCCCGCCGAATCCACTCATGACTACCTCACGCGTTGGGCCGAGCTCCGCAACTCTTGCGAAGGGGCGCACGAGGTGCAAGCCATAGAATACTTCACCGCCGGATGCCGAGAAGGCACCCTCCTTAAGCACAAGCTCCTCTGCGACGAGCCGACTACCCTCGACGAGCTTCTGGTCATAGCGGACAAGTATGCCACCGCCGACTCCTCAATGAAGACTGAACTCCGGGTAGACGCGTCCGGGAAGGTAATCAACCCGGCGCCCAAGACGCCGGCTGGGGACTCCGTGCCGCTCTCCACCAGCCGGTAGGTGGCCACAGTCGAGGACAAGCAGCCCAAAGGGCGGCCCGCACCCAAGAAGCAGAAGGGCGGCAGGCCGGCTTGGCAGCCGGCTTTCTCCTACGAGAAAACTCTCGACGCCCCGTGCAAGTTCCACAGCGGCGCGAAGCCGTCCAACCACACAACCCGGAAGTGCCACTGGCTCACCCGAATCTCCAAAGGTGAAGGGCTCGCGCCGCCTCCGCCTGCTGGTCCGCCGCCTCCGGCTCCGCAGCTGCCGACCGCTCGGCCAGCAGTCGGAGCTGTGCATGATGAGTTCCCTGACGAGCATGCCGCCTATGTCGTCTTTACAAGCCAGCCCGAAGGCCGGCGTAGCAGACGCCGAGAGCACCAGGAAGTCAACATGGTCGCTGCCAACCCCGCCGAGAACATGCACTGGTCAGAAAAGCCTATCAGCTGGAGCCGGGCCGACCACCCAGAGGTGATGCCATCTCCCGGCTCTTATGCGTTGGTTTTGGATGCCACCCTTGCAATGGGCAGACGCGCCGCCCATTTCTCCCGAGTGCTGATAGACGGCGGGAGCAGCATCAACATCCTGTAAAGTGACACCCCGGAGAAGCTGAACGTCAAGACGAAGCAACTCATGCCTACTCGGACTGTGTTCCATGGCATTGTACCTGGCCTGTCCTGCGCCCCCATTGGCAAGATCAAGATTGATGTTCTCTTTGGGGACAAGGATCATTTCCGCCGAGAAGCGATCTGGTTTGAAGTGGTGGACCTGGAGAGCCCCTACCATGCATTTCTTGGCCATCCTGCCTTGGCCAGGTTCATGGCTGTTCCCCACTATGCTTACCTCAAAATGAAGATGCCGAGCGCCAAGGGTATCCTCACCGTAGCCGGCGATTACAAGAAATCTTCCAAGTGCGCTGCAGCCAGCAGCCGGCTGGCCGAGTCCCTTGTGATTGCCGAAGAAAAGAAGATGTTGGACCGAGTCGTGGCCATGGCCGGTAAACACCCGGCCCTGCCCCCCGATCCCAAGGAGTGTGATGCCCAAGGATCTTTCCAGCCGGCCAAGGAGACGAAGAAGATACCTCTTGACCCCGAGCACCCAGAAAGGTTTGCCGTCATCGGGGCAAACCTAAACAACAAATAGGAAGGCGAGCTCGCCGACTTCCTCCGTGAGAATCGGGATATCTTTGCATGGTCCCCTAAGGACATGCCGGGTGTTCCGAAGGAATTCGCCGAGCACAAGCTACACGTCCGAGAAGGCGCAAAACCAGTCAAACAACCCCTCCGCCGACTGTCGGAGGAGAAAAGAAGGATTGCGGGAGAGGAGATAGCTCGGCTTCTGGCAGCCGGCTTCATTATGGAGGTTTTCTTTCCAGAGTGGCTCGCCAACCCGGTCCTCGTGCTAAAGAAGAACAACAAGTGGCGCATGTGCATAGACTACATGAGCCTCAACAAGGCCTGCCCCAAAGATCCCTTTGCCCTGCCAAGGATTGATCAAGTGGTAGACTCCACAGCCGGATGCGAGCTGTTGAGTTTCTTGGATGCTTACTCAGGATACCACCAGATAAAGCTAGATCCGGCTGACCGCCTGAAGACCGCCTTCATCACGCCATTCGGAGCTTTCTGCTACCTGACTATGACATTCGGCTTAAGAAATGCCGGTGCCACTTTTCAGTGTTGCATGCAGAAGTGCCTCCTCAAGCAGCTCGGCAGAAATGCCCACGTCTACGTAGACGACATTGTGGTGAAGACGGAGAAGCGCGACACCTTGCTGGAGGACCTCAAGGAAACATTTGAGAACCTGCGCCGGTTCCAGATCAAGCTCAACCCCGAGAAATGCGTGTTCGGAGTGCCAGCCGGCCAGCTCCTAGGCTTCCTGGTCTCCGAACGCGGCATCGAATGCAACCCAATAAAGATCAAGGCCATTGAGAGAATGGCGATTCCCACCAAACTTCGAGACGTCCAAAAGTTCACAGGGTGCTTGGCCTCCCTGAACCGCTTCATCAGCCGGCTCGGAGAGAAAGCTCTCCCCCTCTACCGCCTCATGAAGAAGACCACTCACTTCGAGTGGAACGACCAAGCCGACCAAGCTTTTCACGAGCTGAAGAAGATGCTGGCCACGCCGCCTGTCCTGGCGGCGCCGACTGAGAAAGAGCCCATGCTCCTCTACATTGCCGCAACCAGCCGGGTGGTCAGCACCGTCATCATAGTCCAGCGCCCAGAAGAGGGCTGAGCCCAGCCGGTCCAGAGGCCGGTGTACTATTTGAGCGAGGTGCTGTCTACCTCGAAGCAGAACTACCCGCACTACTAGAAGATGTGCTATGGCGTGTACTTCGCCGCCAAGAAGCTGAAGCCCTACTTCCAAGAGCACCCCATCACGGTCGTATGCACCGCCCCGCTTGCCGAGATCATAGGCAGCCGGGATGCATCCGGCCGGGTGGCGAAATGGGCCATCGAGCTGGCCCCCTACACGATCTTCTACCAGCCTCGCACCACCATCAAGTCCCAAGCATTGGCCGACTTCCTCGTCGACTGGGCCGAGACCCAGTACCTACCGCCAGCTCCCGACTCCACTCATTGGCGCATGCACTTCGATGCACACCGGCTTGGGAGCCAGCGTCATCCTCACCTCTCCCAAAGGCAACAAGCTCAGATACACGCTGCAAATTCACTTTGCTGCCTCCAACAACGTGGCCGAGTACGAGGCGCTCATACACGGGCTCCGGCTTGCCAAAGAGCTCGGCATACGCCGGATCCTATGTTACGGTGACTCGGACTTGGTAGTCTAGCAATCATCCGGCGACTGGGACACCAAGGACACAAATATGGCAAGCTACCGCTTCCTCGTTTAGCAGATCAGTGGGTACTTTGAAGGATGCGAGTTCCTCCACGTACCGCGAGCCGACAACGAGCCAGCTGATACCCTGGCTCGAATAGGCTCCACTCGGCAGGCAATACCAACCGGTGTCTCTCTGCAACGCCTCCTCAAGCCGTCTATCAAGCCGTCTCCAGAGTCCGATTCCATCTTCGTGCCGCCTGACCCCGACGCGGCCGGGTCCGGCTCGAAGAACCAAGCAGGTGACCCGGGGACTTCGATAGTTGGCCCGGGGACGTCAGTAGGCGGCTCGGGGACTTCCGTAGTTACGCCCTACCCGGGGACTGCCACACCCGGCTCGGGGACTGCGGTAGTCGGCCCGGGGACTGCACCAACACAACAGGTGGCCGACTCCAGCATTTCACCACCCAGCCCGCCCGCCCTGGTCGCAGTAGCCGTGTTGGCAATAGAAGAAGTCGCAGCTCCATCATGGGCTCAGTCCATCCTCAACTTCCTAATAAACCAAGATCTGCCGGCTGACGAAACAGAGGCAAGACAAGTCCAACGCCGAGCCGGAGCATACACAATCGTCAACAGAGAGCTCGTCAGGCGCAGTGTCACTGGAGTCTTCCAGCAATGCGTCGAGCAAGAGAAGGGCATTGCAATCCTCAGAGACATCCACCAAGGAGAATGCGGCCACCATGCGGCCTCAAGATCACTCGTCACCAAAGCTTTCTGCCATGGGTTCTTTGGCCGACTGCTTTGGATGACGCCAAGGAGTTAGTTAAACATTGCAAATGGTGCCAAGTCTTCAGCTCCAAGCAACACATGCTGGCTTCGGCACTCAAGACCATTCCCCTCACTTGGCCCTTCGCCGTTTGGGGACTGGACATGGTGGGCCCATTCAAGACGGCGCGCGGCGGCATGACACATCTGCTTGTCGCCGTGGACAAATTCACCAAATGGATTGAGGCAAAGCCGATCAAGAAGCTGAATGGGCCGACTGCCGTGACATTCATCGCAGATATAACAACTCGCTACGGCGTGCCACACAGCATCATCACCGACAACAGCACGAATTTCGCCAAGGGAGCACTGGCATGTTTCTGCGCGACGCAGGGCATCCGGTTGGACTTAGCGTCCGTTGCCCACCCGCAGTCAAATGACCAAGTCGAGCAAGCCAACGGCCTCATCCTTTCCGGCATCAAGCCCCGACCGGTCGTACAACTGGAACGTTCGGCCGGCTGTTGGCTCGATGAGCTACCGGCCGTCCTCTGGAGTCTGCGCACTACCCCAAAGAAGTCAACCGGCTTCACTCCTTTCTTCCTCGTGTATGGTGCCGAGGCGGTCATCCCAACCGACATCAAGTTCGACTCACCTCGGGTAACCATGTACACAGAGGCAGAGGCCAAGGAATCACGAGAAGACGGCGTCGACCTGCTGGAAGAAGGCCGGCTGTTAGCCCTCAGCCGGTCCGCCATCTACCAGCAGGGCTTGTGCCGCTACCACAGCCGGAAGGTTAGACCAAGATCTTTCCAAGAAGGCGACCTCGTGCTCCGGCTGATCCAGCGAACAGCCGGCCAGCACAAGCTCTCGGCCCCTTGGGAAGGCCCCTTCGTCATCAGCAGAGCGCTGGGAAATGACTCCTACTACCTGATCGACGCACAGAAGCCGAAGGCACAAAATAGAGACGACTCCGGCAAAGAGTCGGAACGACCATGGAACGCCAACCTCCTCCGAAGATTTTACAGTTGAAATGCAGCATGTATCACGCTAACTTTTGTACTAAGTACGAGACAATAGGCCCCCCGAGGAGAGCTCGGGGACTGCCATCTTTTATCTATAAAAGAAGAGTATCATGGTTATGATCATGTCATTACATTCACTTTTTTAGTCCGGCACCGGGTTCGACTAGTCGGCCCAGAGACTGGCCGCCTTGAGTTATATTATAAGTCCTACCCGCGGTCAGACAAGTAGTGTGCTGGCACCCAAGCCTTCTCTTACCATAAGTCGCAGTTCGAAGAACCGACTGTCCGGCTGGCAAGAGTTAAAGGCAGGAAAGGACGCCCACACGAAAAATGGCTAGGGACTAATGGACTAATATAACAAAAGCTGGTTTTTCTCCCACCACCGACCGACTACCAGAGTAGCCGGCCGGCCGGCTTCCATTCACCTCGCCTCAATCTAAGAAAGCTCGAGTACTTGCCTTCCCCAAAAAATAAATAATAAAAAAATAAATATAGCCAAGTTCTTCCTTAGCCGCAGGCTGTAGAGCAGCTGCCGGTTGGGAAGGCAGCGGCTAGGGGAAGGCGGCAAAGGAAACAACCTAAAGATAAAAAGCATACGCGAATGGAAGCCAAACACAGACACGATCATATTTACACAAAAGGCCTTCGAAAGGCCAGCATTCAACATAGTTTGAATACACCCCCAGTGGGGTGGAACTACGCAAGTTTAATAAAAATTGTTCAAAGAGTAACAAGCAGGAAAAGCAAGGACGGCAGATTAAGCCAAGGGAGCGACTGGCGAGTCGGGCAGGTCGGTAGAGACGGCAGTGCTAGCTGGGGGAGTGGCCAGCTGGCGAACCTTGACATGATCACCGCCTCCTGCAGAGGGCGTGCTAGCACGCGCCTCGTTGCTGGAGGCACGGTCAGGCTGGGGCTGGCTGGCCACTTCACCAGCCGGCTCGACGTCTTCGCCTTCCTCCCCTTCGTCTTCTTCACCTTCATCGCTACAAGCGATCTCCTCCGCCGAGTCCTCACCCGCTGTGTAACACCCTCGATGCGACTATATCTCCCACGTGTCGAGGCACGACTTAGAGGCATAATCGCATTGAAGGCATATGTCGCAAGTTAGGCAATCTTCACAACATCCCATGTAATATAAATAAATAAAGGGGAGATAACAAAGTTGGCTTACACTCACCACGTCAATAAAGTACATAAATAACATTACATCATCCAAACACTCATGGCCCGACTACGGCGCCAAAATAAAAGAGAACCCAACATGCGACACGGTCCCAATCACCCCCAACTGGGCACCACTACTGATCATCGGGAAAGGAAACATAGTAACGTTGAGAGTCCTCGTCGAACTCCCACTTGAGCTCATACGCGTCTCCTGGAGTGGAATCATCAGGCCCTACATCTGGTGTAATAGTAATCTGTGAGCCATAGGGACTCAGCAATCTCGCACCCTCGCGATCAAGACTATTTAAGCTTGTAGGTAAGGCAAGGTAAATATAGGTGGAGCTGCAGCAAGCGACTAGCAAATATGGTGGCTAACTTATTCGCAAAAGAGAGCGAGAAGAGGAGGCAAAGCACGAGCAAGAAACTAGAGAACAACCTGCGCAAACATTACTCCAACACCTTGTCCACTTCCTGGACTCCGTCGAGAAGAGGCCATCACGGTAACACACTCAGTTGATTCATTTTAAATAATTAAGGTTCAAGTTATCTACAACCGTACATTAACAAATTCCCATCTGCCCATAACCGCGGGCACGACTTTCGGAGGTTCAATCCCTAGAGGGGAGTCCCAACTTAGCCCATGACAAGCTCTCACGGTCAACGAAGGAATAGACCTCCTCCCAAGACGTTTCGATCAGACTCGGTATCTCGGTAATTCAAGACAACTCCGACAATGGTAAAACAAGTCCAGCAACACCGCCCGCCGTGCCGACAAATCCCGATAGGAGCTGCACATATCTCGTTCTCAGGGCACACCGGATAAGCTAAGCGTACGGGAGCCAACGTAACCCAAGTTGCCAAGGGACGGCCCTGCACGGTGCTCTAGGTTGGACCAACACTCAGAGGAGCACTGGCCCGGGGGGGGTTTAAAATAAGATGACCCTTGAGTCCGCGAAACCCAAGGGAAAAGGCTAGTGGGCAAAATGGTAAAACCAAGGTTGGGCATTGCTGGAGAAGTTTTATTCAACGCGGACTGTCAAGGGGTTCCCATTATAACCCAACCGCGTAAGGAATCGCAAAATCCGGGAACATAACACCGATATGACGGAAACTAGGGCGGCAAGAGTGGAACAAAACACTAGGCGAAGAGGCCGAGCCTTCCACCCTTTACCAAGTATATAGATGCATTAAGATAACAAAGTAATATAATGATATCCCAACAAGTAAATAAATGTTCCAACAAGGAACGGCCTCCAATCTTCACCTGCAACTAGCAACGCTATAAGAGGGGCTGAGCAAAGCGGTAACATAGCCAATCAACGGTTTGCTAGGACATGGTGGGTTAGAGGTTTGACATGGCAATTTGGGAGGCTTGCAAGCAAGTGGTAGGCATCGTAGCAATGGCATAGCAAAAGAGCGAGCAAACTAGCATAGCAAAGATAGTAGTGATTTCGAGGGTATGATCATCTTGCCTACACAGTTGTCAGAGTTGACTGGATCCTCGAAAGCAAACTCAACGGGCTCCTCGTTAGCAAACTCGTCTCCCAGCTCTACCCAAACAAGACAAACAAGCAACAAGGATACAATCAACCACGTGCAAACTCAAACAACACGATGCAAAGATGATATGCTATGCGGGATGCGATGCGGGATGCAAAATGCAAGATATGACAGGAAATGCATGAACCTAGCCTCAACTTAGAATTCCAAGTGTGCCACTGGAAAGATGAGATGAAATCGCTTGAAAACAATATAAAGAACGCCGGAATCGGAGTTACGGTTTGGAAATGGCAAGCGATTCAAAATGACACCGGTCTGCGATTTACAGCAAGTAGGCATCTAAATGCAATGAGATGAACATGCTACAACACCCAAACATGACAAAAAAATACATGGAAGGGATTCACACAAGATTCTTAACAAAAGTCTAGCACTGAGCTACGGCCAATTCATCCATTAACAGGTTCAAACAAGCATGGCAAAAATGCAAATGGCAAACAGATCTCAGACTTGGTGAAATTAACACTTGTCTGGAATTTCAGATCAGGTAGCCCTCCTCCGAGCAACAAAACTACATGCTACAGGATCTGAACATGGCAAAGTAAAGCATGGCATGGAGCTACTCAAAGAGCTTAACAAAAGTCCCTTAGTGACCTTGAGACAAAAGGGATTAGAAAATACAATTGCAAGCATGTGAACATAGCAAAAACATAATCAGATCACAGACTTAGTGAAAAACTGGCACATGCTGAAATATAACTCAGGTAGGCATGTTTGCGAGCTCGATGCACCCACTACGGTACAAGTCATGGAAAAACAAGCATACATCCATCAAGAAGGCACAAAATTCAAGCTAGACATGGCAAGAACAATAGCATAGCATGCACGGATCAACTACAACAACACCAGCAAAATTGCAAACAAGTTGACAATCTGCCCAGATTCACAAAGTAGCAAAAGTAGAGCTCGATTGACTCAAGCTAGGGTGCTCCATAATTGCAAACAAATACATGGATGGATGGAGCACTACAAGATTAACAAAACTCCCTTACAGATCATCCTCAAAATAGGCACGGATCACTAGGAAACAACATGAACATATGGCATCATGAGATGAACAGCTCCAGGACTTAGTGATATTACTAAGTCCCTGAAAACAGAATTAGCAAGTGCACCACTTTGCAAGCTTGCACAAGTCACCAGCCACATCCTAAAAATACATGGGTTGCACCTCTGGAAAGATGACAAAACCCTTAACAAAACACATGTAGAGCATCAGGTCATAGCATGCACACATTAATCATGGCAAAAATGACAAAAGTACTAAACAGAGTAGCAGATCTGACAATTATCTCAAGTAGCCATCTTCTAACAGCATTTCGGGCATCAAGATGAACTCAAATGAAAATGATGCAATGGAATGAAATGATGCACTCTCTGAGGTGAACATTTTGATATGCTATATGCCCAAATCGGAGCTACGGATGCAAAGTTATAGCATGATGAAGATGGGCACATGAACTAGGGTTTCGGGCAAAAAAATCAACTGAGATATTTTCAGATCTGAGATCTGCGCGGATTACGAGGTCGCCGGAGTTACTGTTCACCGCCGGAAGTCGAGGTCGCCGGAGAAGCTCGTGGCGGCCGGAGCTCGCCGAGGCGGCGCGGGAGAGGAGGGTGGCGGCGCCGGGCGCGGCGGCCGGCGGCAAGGGCGCGCGGGGCGGCCGGAGCGGGCGGCGAAGGCGGGCGGCGGCGATGGCGCAGGGCGGCGCGGGCTGCCGGAGTAGGAGGCGAGGGCGGCGGGGCGTCGCGTGGGGCGGCGCGGCGAAACCTGGCCGCGGGGGCCGGTCGCGGGCCGCGCGGGTCGGAGGTGGGAGAGAGGCGGCGATGTGGGGAGCCGCCACGTGGCGCAACGGGAGTGGGCGGCGGCGATGTCCGGCGCGCGGGCGGACGTATCCGGCGCGCGGATGAGCGGGGAGCTAGGGTTAGGGTGCGAATGACCCGGGATTTGCGGGGAAGATGCCTTTTTATAGGTAGGAGGAGCTAGGAAGCTCCAAATGGGGTGCGGTTTTCGGTCACGCGATCGTGATCGAACGCTCTAGATGATGGAGCAGAGTTAGGTGGGTTTTGGGCCAAAATGGAGGGGTGTTGGGCTGCAACACACACGAGGCCTTTTCGGTCCCTCGGTTAACCGTTGGAGTATCAAACGAAGTCCAAATGATACGAAACTTGACAGGCGGTCTACCGGTAGTAAACCAAGGCCGCTTGGCAAGTCTCGGTCCAATCCGGAAATGTTTAATCTCCACACATGAAAGAAAGGTAGAATTGACCACTGGAGGAGAACGAAGCGCCAGAATGCAAAACAGACAACGGGGAAAATGCTCGAATGCATGAGATGAACACGTATGCAAATGCAATGCACATGATGACATGATATGAGATGCATGACAATGACAACAACACACGGAGACAAAAACCTGAACCCAAGGAAATAAATATAACTTAACGCCGGAAACGGCAAGAGTTGGAGTACAAATTGGGAAAATTACATCCGGGGTGTTACAACACTCCACCACTACGAAAGGATCTCGTCCCGAGATCTAGGACTGAAAGAACGCCGGGTACTCAGAACGGAGGTGATCCTCGCGTTCCCAGGTAGCTTCACGGTCAGAATGGTGTGACCACTTGACTTTGAGAAATTTGATTGACTTGTTGCAAGTCTTGCGTTCAGTCTCTTCAAGAATAGCAACTGGGTGCTCACGATAAGAGAGATCTTCTTGGAGCTCAATGTCCTCGAAGTTGACGGTGCGGTCAGGAGTCTTGAAGCACTTTCGGAGCTGAGAGACATGGAACACGTCATGAACATTTGCAAAGTTTGAAGGAAGCTCGAGTTGATAAGCGAGGTCGCCTCTCTTGCTGACAATCTTGAAAGGTCCCACATATCTAGGGGCAAGCTTCCCTTTAATACCGAAGCGACGAGTACCTTTCATAGGAGAGACACGGAGGTAAACATGATCTCCGATCTTGAAAGCCAAACCGCGGTGCTTACTATCATAGTAGCTCTTCTGGCGGGATTGGGCTGCTTTGAGGTTATCACGAATGACTTTGCACATTTCTTCTGCATCTGTGATTAAGTCATTACCCAAAAGCTGACGTTCACCGGTTTCAGACCAGTTGAGAGGGGTACGACACTTCCTTCCATACAAAATTTCAAAAGGGGCCTTGCCCGAACTTGCTTGAAAACTGTTGTTGTAGGACAATTCAGCATAAGGAAGACAATCCTCCCACTTCATGCCGAAAGAGATAACACAAGCCCTGAGCATATCTTCAAGAATCTGGTTGACACGCTCGACATGACCGCTAGTTTGAGGATGGAAAGCTGTGCTGAAGTGGATGTTCGTGCCCATGGCCTTCTGAAAAGAATCCCAAAACTTCGAGGTAAAGATGCTGCCACGGTCTGAAGAGATCACTTGTGGAATACCGTGGAGAGAGACAATACGAGAGGTATAGAGTTCCGCCAATTGAGCTGCAGTGATCGACTCTTTGATAGGCAGAAAGTGAGCCACTTTGGTGAGTTTGTCGATGACAACGAATATAGCATCATTGCCACGCTTGGACTTTGGAAACCCAGTTATGAAGTCCATTTCAATGTGGTCAAACTTCCATTCTGGAATGGCAAGAGGTTGGAGGAGACCTGCTGGCCTTTGGTGTTCCGCCTTCACTCTTCTGCAGACATCACATTCATTCACGAATTGAGCGATCTCGCGCTTCATTCGAGTCCACCAATAAGCTTGCTTAAGGTCCTGATACATCTTCGTTCTCCCAGGGTGGATGGAGAGGAGATAATTGTGAGCCTCGTTCATGATCACTTTACGAAGTTCACCTTTGGGTACCACAATTCGATCCTCGAAGAAGAGAGTGTCCTTGTCATCAAGGCGGTAGCACTTGTACTTGGACTGACTCTTGGCAATCCCAATCTTCACCTTTTTCACCATAGCAGCGAGAAGTTGGGCTTGGCGAATTTGGTCTTCCAAGGTAGGAGAGACTAGAAGGTTGGCGAGGAATCCTTGAGGAACAACTTGTAGATTAAGTTTGCGGAAAGCTTCACAAAGCTCGGGTTGATAAGGCTTGAGAATCAGACTGTTACAATAAGCTTTCCTGCTCAAAGCGTCAGCAATCACATTGGCCTTTCCTGGAGTATACTCGATACTCGGATTATACTCTTGAATCATTTCGACCCATCGAGTTTGCCTGAGGTTTAGATTAGGCTGAGTGAAGATGTACTTGAGACTCTTGCGATCAGTGAAAATGTCCACTTTTCTTCCCAATAGAAGATGTCTCCAAGTCAAAAGAGCATGCACAACTGCCGCCAACTCGAGATCGTGAGTGGGGTAGTTCTTCTCATTAGGCTTCAACTGGCGAGATGTATAAGCAACAACTTTCTTCTCTTGCATCAAAACTGCGCCAAGACCTTGGAGAGAGGCATCACAAAAGACCTCGTACGGCTTGGATTCATCAGGCGGAGTCAGAACTGGAGCAGTGATCAATTTCTCTTTCAAAGTGTTGAAAGCAATGTCACACTTCGGAGACCAAACTTACTTGACGTGCTTCTGAAGAAGATTTGAGAGAGGCTTCGCGATCTTAGAAAAGTTTTCAACGAATCTTCGGCAATAGCTTGCGAGACCGAGGAAGCTACGGAGTTGCTTCATGTTCTGAGGAGGTTCCCAATTCACAATTGCAGACACCTTCTCAGGATTCACGGCAATGCCCTTGGCAGAGATGATATGACCAAGATAAAGAACCTCATCGAGCCAAAATTCACATTTGCAGAACTTGGCGTAGAACTTGTGTTCCCTGAGCTTATCAAGAACCAAACGCAAGTGCTTGGCATGATCTTCCTTGTTCTTCGAGAAAACCAGAATGTCGTCGAGATAGACCAAAACAAAGTCATTGGTGTAGGCGTTGAAGATGAAGTTCATCATGCGAGAGAACGTCGGTGGAGCGTTGGCGAGGCCAAAAGACATGACAGTGTATTCATATGAACCAAAACTTGTCCTGAAAGCCGTCTTGGGAATATCTTGCTCACGGATTCGAATCTGATGATAACCCATACGGAGATCAAGCTTGGAGAAGCTTGGGCACCTTTGAGTTGTTCGAACAGCTCATTGATGTTGGGAAGTGGATATTTGTTCTTGATGGTCTTCTTGTTCACTGGACGGTAATCAACACAAAGTTGGTCTGTTGCATCCTTCTTCTTCACAAAAAGAACACCACAACCCCACGGAGAAGAACTAGGCCGGATGAGACCCATTTTCTCTTGAATATCGAGTTGCTTCTTCAGCTCCTTCAACTCTTCAGGTCCGAGATTGTAAGGACGTTTGCACACAGGTTCCGTACCAGGCTCAAGATCAATAACGAATTCAACTGGCCGGTGCGGAGGCATTCCTCGGAGCTCTTTTGGAAAGACGTCTTGATATTCGCAAATGACTGGAATTAGCGAGATAGCATCGAGTTCACCCTTCTCATTGAGAGAAAACAGACGGATGGTATCATCATTCACGGCAAAGACAATTACATCCTCAGACGAATGAGTTAATTGAATCTGCCTGGCTGCACAATCAAGCCGAGCCTTGTGCTTAGAAAGCCAATCCATCCCGAGAATAAGATCAATATCCGAGTTACCAAGAACCATTGGAGAAGCCAGAAACTTGAAATCACCCATCATGATAGAAACATCCGGGACTATTGAAGTAGCCCTCATAGACTTAGCCGGAGAAACCACTCCCATAGGTTTACCCAACATTTGTGAAACGAAGTCATGCTTGGAGACAAATGATCTTGACATGAAACAATGTGATGCACCAGTGTCAAAAAGAACTTTTGCTGGAAAAGAGTTAACTGGAAAGTTACCCATGATGACATCTGATGAATCCTCTGCCTGAGCTGCATTCAGCAAGTTGACCTTGGCGTGCTTGGGGTTATGCTTGACCACAGCTGTACTTGCCGATCTGACAGGAGGAGGAGGAGGAAGACGCCTCTGGTTGAAACACTTGTTGGCATAGTGACCCTTATGTTGGCACTTGTTGCACGTGACATCTGAAAGCGGACGGTGATACGGAGCACTCGATCTTGGAGCTTGAGACGAAGTCTTGTTCTGAAAGCCAGGGTTGGGTGGGTGGGAAGAACCACTGCCACCTTTGCTCTTCTGCTGATACGGCTGACGGAACGGAGGAGGAGGAAGCCAATACTTCTACTGCTTGGCCACTTGAGTAGAGGAAGAAGGAGTAACATCTCTGACTCGCTTCTTGGAAGCATCACACCTCAACTGAGCAGCCTCTTGCTTCAATGCCATGTTGTAGAACTCATCGTATCTCAAGGGTTCAAAGAGAACAAGAGCTAGCTGAATATCTTCTCTGAGACCACCCCTGAACTGGTATATCATGCTCTTCTCATCAGGGACGTCCTGCTTGGCAAAGCGGGCGAGCTTCTGGAACAACTTGTTTTAGTCATAGACAGACAAAGAGCCTTGCTTCAGATTGCGGAATTCCTCACGCTTGCTTTCAACCATGCTCTAGGGAATATGATGAGCCCTGAAATCTCGATGGAAATCATCCCAAGTGATAACACGTCCACCTCTGGAGTCCTTGTACTGCTGGAACCATTCTGCAGCTTGATCTTTGAGTTGGAAGGAAGCGAACTTGACAAAGTCCTCAGGCCTGACGTTACTGCACTCGAAATGCTTACACAGATCCACAAGCCAATCGTCAGCATCGGTTGCCTCCACACAATTGCTAAAAGTGTTTGGCCCGTTAGCAAGGAACTGGTTGAGTGTAGCAAAGTGATTCTGATTGCTGCCTTGATTCCCTTGACTGCCTTGATTGCGCTCTTGAAGAATTTGCATGATCAACTGTGTGTTTGCATTGGTTGCGGCCATCACAGCTTGCCATGCCTCCGGAGGAGGTGGAGGTGGTGGCGGATCAGGATTCGGAGTCGTGCGCGTTGGAGGAGCCATCCTGAAGAGGTTGACCACCATTAGGACATTGATAGACAATTATTGAAGCTGAATCCAACGGAATGAAAATTGCAACATATAGTCTTCACATCCGAACAAAATGAACGAATGCATTCCTCTTGAAATGGTCACATATCCATAAATTGAGAAGCCACGTAGAATTAAGGTAGAGAAATAAATCAACGAGGTACGGATCAAGAATGAATAATCGGTAAGAAATCCCAATCTCAAACCAATATCCGTGGAAGAAGAACTAGAGCTACTAGAATTCCCACCTATGAAACTCCCGAACCTTTCCGGTTATGCAATCAGGTGTTGGGGATACAGGGGAAGCATAATATCTCACCCAAACTAGCAATTCCTACATCCAGCTGTATCCATCCTTCAACACATAACCAAGAAACCTTCGGAAACCATCTACCTCAACCTTCGAAAAGCATCCGTTATACAAGTTATGGCGATACTCCCGAACTCCCGCCCCAGTACTGGGTGGCGTCAAGGTTATCTCACCAACGAACTACATAAAAGAGATTTTCGATGTCGGCGTACTAAACTCAGGTATTCCAGAACTGCAATGATAAAATTATGATGACAACACCTCAGAGCTCAACTCCCCAGGACACTTCCACTAAACCCCTGACAGGAGGCACCAAGACAATGTTCTCATCATAAAACCATCGGAACGATTCTAAGATACCCGCGTGATCCTAAATTTTTTTTAGTGAAATTTGAGAAGAGAAGAGTCAAAACTCTACGTCAGGATGCCTTACCAGAGCGATGAGGAGACTGGGAAATAAAAAGAATTCCTAAACTCTCCGATATATAATTCCTAAAAGACTCAAAACATTTTTCTAGACACAACTCGGCCGCTAAAAACGATCAAGCAATGGGGCTCCTAAGGTCGGGGAAGGCTCTGATTACCAACTTGTAACACCCTCGATGCGACTATATCTCCCACGTGTCGAGGCACGACTTAGAGGCATAATCGCATTGAAGGCATATGTCACAAGTTAGGCAATCTTCACAACATCCCATGTAATATAAATAAATAAAGGGGAGATAACAAAGTTGGCTTACACTCGCCACGTCAATCAAGTACATAAATAACATTACATCATCCAAACACTCATGGCCCGACTACGGCGCCAAAATAAAAGAGAACCTGACATGCGACACGGTCCCAATCACCCCCAACTGGGCACCACTACTGATCATCGGGAAAGGAAACATAGTAACATTGAGAGTCCTCGTCGAACTCCCACTTGAGCTCATACGCGTCTCATGGAGCGGAATCATCAGGCCCTGCATCTGGTGTAATAGTAATCTATGAGCCACAGGGACTCAGCAATCTCGCACCCTCGCGATCAAGACTATTTAAGCTTGTAGGTAAGGCAAGGTAAATATAGGTGGAGCTGCAGCAAGCGACTAGCAAATATGGTGGCTAACTTATTCGCAAAAGAGAGCGAGAAGAGGAGGCAAAGCACGACCGAGAAACTAGAGAACAACCTGCGCAAACATTACTCCAACACCGTGTCCACTTCCCGGACTCCGCCGAGAAGAGGCCATCACGGTAACACACTCAGTTGATTCATTTTAAATAATTAAGGTTCAAGTTATCTACAACCGGACATTAACAAATTCCCATCTGCCCATAACCGCGGGCACGGATTTCGAAAGTTCAATCCCTGCAGGGGAGTCCCAACTTAGCCCATGACAAGCTCTCACGGTCAATGAAGGAATAGACCTCCTCCCAAGACGTTCCGATCAGACTCGGTATCTCGGTAATTCAAGACAACTCCGACAATGGTAAAACAAGTCCAGCAACACCGCCCGCTGTGCCGACAAATCCCAATAGGAACTGCACATATCTCGGTCTCAGGGCACACCCGATAAGCTAAGCGTACGGGAGCCAATGTAACCCAAGTTGCGAAGAGACGGCCCCGCACGGTGCTCTAGGTTGGACCAACACTCAGAGGAGCACTGGCCCCGGGGGGGGGGGGGTTAAAATAAGATGACCCTTGAGTCCGCGAAACCCAAGGGAAAAGGCTAGGTGGAAAAAGGTAAAACCAAGGTTGGGCATTGCTGGAGAAGTTTTATTCAAGGCGGACTGTCAAGGGGTTCCTATTATAACCCAGCCGCGTAAGGAACGCAAAATCCGGGAACATAACACCGATATGACGGAAACTAGGGTGGCAAGAGTGGAACAAAACACTAGGCAAGAGGCCGAGCCTTCCACCCTTTACCAAGTATATAGATGCATTAAGATAACAAAGTAATATAATGATATCCCAACAAGTAAATAAATGTTCCAACAAGGAACGGCCTCCAATCTTCACCTGCAACTAGCAACGCTATAAGAGGGGCTGAGCAAAGCGGTAACATAGCCAATCAACGGTTTGCTAGGACATGGTGGGTTAGAGGTTTGACATGGAAATTTGGGAGGCTTGCAAGCAAGTGGTAGGCATCGTAGCAATGGCATAGCAAAAGAGCGAGCAAACTAGCATAGCAAAGATAGTAGTGATTTCGAGGGTATGATCATCTTGCCTACACAGTTGTCAGAGTTGACTGGATCCTCGAAAGCAAACTCAACGGGCTCCTCGTTAGCAAACTCGTCTCCCGGCTCTAACCAAACAAGACAAACAAGCAACACGGATACAATCAACCACGTGCAAAGTCAAACAGCACGATGCAAAGATGATATGCTATGCGGGATGCGATGCGGGATGCAAAATGCAAGATATGACAGGAAATGCATGAACCTGGCCTCAACTTGGAATTCCAAGTGTGACACTGGAAATATGAGATGAAATCGCTTGAAAACGATATAAAGAACGCCGGAATCGGAGTTACGGTTTGGAAATGGCAAGCGATTCAAAATGACACCGGTCTGCGATTTACAGCAAATAGGCATCTAAATGCAATGAGATGAACATGCTACAGCACCCAAACATGACAACAAAATACATGGCAGGGATGCACACAAGATGTTTAACAAGAGTCTAGCACTGAGCTACGGCCAATTCATCCATTAACAGGTTCAAACAAGCATGGCAAAAATGCAAATGGCAAACAGATCTCAGACTTAGTGAAATTAACACTTGTCTGGAATTTCAGATCAGGTAGCCCTCTTCGGAGCAACAAAACTACATGCTACAGGATCTAAACATGGAAAAGTAAAGCATGGCATGGAGCTACTCAAAGAGCTTAACAAAAGTCCCTTAGTGACCTTGAGCCAAAAGGGATCAGAAAATACAATTGCAAGCATGTGAACATAGCAAAAACTTAATCAGATCACAGACTTAGTGAAAAACTGGCACATGCTGAAATATAACTCAGGTAGGCATGTTTGCGAGCTTGATGCACTCACTACGGTGCAAGTCATGGCAAGACAAGCATACATCCATCAAGAAGGCAAAAAATGCAAGCTAGACATGGCAAGAACAATAGCATAGCATGCACGGATCAACTACAACAACACCGACAAAATTGCAAACAAGTTGACAATCTGCCCAGATTCACAAAGTAGCAAAAGTAGAGCTCGATTGACTCAAGCTAGGATGCTCCATAATTTTAAAAAAAGACATGGATGGATGGAGCACTACAAGTTTAACAAAACTCCCTTACTGATCATCCCCAAAAGAGGCACGGATCACTAGGAAACAACATGAACATATGGCATCATGAGATGAACAGCTCCAGGACTTAGTGATATTACTAAGTCCCTAAAAACAGAATTAGCAAGTGCACCACTTTGCAAGCTTGCACAAGTCACCACACACATCCTAAAAATACATGGGTTGCACCTCTGGAAAGATGACAAAACCCTTAACAAAACACATGTAAAGCATCAGGTCATAGCATGCACACATTAATCATGGCAAAAATGACAAAAGTGCTAAACGGAGTAACAGATCTAACAATTATCTCAAGTAGCCCTCTTCTAACAGCATTTCGGGCATCAAGATGAACTCAAATGAAAATGATGCAATGGAATGAAATGATGTACTCTCTGAGATGAACATTTTGATATGCTATATGCTCAAATCGGAGCTACGGGTGCAAAGTTATAGCATGATGAAGATGGGCACATGAACTAGGGTTTCGGGCAAAAAAAATCAACCGAGATATTTTCAGATCTGAGATCTGTGCGGATTACGAGGTCGCCGGAGTTACTGTTCACCGCCGGAAGTCGAGGTCGCCGGAGAAGCTCGTGGCGGCCGGAGCTCGCCGAGGCGGCGTGGGAGAGGAGGGTGGCGGCGCCGGGCGCGGCGGCCGGTGGCAAGGGCGCGCGGGGCGGCCGGAGCGGGCGGCGAAGGCGAGCGGCGGCGGCCGGCGGCGATGGCGCAGGGCGGCGCGGGCTGCCGGAGTAGGAGGCGAGGGCGGCGGGGCGTCGTGTGGGGCGGTGCGGCGAAACCGGGCCGCGGGGGCCTGTCGCGGGCCGCGCGGGCCGGATGTGGGAGAGAGGCAGCGATGTGGGGCGCCGCCACATGGCGCAACGGGAGTGGGCGGCGGCGATGTCCGGCGCGCGGGCGGACGTGTCCGGCGCGCGGATGAGCGGGGAGCTAGGGTTAGGGTGCGAATGACCCGGGATTTTCGGGGAAGATGCCTTTTTATAGGTAGGAGGAGCTAGGAAGCTCCAAATGGGGTGCGGTTCTCGGCCACGCGATCGTGATCGAACGCTCTAGATGATGGAGCAGAGTTAGGTGGATTTTGGGCCAAAATGGAGGGGTGTTGGGCTGCAACACACACGAGGCCTTTTCGGTCCCTCGGTTAACCGTTGGAGTATCAAACGAAGTCCAAATGATACGAAACTTGACTGGCGGTCTACCGGTAGTAAACCAAGGCCGCTTGGCAAGTCTCGTCCAATCCGGAAATGTTTAATCCCCACACACGAAAGAAAGGTAGAATTGACCACCGGAGGAGAACGAAGCACCGGAATGCAAAACGGACAACGGGGAAAATGCTCGAATGCATGAGATGAACACGTATGCAAATGCAATGCACATGATGACATGATATGAGATGCATGACAACGACAACAACACACGGAGACAAAAACCCAAACCCGAGGGAATAAATATAACTTAATGCCGGAAACGGCAAGAGTTGGAGTACAAATTGGGAAAATTACATTCGGGGTGTTACACGCTGCCGGGTCCAGCCCGAACCATTCCTCCGGCTGGGCAACGCCGTCGTCATTTATCTCAGGAGCAAAGACGCTGATGTCAGTGCACTCGGCGATCGTTGAGGCACGCTGAGCGATAGCCGGCCGCACCTCCTCCATCTCCTCGTCGGCCTCCAGCCGCCAGGTGCGCAACTGGTCCAGGTTCAGCCCGGGATACCAGGCTCGGACGAACTCCAGCGCCCGCCCAGCTCCAAGCCGGGCCACCGATGCCTTCTAGGCCTCGAAGCGGCCAACCGCAACCTCCAGCCAGTCGGCAGTCCGACTCGGGGTGCGGGGAATCATTTCGCCTGGCCAGAGGGCGGCCAACACCTGTGCCCCGGCGCGCTGGAGGCGGCGGAGCATGCGGTGGGCTGGCTGTAGCCGGGCTTGAACCGCCAAGAGTTGCTCCTCAAGCGTCCGGCTCGCGTCCGACGCAATTTCAGCCCCCGCCTGCCGGCGCGCCTCGCGGTGGGCCTCGATGGTCTGGGTGGCAAAGACGGAGTAGCCGGGGAAGTAGTCTGCACAAAGAACAAAAAGCAACACAAGTCAGAACACAAATCAAGGGGCAAGGGGCAAGCAAGGAGTGAGGAAGGCGGCTTACCATCGTTCAGATCCTCAATCCGGCCGAAGCCCTCGGTCAGCGCTTGTTTTGCCTCAGCCCAGCCCGCCGCTTCGGTCTCGAACTCAGCTTTGAGGGCATCCTTGCTGTCCTGCGCCTTCTTCAGGGCCGCCTTGTGGCTCTCCTCCTGGTCGGCCAACTTCTTGGCCAGGCGGTCACGCTCCAGGACCAAGGCATTGTACTCGGCTTCCTTGGCGCGAAGGGCAGCCTAGGCCCCGCTGAGCTGCCCCCTCAAGTCGGCATTGGCTCCTGCAAGCATGAAGACAAATGAAAAATCAATAAGGAAGAAGTCGTCAGGGAAGATCCGACCCGACTGCTCAGCAGTCGGCCAGAATCTCGGGGTCTACACCCAGTGGGTGCGCTGACGCGCCCCCACAGGAGATGAACGAGACAAAGCACGCACTCCGGCTGTTGGTCAGGTCCTCAGTTTTCCGACCCAGCTCCTGAGCCCGGGAGTTGAAGGCAGCAACGCGGAGGTTATGGTATTCCTGGAAGATCAGACAGGATGCAAGAATAAGATAGCTGTCAGGACCTAGTAAGTTCCAAGCCGCCTGCTCAGCAGCCGACTTGGAACTCGGGGACTACACCCAGTGGGTGCGCTGACGCGCCCCCACGGAAGAAATCAAAAAAGCAAAACAACCAAGGCCAGAGGGCTCACCCGGATGACGGCCCGCGTCGCGAGGAACTCTTGGGTATATCGCTGCAACGAAGCGGCCTGGGCTTGAAGCCGGCTCCTGACCTCCTGGGCCGCCATGTTCAGCTCGTCCGTCCCCCCGCTGGGCGTCCACTCAGACGTGCTGACGCTGGCCGCCTCCAGGGCCTCCGCCGTCTGGCTGGCGCCCGCAGCTCGGTGCGGTTCCGGCGCGGAGGTAGCTCCCCCTGCGCGCCGGCGAAATGCCGGCTGCACCTCGAGGCCGGCCCCTGCCTCCGGCTCGCCCCCGGCCGGCTGCTCTGGCGCCGCGGCTGGTTGGCCGCTTTGGCCCGTTCCAGTCGGCGCCGTCTGCGGCGCCTCCTCCACGAAGACCACGTGGTCCTCCCTCCTCTCCATCACCGATGGGTCTTGGTCAACCTCCTCCGATGGGGGCACGGGGATGTCGGGGGCCACGGCGCGGAGGGGAACGACGAGCAGCGGAGGCTGGTTGTGCGAGGCCTCCGCCTCCGCCTCCACGGCTGCCGCCTCTGCCCGGGCCTTGGCCGCTGCGTTGGCCTGCTCCTTCGCCGCCTGGGCGATCCTTCGCTCCGCCGCCTCCCGCTCCTCCCGCGCCTCCCGTGCGTTCCGCTCCGTGGCCTCCATGAGGTCGGCGCGGGGATACACGCGGCGGGAGCCTGAGGACCCTCCAGTCGGCCCGACTACGGAGCTGCCAGGACCTCGCTCGAGGGAAAGCGGTGCCCTGCCCGGCGAGCAAAGAAAGGTTTAGAAGAGCCTCAATCGAAGAGGACAACAAAAAAATACAAGACGTTTGACGACTTACGCCGAGATCGCCTGCGGCTGTTTCACCGCCTTGCGGAAGCGGGCCGCCTTCATGGCCGCCTCATCCCGCTTGGTCGCCGCCGTGGAACCCTTGGATTTCTTCGGCCGGCTGCCGAAGAAGGTCGACGCGGCCCGGCGTTTCTGCGCGCCGCCACGGGCAGCCAGCGCGGCAGATGGGCCTGCGCCCTGATGATCAAACGCTGGCTGGCGGTGCGGGGCGGCTTCGACCTCGTCATCGTCTGCCCAGTCCTCGAGGCCGGCCCCGAGCCCCGAGCCTCCTGCCTCGTCGCCTTCCCCCACGATGGCATCTTCCATGGCGGCCGCTCCCAGGTCCGGATCATCAACGTCGTCCACCGTGCAGTCGGGGAGGAGCTAGCGCTCTACCCCTGCGGCCCCGGCCGTCAGCGGAAGAAGAGGGTTCTGCTAAGGGCAAACCAATTGATCAGAAGTCGGCCATCATGAGGCCAGCTACAAAAAAGAAGAAAAACTTACGGCAGGAGGAGGGTTGGCGCGAGAATACGGCCCCTTGCCGTATCGCCAATCCTCGGCGAGCTTGCAGTTGGAGATGTAGTTCACCATGTAAGACACCTCGGCATGAGGCATCTCCCTGGTGCTCCGCCGGCATGGGTCGAAGCGGCCGCTCTTCTGGCAAATCATGTGAGGCCGGCCTTGGAGCAGAAGTACTCGGCGCTCCACGAAGGCGGCCACCAGGTTGGCTCCGGTCAGGCCCTTCGACTGGATCGTCACCCGGAGCCGGGAGACGGCTGCGTTCCCGGCCTGAGACAATGACCTGGCCTGGTAGCTCCACGAGGGTTGCCTCCCAGCCGGCGGGCCGGCTACGTAATCCGGCAGGTTGACGAAGTCGCCTTGCTGGGCGACGTTCTTCACGTAAAAATAGGACTTCTGCCAGAGCTTCACCGACTGGATCAGCGGAATGGGCAGGAACGGATTGTTCTCGCCCGTCCGCCCCATGGCAATGAACGCTCCGCAGGGGACGGGCACGCCCGCGACAATGGTGCCGAGCTTGCTCTGGAAGAATTCTCCCCAGAGCTCGAGAATGGGGAGAACCCCAAGAAAGCCCTCGCACAAGGTGACGAAAGCCGATAGCAGCATCACCACGTTGGGCGTGAGGTGATGCGGCTGGAGGTGGTAAAATTCAAGAAAAGCGCGAAGGAATCCGCTCGCCGGGAGGCCGAAGCCGCGCAGGCAGTGCGAGCGGAAGATTACCCGCTCGCCCTCCTCTGGTGCCGGCGAAATCTCCCTCGCCGGCGCACGACGAACCCGCACGTAGTTCTCGCCCGGCAGACACCGCGTCCGGCGGAGGAACTCAACGTGGTCCTCATGGACGTTGGAGCCATCCCACGAGCTCGACAACGCCATGGGAATGACGCGGCGAGGAACAAGACGATGCGACGGCGGAGACGCGCACGACCCCGCTACGGCGGGACCAAAGGCACCGAGAGGTCCGACGGCGGAGCGGCGCGGCAATGGGTCGCTGCGGCGGCGAAGGGAAGAAGAAGGAAGGTGAGAAGGGGCGGATCGAGGGAGAGCGTGTGAGCCTCTGCCGCTCCCCCTCGTCCTCCTACTTATAGACCCGCGCGGCGGAGCCGAGGAGGCGTGGTGTGGGGGAACGTGGGATCAACTGCACCCACACCCCCACGTCCCACGATTATTGCGCCCTGATGGCGTAATAAAACCGCCGCGGGAAGGCGAGCGGTCCATTGTGGGCCGCAGAAGATCCGTGCTCGGGCCGAGGCCTAGGAGTGGCGGGCCCGGGCCTGTGGCGGCGTCCCATCGCGCGCGTGCGTTGGCAGGTTTTCCTTGCCACGTGGCCCGCGGGATGGCGCACGGTCAGCTCGCAAGCCGACCCACGTTCCCGCCTACAAGAAACGGAGCTTTCCAAAGACGGCGCGCATAAGCAAAGCTGGCTCCTCAGGATAGGAAGCTGACCAAGCTTCTCGTCCCTTTGTCAGCCTTGAAGCTCGATCAGCTTCGGGGACTACTGTCGGAGTAAATGACCACGGGTAGCCTAGCCGGCTCCCCCTGGCCCGTCTAAAAAAAATTACGAGCCGATCCGGCCCTCAAGAATCTAAGACGTGGGGCCGCCTTCCCCTTGCCGGCTGTCTCCCAGGCCGACTATCGGGAGGCGGCCCGGCTTTAGCCCTCATGAAGAAAGCCGCGGGAGGGCCGGCTCCAAGAAGCCGGCCGCAAGAAGCCGACTCCCACAAAGCGGTCAAGATCGTACACTCGAAGTCTGCATCCACATAATGGCGATGTGACGGGGCGTGGCTACAGTAAAGCCTGCCACCCCCAAATCCCGGAGCACACCTGGCACAGTGCGCCGTACGGGGTGGCCATGACCCGTCCGGCGCGGCACTGTTGCCATGTTGACCCTGATGCCACCCACGATGGGCTGTCAGCACGGCCCACGGGCGGTGGGCCCCTTCAGGCAGAGAGACACCCGAAGGCGGCCAGGCCTCCCCCAGTCGGCCCGAGACGGGGCCGGCTCCCCACGGCCGGCTTGCTTCCCCCCTCGAAGGAGACGCCCCATTAGGGGGACAAGACGAGGCGTGGCTACGGCGATCTCCCGCCGAGCGGCGGCACTGTAGCCACGCTTACCTCGGCGAAGCCCTCGTCACCAGGTTTGAGGCAACAGTGACCAGCCACCGACAAGGCCCTTGACAGTGGGGCCTTCCTGTCGACCAAGGAGCCGGCAGCCAGCGGGGCCCACCAGCTAGCGGGCCCCAGCAGCCGGTGCAGAAGCCGGCGAGCATAGACACAGACGGCTAGGGCCCATGCCCAGCCGGATTACCATTGTACCCCCGGGGGGTGGGCCTATATAAACCCCCCGGGGCACCCATGCAAAGGGTTGATCTGAGCTAGTTTTAGACACCACATAGAGAGGAGAGGAGAGCTAGCCGTGCCCTTCTTCTTCTTCTCGCCAAACAGCTCGAGGAGCATCTTGTAGCCACGCGTTCATCTAGTGATCATGCGGAGACCCCGCAGAGCAGCAGTAGGGGTGTTATCTCCATGGAGAGCCCTGAAGCTGGGTAAGATTCGCCGGCGTGCATGTCTTTGCCTCATCCCGCTTCTAGGCACCGGCGACATCTTACTGGCTCCCACAATGATAAGCCACCCGTTGGCATATGTCGCACCTACCACTCGACATCTGGCCTTGGCGGATCAGGAGAAACCCTCCGCGACGACACTTCAGGGTCGCCCACCTCATGAGGCAGGGTGACAGGGGGAGGTGTTTCGCTCTCCATCATCTCCGGAAGAAGATCCCCCGAAGACGAACTCTGTCGAGAAGGGCTACGATCCGAACTGCAAGATATATGCTTCGGTTATTATCTTCAGAAGTAATGTAGGATATTTTTACTATTAAGTACTTTTTGTTTACTTACAACTCGGTAGAGGGCTAATCCCCTTGCGGACACTGTGCGGCAAGAGTACCCTCCGAGGCAGGACCCTCTGGTGAAGATTTCTTCCCCCGTTTGGAAACCTTTGTTTGCGGGACTTCAGAGGTGGTCCTCTTCCTTCCTTGGGGAGAGGGAATTTCATATTCTTCTCCTTGGTTATCCTCCTTCATGGAGGCGCTAATTCCCCTGATTTGGATGAATAATGAGCGAGGCCCGCTTTCAGCCTCTTTATTCTCCCCTTTATCTTCCCCTGAGGGCGCCTGATAAGGCGCCGGCTCAAGCATTCTGGCTAGTACTGGATTTGCTAAGCCTTCGGGAAGGGGGGCCGAACACCTGATCATCTTCGCCTTTGTTACCCAATCCTGGTCAAGGGGCGACTTTTCAGAACAATGTTATGATAAATAAAAAGACAGCATGTTCGGCCACGGGATTACTTACTTGGGTATATGGGCGATTACAACTCAAACCCGCATCCTCGGTGGTGTCCGGACACTTTATTTGTGGTCCGAAGAACAATTTGTACATCTCTTCGAGCGTCATGCTGAGGAAGTGCTGAATAGTTCGCGGTCCTTCCGGGTTGAATTCCCACATACGGAGGGGTCGGTGTTTGCAAGGATGGACTCGACGAACTAGCATGACTTGCATTACTGTGACCAGGCTGACATCTCTTTCAAGGAGATCTCGGATGCGACTCTGCAATATCGGCACATCATTTACTGGCCCCCAGTTCAGCCCCTTGTTGATCCATGACGTCAGTTGTGGTGGGGGCCCGAGCGAAAGGCAGGGGCGGCTACCCACTTGGTACTCCGGGGAGCTGTGATATAAAACCACTCCAGTTGCCATAAACTGGACACCTCCGGGAAGGAACCCTCTGGCCATGGGGCATTAGCGCTTTTGCTTATTACGGCACCTCCGCACTCTGCCTGTCGCCCCCCGATCATCTTCGGCTTCACATAGAAAGTATTGAGCCACATGCCGAAGTGTGGGGTAATGCGGAGGAAGGCCTCACACACGACGATGAACGACAAGATGTGAAGGAGGGAATCCGAGGCCAGGTCATGGAAATCCAGCCCATAATAGAACATGAGCCTCCTAACAAAGGGATCCAGAGCGAGGCCTAGCCCTCGGAGGAAGTGAGAGATAAATACAACGCTCTCGCCGGGTTCGGGAGTGGGAATGACCTGCCCTCGAGCAGGAAGCCTGTGCGAGATTTCGAGGGTCAAATACCTGGCCTCTCTTAGCTTCTTGATGTCTTCCTCTATGACAGAGGAAGGCATCCACCGACCTTGGAGGTTGGATCCGGACATGGTTGAAGGTACGAAGCGCCTGACCTGAGCCTTGGGTGTTGGAACTCGAGGCGGGGGAAGGATTCAATTGAGAACGAGAGGGAAAAAGGACAAGCCTTGGCCTCTTTATAAAGAGGGTGAATATCAAGCGTCCTCCTCGTTGCCATTTGGGACTTGCCTAAAATCGAGGAGTCATGCCAACGGGCACGATTGGGTTACCCACGTCTGTATTGATGAGAATCCCGTAATAAGGGGGACACGATCTCTGCTTCGACAAGACGTGTCAAGAAAACCGCCTCGCAATATGTGCAGTGCTGGTTAAGAAAAACGGTTCGAATAAAGACCGGGCCATGACATGATGTCATGTTGCTAAACGTGTCAGCAGATTAGATTTGTGGAAATATTATTCTCTCAACTGTGGTATGTGGAACTTGTTTTGCAGAGCCGGACACTGTCCTTGTGTCCAAAATCTTCCATGGAGTATTCGGAGGAAGAACCCGCCTTGCAATGCCAAAGACAAATCTGCGTGCCGGACTCATTGTCATTGAAGCCTAGTTCAGGGGCTACTGAGGGAGTCATGGATTAGGGGGTCTCCGGACAGCCGGACTATATCCTTTGGCCGGACTGTTGGACTATGAAGATACAAGATTGAAGACTTCTTCCCGTGTCCGGATGGGACTTTCCTTGGCGTGGAAGGCAAGCTTGGCAATACGGATATGTAGATCTCCTGCCTTATAACCGACTCTGTGTAACCCTAGCCCCCTCCGGCGTCTATATAAACCGGAGGGTTTAGTCCGTAGGAGGACGGACAATCATACCATAGGCTAGCTTCTAGGGTTTAGCCTCTACGATCTCGTGGTAGATCAACTCTTGTAATACTCATATCATCAAGATCAATCAAGTAGGACATAGGGTATTACCTCCATCAAGAGGGCCCGAACCCGGGTAAACATCGTGTCCCCTGCCTCCTATTACCATCCGCCTTAGACGCACATTTCAGGACCCCCTACCCGAGATCCGCCGGTTTTGACACCGACAGTGTGGCATATGTACACATCATCCATCATGATGCGCACGTGCAAGTGTCGGTTAGCACAAAATAGCCAATTCTCAAATAAATGAGATGCGTGATATAGAAACATGTCATCCATCATGATAGGTTTGTTGTTCTGTAAAGCATAATGGAGACTCAAATTGTGTAATGCATCATGAGAAATATGTAGAGCATTGTTATTCATGGAATGCATATGGTGCAAGCAATTATGAGAATCATGCAAAGTATGGAATGCATCAAAATCTCCTAATATGTATGAGGAAACTATGGGGGTCTCCTCATGATCATTAGTAGAAACATCACATGGAGAATATTGACAACATCCAAAACAATGCATATCTGGAACATTGTGATCATGTCATGGCATAGTAGATGAATTGCGCAAATCATGTAAAGGAAGCATGGCAATATCATCACATGAAAAACAAAAGACAATGACCATCATCTCGTCATCTATGCCATAGGTGCAAATGGGATTGATTTTAATGGGGCATGCATAGTTACTATGTTGAGATTGAAATGATGCAATATGGGAGATCTCACTCATAGCATATGACAAGTTTAATGGATTGTCAAACATGATGTGACCAAAAGAATTTTCACATGATATCCTATGGAGCATAACATCACAACCAGGCAACTCGACATGCTCGTCATCATATTCATCATAAATAGGTAAGTCATGACATGAAGAAGTCGCACTAGCATGAAGCATGGGAATAGGTGGATCAACATCATGCAAGCAATCATTGGTGAGATAGTCCACTAGTGGGACAAGATAAGCACCATCACCTATGTTACCTTTAGAGCATTGCTCATGTGTTGTAGGTGAGGTGTCGAAGACCAAGTCATGGTCATCTTCATCTTGATGGAACCATGTGGGGGGTTCATCATCTTCCACCATGGCCATCGTCGTCTCCATTGGAGGTATGGACTCGTCGAGGATAAGGGTGTCATCATGTAGGAGACCTAGCACCAAAGAAGAAAACACACTTAGAGTAGAGGTTAAGTCGTTAGAAATCAAAGTGGCCTCACATGCCGTCTCAACTACCTCACTCACTAAGTGTTGTGGCTCACTCACTCCCTCTTGGATGCTCTCACTCATATGGTCGGTGGAGTCACTCAAATGGCTCTCAACCTCACATAGGATGTGTGGCATGCTCTCAAGTGTGGGGCTAGTGGTGGTCACACTCATCCTCTCATAGGAAATGCTCTCTATGTCACGTATGGTGGGGTCACTCATGTCACTCATGTGGTGGTGGCTCTCCTCACATGGAAATTGGGGCATCTCGTCACATGTCGGTGTGGGAGAGATGTTGGTGCGAATGTCTCCGTGCTCAATCATGTCGTAGTCGTAGCCGTGGATGAAGGCCGAAGATGGCACATCATCACTCTCCTCTAAGACCAAACATAAGGTCTCATGTGCACTCACGTAGCTTGACTCGGAGTATGAGTCCAATATGGGCGCTGTCTTCATGTTGTTGAAGAGGTTCGTGCTCGTTGCCGTGGTCGAAGGGGATGGCCCTAACTCAACCGTCTTGTCGTCGTCTTGTTGTAGGAGGCCCATATTATGTAGCACCTCGTAGCTCGTCTCCATGACCAAAGGGAATTTCCCATGCTCGGTCATCTTCCTTGAGGGGCTTCCGAAGAAGGAAGTGTCGCCCTCGCTTGTAGGTGGTCACCTCGTTGGTGAAGATGTCAATGTAGGCGAACTCATGTGAAGTAGGCTAAGATTCCGTACATCCGAAGGCGAAGATGCCTCAAGAACACTTGGCGAAGATGCCGAAGTGGTTGGTGTAGCCGTAGCTCCGTCTTGGTGGTGCTTGTCTCGCGGTCTTCTCTTGTGCTCATGATGTTTTGACTTGGCGTGAAGTAGGGCTTGTTGGGACTTGTGCATTTGCGCTTGTGGAGCATCATCATGATGATGGTGTCGTTTTTGCACTTGAGCTCGTAGTAGATGTCGTTCGTCGTCGTCGTCCACATGCTGCTTGGAGGTTATTTGCCCTTCATGACGATGTGTATAATGAACGTGATGGTGGTCACCATGGAGATGTGGATGTGGACGACTTGCGCTTGTATCGCTTGGGCGCTCCGAAGACTTGTGACTTGAACGTCGCCGCCTTGAGGATGATGAAGGGGAAGAACTGTTGATCAACAAAGTCCGAATCTCCTCCATCCTTGCATCTTGCTCCTCCTTTTGTGCGGAAAGCTTGTTGTCGATGTAGTCCCTTTTCCTCGCGTTGGAGTGGCGAATGTCAATGGAGACGTTCTCGATGCGCTCTCTCAATCTTGATTGTGCGCCTTGCATTTGTCATTGTAGATCGAATATTGACGCTTTGGTGATGTGGTGGTTCACGCCGTCGTTGTTGTCGAAGACCGGAGATGAAATGCCTTGCCTATCCATCACAATACTCGAGCAAATATGAGTGAATAAAGGAGAAGAACTATACCAAATGTACCTTGACCGATGTTGAAGATGGATCAATGATTACTCAATGATGTAACAAGGAAATAGCACAATTGGTACCAATTCTTGTCGGTTTCACACACCTACACAAAATAAGGCTTATGGTGGAGCTCGGTGAGGATAGTGGCACAAAAATTTGATGCAAAATTTTAGCAAGAGTCAATAATGTTGAAAGAGATTCACAAATTTGCAAGTGTAACAAGTAGACCAATAGCAATATGGGTGGCACACGGAAACACACACATGGGTAGATAAATGGGGTCGTGCAACCAAGGATGAGCACAAAATGTGGAATCCACGGAAAACGCTCGTGTTGCACAACTCAAGAGAGACGCTAGCACAATTGCTCAATAGGTGGATAAAACACTTGTGCACAACCTATAAGATGCAAAATGTATCAACTTTCTATCCCAAGTATGCTATGTATGTATGGTTCCGGTGGTATGATCCAAGATGATCGAATATGACAATCTTATATGCAAAGGTATGATGCTATGGCACTTGCTTACAAGCTTCTTTGCTCTTTCTCTTTTGCTTAAAAGCTTATTTTTTTTGTATATGGCCACAATGTGAAATGCACAAACCAAGATAGCGATTGGGTATATGCGGGAACAAACTTGACGCACACGAGATGATATGATACCAATATGATACCGATATGTATGCAATGTATGGTGTAGATCACTAATGTGCTCAAGTAACGTTGCCGGCAAAATGGGCTAGGGGTTATCAATGCAATTGCAAGGGAATATACAATGGAGGGATACCACGATACCAAGATGATATGGAGGTTACCGTCCTTGGCGATGATGAGTGGCGGTGTTCTTGATGTAGCTACCAAGATGATGGAGACTCGTCCCTAAGTAGCCGAAACACCTTAGGAAATGGAAACACCACGAACTCAAAATCTCAAATGTCAAATGGTGGTAGCGGGAATGCGGTGGTGGTTGCGGAAGCTCAAGGGGATTGCGGAAATGCAATGATGGGTTTTGCGAGGAGGCAATGCAGAAATGGAGGGTAAGGTGGTTATGTGAGTCAGAGTTGAAGGTCACCATCCCAAAGTAGCCAAAACACCTTATGTTGGGGATATTACTACTGGATGTAAACCGGCCAGGAGTAGCCGGATTAACTCCAAGAAGATTGGAAGCCCATGAAGACGTAAGGATGGTGGCGCTTTACAGAGGCCCAAGGCCCAAAGGCGAGTTAAGGCCTATAGATGTAAACCGACTTTCTCATGTAACTTGTATTGTAAGATAGGAAGGATAGAGACCGAGCCGGACACGTTTATGATCCATCCTCGGGACTCTGTAAACCGTCAGGCGTCAACCTGTGTATATAAAGGGATGACCCGGCAGTGGTTTAGGGACAGGAGACTGTTGGAAATATGCCCTAGAGGCAATAATAAATTAGTTATTATTATATTTCCTTGTTCATGATAATCGTTTATTATCCATGCTATAATTGTATTGATAGGAAACTCAGATACATGTGTGGATACATAGACAACACCATGTCCCTAGTGAGCCTCTAGTTGACTAGCTCGTTGATCAATAGATGGTTACGGTTTCCTGACCATGGACATTGGATGTCGTTGATAACGGGATCACATCATTAGGAGAATGATGTGATGGACAAGACCCAATCCTAAGCCTAGCACAAGATCATGTAGTTCGTATGCTAAAGCTTTTCTAATGTCAAGCATCATTTCCTTAGACCATGAGATTGTGCAACTCCCGGATACTGTAGGAGTGCTTTGGGTGTGCCAAACGTCACAACGTAACTGGGTCATTATAAAGGTGCACTACAGGTATCTCCGAAAGTGTCTGTTGGGTTGGCACGAATCGAGACTGGGATTTGTCACTCCGTGTAAGCGGAGAGGTATCTCTGGGCCCACTCGGTAGGACATCATCATATGCGCAATGTGACCAAGGAGTTGATCACGAGATGATGTGTTACGGAACGAGTAAAGAGACTTGCCGGTAACGAGATTGAACAAGGTATAGGGATACCGACGATCGAATCTCGGGCAAGTACAATACCGCTAGACAAAGGGAATTGTATACGGGATTGATTAAGTCCTTGACATCGTGGTTCATCCGATGAGATCATCGTGGAACATGTGGGAGCCAACATGGGTATCCAGATCCCGCTGTTGGTTATTGACCGGAGAACGTCTCGGTCATGTCTGCATGTCTCCCGAACCCGTAGGGTCTACACACTTAAGGTTCGATGACGCTAGGGTTATAGAGATATTAGTATGCGGTAACCCGAAAGTTGTTCGGAGTCCCGGATGAGATCCCGGACGTCACGAGGAGTTCCGGAATGGTCCGGAGGTAAAGAATTATATATAGGAAGTGCTATTTCGGCCATCGGGACAAGTTTCGGGGTCACCGGTATTGTACCGGGACCACCGGAAGGGTCCCGGGGGTCCACCGGGTGGGGCCACCTACCCGGGGGGCCACATGGGCTGTAGGGGTGCGCCTTGGCCTATATGGGCCAAGGGCACCAGCCTCAAGAGGCCCATGCGCCAAGAGAAGAGAAAAAGGGGAGAGTCCTAAAGGGGGAAGGCACCTCCGAGGTGCCTTGGGGAGGATGGACTCCTCCCCCCCTTGGCCGCACCCTTCCTTGGAGGAAGGGGCAAGGGCTGTGCCTCCCCCTCTCCCTTGGCCCTATATATAGTGGGGAAAAGGAGGAGCAACCATACCTAAGGCCTGGCGCCTCCCTCTCCCTCCCGTGACACATCTCCCTCCTCCCGCAGTGCTTAGCGAAGCCCTGTTGGAATCCCGCTACTTCCACCACGCCGTCATGCTGCTGGATCTCCATCAACCTCTCCCTCCTCCTTGCTGGATCAAGGCGTGGGAGACGTCTCCGTTCCGTACGTGTGTTGAACGCGGAGGTGCCGTCCATTTGGCGCTAGGATCATCGGTGATCTGAATCACGACGAGTATGACTCCATCAACCCCGTTCACTTGAACGCTTCCGCTTAGCGATCTACAAGGGTATGTAGATGCAACTCTCCTTCCCCTCGTTGCTGGTCTCTCCATAGATAGATCTTGGTGACACGTAGGAAAATTTTGAATTTCTGTTACGTTCCCCAACAGAGACAAGAACTCGAGAGCCAGGCAAAGCGGATTCGCTCCCTGGTCATCAAAACCCCAGCAATACCAAGCACAACTAGACGTAGGCTTTTACCTTCATAGAAGGGGCCGAAATAGTATAAAACCCCTTGTGTCCCTTGTCCGTTTTAACCCCTTTAAGCTAACCCATAGCGATGGCTCCATGACTAAGTCCTTTCACGAGGACATCTGCCGCGACAAACCCACGACAGTCGGCGCCCACCGTGGGGCTATCGCACGATGGTTTCCGGTTCTTGAAGGGCAGCTTCGAAGGACACAAGGGATACGCTGTGGGCCGGATGACGAAGAATCATCGTGGCAAGATCTACATCGACGACGTAGGGTGGGGTCCCGAGGCCGGTTCAATCAAATACGGGTACCGGGTCCTCTTTGGTGGAATTCACGTCTTCATCGGCAAAATCGGCGAACCGGGCCCTGAGCTGGACACTTGCACCGACACCGTCGAGACGGCTCAACGTGCAAGCTCTGCCCCGGTTCAGCCCGCTGCAAGGCATGTTTTCGTAGGTGTCATCCATGGAGCAGAGTATGAGGATGGACCAGCATCTGATGGAGAAACCCTTATCCGTTCCAATGACGAGTCTTCAACCGGAGAAACCGGGTCCCTGTATCAACTGCAGGATGGTCGGATTAGCGGAGGGTCTGATGGCAACAGTATTTCGGACCTCCTCGATCTGCCAAGCGGGGTCGCGGTCTTCATGGCCGGTACAAAACTAGCGCAACACTCTTCTACTGCCGCGGCGATGTTCTCTGGTTCAGCAACAACAACGCCAGCAGGAGCAGGGGGCTCTGCGTCGCCTCCCGCTCAGGTTTTATCTGATTTGTTCAACGCCTTGGCAACATTGATGTGTACGGAGGTGGACGCTGCAGCCCGAGATCAGCACAACGTGGAGATTGCAAAGGTGAAGGATCAGATAACTCAGGCTAAAGCAGACCTGGCAGCAGAAAACGCCAGGATGGCTACAGAACGGGCCGAGTTGGAAGCTCAGGCCTACCGGCTTAGGTTGGACCAGAATGCCTCAGATGAGGTCATGAGGAGGAGATATCGGTCGCACCTCCCGCTGGGTTATGATCCAAGAAATCTCTTCAACACGCCAGGAGCCGGAACTAGTAACCAGCCAGTGGTAAACCGGATGGAGGCACCGGGAACAGGAGCGCCGGTTCAACCATGCACGATGAACCCGCCTTGTCAGAACAACATTGTGCCGCAGTATGTTCTGACGCCCCCGGGGCATTACTTCAACCCATTGGATAACATTGTGGCCGCCACTTCACGATTGGCAGCCCTCCCAACTAACGGCGAGTCACCAGTGGCGATTGAGACATGACGGGCTAGAGAGCTCCTTCAAACAGCTTTAAACCAGCAGCAGGCTTACTCGTATAGTCGCGAGAGGATTCATTCCACCCCCCGTCTGAGTCGGAGCTACAACAGGCATGTTGAGGATGAACCGGACGTATCAAGCAGTGCACGTCACATTAACTCGCCGCGAGGACACAACCCGGCAGGTGGTGGTGCTAATGCGCAGGATGTGGTGGATCATGGTCGTGCACGTCGAGAGGCCGAGTTGGCAGCTCTACACGCCGCTCATCAATCTACTCCAGTTCGCCCTACCACCTCAGTGGAGCCCGCGCGTGGTCTTCAGTTCTTTAGGGGTGCCGTGTCTTACCCCCGCTTTGCGTAATGTGCGACTGCCCAAGGATTTTAAGGGACCTCGTAAGGTGCCCAATTACACCGCCGATTTGCAACCGAAGTCATGGGTGTAGAGTTATGAGATGGCGATGGAGATGCTGGACGTGGATGAAGTAGTGTGTGCTAAATACTTCACCATGATGTTGGAGGGGACAACTCGAACTTGGTTAAAGAGCTTACCAGCTAACTCTGTCGGGTCATGGGCTGAGTTAAAACACCGGTTTATCCAGAATTTCAAAGATACATGTAAGCAGCCTATGTCAATTGTGGACCTAGCCGCTTGTGTTCAGGAGGAGGGGGAGTCTACGACGCATTGGGTGAAGCGAGTTTCAACTATTTTGCATTCATCAGACCGCATCAATGCAGATATATCAGTTTTAACATTGGAGGGCAACTGCCAGTTTATGCCATTAAAATTGAAGCTAGGGAGGCTCAAGCGTCACTGCAATGACATGTCAACCCTTATGGCAGCTTTGGTGAAATATGCCGATTCAGATAGTACCAAGGACCCTGAGTCTGAGGATGACAAACCAGGGAAAGGGAAAAAGAATGGCAATACCAAGGGGCAGCAGCACAATCCGGCAGGTCATGGGAATAACGGTAAGCGCAAGGCAGACAATAGTTTGGACTTCGTGGCTAACACCAATGCTCAGGACAACGGTCAACGTCGTAAGGGTAAACAGCCCCAGAGGGGCGAAGGGTCAGGCCCCAATCTGGAGTGCCTGTTAAATCAACCTTGTCCAAAGCACGGATCGAAAGAAAGGCCCGCTTCACATCTTTGGAAGGATTGTTTCATTATGCGGGAGTTTAAGAATTCCAATATGTTTCAATATGACAATGGCCCACCCGACAGTTCAGGAGGCGGTTTTCATGGGCCGAGTTATGGAGGTGGCATCTCCGGTTCAGGATTCCAAGGCAATCAAACCGGACATGGCCATCAAGGGAACCAGGGCAATCAAGGAGGTTATAACCATCAGGGGAATCAGCAGCAGCAGCAGTCGGGTTATCAGAGCAATCCGAAGTAGTTGAATAGTGGGCAGTATCATGTCTTACCACTAGCTTGTGTAAACACGATCAGAAGCTTCACAAGAGGGCAGTAAACTCTGTTGAACCGGCAGTACCTCAGTATCTGCGCTGGTCTGAGTAGCCCATTTTATGGAGTAGAGAGGATCACCCACCCCGGCTTGATAATCCGGGTCATCTGGCCTTAGTGGTGGCACCTCAAGTTGGGGGGTATAAGTTCACCAAGGTACTTTTGGATGGGGGAAGCAGCATCAATATTCTTTACTATGATACCTTCCGCAGTATGGGTTTGACAGATAAGAGTCTTAAACCGTCGAACACCGTGTTTCACGACATGGTGCCCGGTAAGTCTGCATATCCAGTGGGCAAGATAGCCCTAGAGGTGGCTTTTGGAGATGATCATGATTCAAGGTCAGAAACATTGACTTTTGAGGTGGTGAAAATCAAGAGTCTGTATCATGCCCTGTTCGGGCGTCCAGCTTATGCTAAGTTCATGGCGAGGCCGTGTTATGTTTATTTACAGCTTAAGATGCCGGGTCACAAGGGGACCATCACAGTGCATGGGAGTAGGGCGATCGCTTTGGAGTGTGAAGAGGGTGATGCGGCTTATGCTGAGTCAGTTTGTGCCATAGAGGAGCTAAAGTTTTATAAAGACAAGGTTGATCCGGCAGACATGACTTCTTTGAAAAAACCAACTACAGAGCTCGATCCGACGTTGAAGTTTAAATCGGCTACAAACACTAAGATGGTTGATTTTGTTCCTGGTGATTCATCCAAGCAGTTCAACATCAATGCTAACCTGGATCCCAAATAGGAAAGCGCGCTCATCGAGTTCATTCGTGAGAACCGGGACATCTTTGCATGGAAGCCTTCTGACATGCCAGGTGTACCGAGGGAACTCGCTGAGCACACACTTAATATCGATCCTAAGTTTAAACTAGTCAGGCAGTTTCTCCGCCGCTTTAACAAAGAAAGGCGTAAGGCTATTGGTGAGGAGGTAGCTCGGCTGTTGGCCGCAGGGTTTATCGTGGAAGTGTTTCACCCGGAATGGCTACCTAATCCGGTGCTAGTCCTTAAGAAAAACGGCACTTGGCGTATGTGTGTGGACTACACAGACTTGAACAAGGCTTGTCCAGCTGATCCCCTTTCCCTCCCTCGTATTGATCAGATTATTCATGCTACGGCAGGTTGTGACCGTTTGTGTTTTCTGGATGCTTATTCTGGTTATCATCAGATCAAAATGGCAGTTAAGGACCAGGAGAAGAAAACTTTCATAACTCCCTTTGGAGCCTTCTACTATGTCTATATGCCCTTTGGGCTCAAGAGTGCCCAGGCGACTTACCAACGCTGTGTTCAGAACTGTCTTCATAAACAGAACGGGCGCAATGATCATGCATATGTGGATGATATTGTGGTGAAGTGCAGGAAGGAGGAAACATTGATAGATGAATTAAGAGAAACCTTTGACAATCTCCGGGTTTATAAGATGATGCTTAATACAGAAAAATTCGTCTTTGGTGTTCCGGCAGGCAAGCTTTTGGGTTTTCTGGTGTCTAAAATAGGCATTGAGGCTAATCCGGAAAAATTTCCAGCTATCACGTCCCTGGCTAAACCGGCATGTATCAATGATGTTCAGCGTTTGGCAAACCGGATTGCGGCTTTGAGCCGGTTTATCAGTCGTCTTGGGGAGAAGGCTATACCTTTATATCAGATGCTGAAGAAAACAGACGACTTCGTTTGGAGCGATACGGCTGATAAAGCGTTTGAGGATTTGAAGAGACAGTTAGCTGAACCGCCTATTCTTGTGGCTCCAGTTGATAAAGAGCCTTTGCTGCTATATGTGGCTGCTAATGCCCGGGCTGTCAGTGTGGCTATAGTTGTGGAGCGGAAGGAGACTAGAAAGGAGTATCCGGTTCAATGGCCGGTTTATTATATCAGTGAGGTGCTTATCTCAAAGCAAAGGTATCCACATTGGTAGAAGCTCGTGTATGGAGTTTTCATGGCAAGCCGGAAGCTCAAGCACTATTTTCAGGGTCATCCTATCACAGTGGTTAGTTTAGCCCCTTTGGGAGATATCATACAAAACAAAGAGGCGACTGGCTGATACGTCTCCAATGTATCTATAATTTTTGATTGCTCCATGCTATATTATCTACTGTTTTGGACATTATTGGGCTTTATTATCCACTTTTATATTATTTTTGGGACTAACCTATTAACCGGAGGCCCAGCCCAGAATTGCAGTTTTTTGCCTGTTTTAGGGTTTCAAAGAAAAAGAACATCAAACGGAGTCCAAACGGAATGAAACCTTCGGGAACGTGATTTTCTCACCGAATACAACTCAGGAGACTTGGACCCTACGTGAAGCCAACTAACAGGAGGCCACGAGGTAGGGGGCGCGCCTGCCCCCCCCCCCCCAGGCGCGCCCTCCACCCTCGTGGGCCCCCTGTTGCTCCACCGACGTACTTCTTCCTCCTATATATACCCACGTACCGCCAAACGATCTGAGGAGGAGCCAAAACCCTAATTCCACCGCCGTAACTTTCTGTATCCATGAGATCCCATCTTGGGGCCTGTCCCGGAGCTCCGCCGGAGGGGGCATCGATCACGGAGGGCTTCTACATCAACACCATAGCCTCTCCGATGAAGTGTGAGTAGTCTAGTTCAGACCTGCAGGTCCATAGTTAGTAGCTAGATGGCTTCTTCTCTCTTTTTGGATCTCAATACAATGTTCTCCCCCTCTCTTGTGGAGATCTATTCGATGTAATCTTCTTTTTGCGGTGTGTTTGTTGAGACCGATGAATTGTGGGTTTATGATCAAGTCTATCTATGAATAATATTTGAATCTTCTCTGAATTCTTTTATGTATGATTGGTTATCTTTGCAAGTCTCTTCGAATTATCAGTTTGGTTTGGCCTACTAGATTGATCTTTCTTGCAATGGGAGAAGTGCTTAGCTTTGGGTTCAATCTTGCGGTGTCCTTTCTTAGTGACAGTAAGGGCAGCAAGGCATGTATTGTATTGTTGCCATCGAGGATAACAAGATGGGGTTTTCTTCATATTGCATGAGTCTATCCCTCTACATCATGTCATCTTGCTTAAGGCGTTACTCTGTTTTTAACTTAATACTCTAGATGCATGCTGGATAGCGGTTGATGAGTGGAGTAATAGTAGTAGATGCAGGCAGGAGTCGGTCTACTTGTCTCGGACGTGATGCCTATATACATGATCATACCTAGATATTCTCATAACTATGCTCAATTCTGTCAATTGCTCAACAGTAATTTGTTCACCCACCGTAAATACTTATGCTCTCGAGAGAAGCCACTAGTGAAACCTATGGCCCCCGGGTCTATCTTTATCATATCAATCTCCTACTACTTAGTTGTTTACTTTGCTATTTTACTTTGCCTTTATTTTACTTTGCATCTTTATCATAAAAATACCAAAAATATTATCTTATCATATCTATCAGATCTCACTCTCGTAAGTGGCCCTATAGGGATTGACAACCCCTATTTGCGTTGGTTGTGAGGATTTATTTGTTTTGTGCAGGTGCGAGGGACTCGCGCGTAGCCTCCTACTGGATTGATACCTTGGTTCTCAAAAACTGAGGGAAATACTTACGCTAATTTGCTGCATCATCCCTTCCTCTTCGGGGAAAACCAACGCAGTGCTAAAAGAGGTAGCAAGAAGGATTTCTGGCGCCGTTGTCGGGGAGGTCTACGTAAAAGTCAACATACCAAGTACCCATCACATACCCTTATCTCCCGCATTACATTATTTGCCATTTGCCTCTCATTTTCCTCTCCCCCCAATTTATCCTTGCCGTTTTATTCGCCCTCTCTCTCTATCCTCCCTCTCTTTCTCTATTTGCCCCTTTTTGTCCGCTTGCTTTTTGTTTGCTTGTGTGTTAGTTTGCTTGCTTGTCGTTATGGCTAGTCCCTTATCTTCTCCGTTGTCTCCCGAGAATGAAATTCTAAATTTTAAGCAAAGGGAGGGTGAAAATCTAAAATATGCTTGGTATAGAATTTGCAATGCTCAAAATAAATCTGCTAGGAAGCAATCTACTACCATTCTCCTTCGCAATTTTTATGTAGGCATTACTCCTTGGCACCATTATGTTCTTGATACAATTACCGGAGGGAATTTTTTGGGTAGCCATACTTTTGATTCTTATAATGCTATGTTAGATTTATTTGGCTTCCCCCCTCTTTTGGTTAATGGAACTATATTAACTTAGGAGCATGTAATGCAAAGGCTTGAAATTATTGAAAATAAGGTTGCTACCGTAGAGTTAATTAAAAATTTGGATAGAAGGATCCACAGCCGAATCTCTCAATATGGATCTAAAGTAGGAGTTACTTTGAAAGATATTAAAGAAAAGGAACCCATAGTTAATGAGAAAATAAATCACGATTCCGTTAGGATCGATAAACTTGAGAATATTATTACCTATTTGGGAACCGCTTTTTCTTCCGTAAAGAATACTCCAAGTTCCTCCACTAAAGTTGCCAAGCTTATGTATGTTCCTAAAAATAAGGGTGAATCATCTAGTAAGGAAAATGCGGATCTTAAATCTATAAGTGTTCATCCCAATCTTTTTGCTATCATTAAGGAACCATTTGTTACAAATGAATTTTTCGATCTTGTGCCTAAAAGTTTGATAATTAATAAAAATAAATAAACTCCTAAAGAAGGTGGATGCCTCATTGAAGAATTCCCTACCAAAGATGGCAATACCTAGATCTATTCTTGCTTGTTATGCCTAGCTAGGGGCGTTAAACGATAGCGCTTGTTGGGAGGCAACCCAATTTTATTTTTATTCCTTGCTTTTTGCTCCTGCTTAGTAATAAATAAATTATCTAGCCTCTGTTTTGGTTGTGTTTTTTGTGTAGTGTTTGTGCCAAGTAGAACCGTTGGGAAGACTTGGGGAAAGTCTTGTTGAACTTGCTGTAAAAAACAGAAACTTTAGCGCTCACGAGAACTGCTGTCATTTTTATTTGGAAAGTGCTATTTAGTTAATTATTTTTGCACATGATTAATAGATAAATTCCTCACGTCCAGCAATTTATTTTAGAATTTTTGGGGTTCCAGATCTTGCGCTAGCTACATATTACTACAGACTGTTCTGTTTTTGACAGATTCTGTTTTGCGTGTGTTGTTTGCTTATTTTGATGAATCTATGGCTAGTAAATTAGTTTATAAACCATAGAGAAGTTGGAATACAGTAGGTATAACACCTATATAAATAAAGAATGAGTTAATTACAGTACCTTGAAGTGATATTTTATTCTCTTTCGCTAACGGAGCTCACGAGATTTTCTACTTTAAGTTTTGTGTTGTGAAGTTTCCAAGTTTTGGGTAAAGATTTGATGGATTATGGAACAAGAAGTGGCAAGAGCCTAAGCTTGGGGATGCCCATGGCACCCCCAAGATAATCTAAGGACACCTAAAAGCCAAAGCTTGGGGATGCCCCGGAAGGCATCCCCTCTTTTCGTCTACTCCTATCGGTAACTTTACTTGGAGCTATATTTTTATTTACCACATGATATGTGTTTTGCTTGGAGCGTTTTGTATGATTTGAGTCTTTGCTTATTAGTTTAACACAATCATCCTTGCTGTACACATCTTTTGAGGGAGACATACATGATTTGGAATTTGTTATAGTACTCTATGTGCTTCGCTTATATCTTTCGAGTTATATAATTTTGCTCTAGTGCTTCACTTATATCTTTTAGAGCACGGTGGTGGATTTGTTTTATAGAAACTATTGATCTCTCATGCTTCACTTAGATTATTTTGATAGTCTTAATAGCATGGTAATTTGCATAAAATCCTAATATGCTTGGTATGCAAGATTAATAATAAAAATTCTCTTATGAGTGTGTTGAATACTATGATAAGTTTGATGCTTCACGATTGCTTTGAGACATGGAGATGGTGATATTAAAGTCATGCTAGTTGAGTAGTTGTGAATTTGAGAAATACTTGTGTTGAAGCTTGTGATTCCCATAGCATGCACGTATGGTGAACCGTTATGTGATGAAGTCGGAGCATGATTTATTTATTGATTGTCTTCCTTATGAGTGGCGGTCGGGGACGAGCGATGGTCTTTTCCTACCAATCTATCCCCCTAGGAGCATGCGCGTAATACTTTGCTTCGATAACTTGTAGATTTTTGCAATAAGTATATGAGTTCTTTATGACTAATGTTGAGTCCATGGATTATACGCACTCTCACCCTTCCACCTTTGCTAGCCTCTCTAATACCGCACACCTTTCGCCGGTATCATACACCCACCATATACCTTCCTCAAAACAGCCACCATACCTACCTATTATGGCATTTCCATAGCCATTCCGAGATATATTGCCATGCAACTTTCCACCGTTCCATTTATGACACACTCCATCATTGTCATATTGCTTAGCATGATCATGTAGTTGACATAGTATTTGTGCCAAAGCCATCGTTCATAATTCTTCCATACTTGTCACTCATGCATCATTGCATATCCCGGTAAACCGCCGGAGGCATTCATATAGAGTCATATCTTGTTCTAAGTATCGAGTTGTAATTATTGAGTTGTAAGAAAAATAAAAGTGTGATGATCATCATTATTAGAGCATTGTCCCAAGTGAGGAAAGGATGATGGAGACTATGATTCCCCCACAAGTCGGGATAAGACTCCGGACGAAAAATAAAAAAAAAGAAAAAGAAAGAAAAGAGGCCATAAAAAGAAGAAGAGAAAAGGCCCAAATAAAAAAAAGAAAAAAATGAGAGAAAAAGAGAGAAGGGACAATGTTACTATCCTTTTACCACACTTGTGCTTCAAAGTATCACCATGATCTTCATAGTAGAGAGTCTCTCATGTTATCACTTTCATATACTAGTGGGAATTTTTTCATTATAGAACTTGGCTTGTATATTCCAATGATGGGCTTCCTCAAATTGCCCTAGGTCTTCATGAGCAAGCAAGTTGGATGCACACCCACTTAGTTACTTTTTGAGCTTTCATACACTTATAGCTCTAGTGCATCCGTTGCATGGCAATCCCTACTCACTCACATTGATATCTATTGATGGGCATCTCCATAGCCCGTTGATACGCCTAGTTGATGTGAGACTATCTTCTCCTTTTTGTCATCTCCGCAACCACCACTCTATTCCACCTATAGTGCTATATCCATGGCTTACGCTCATGTATTGCGTGAAGATTGAAAAGTTTTGAGAATGTCAAAAGTATGAAACAATTTCTTGGCTTGTCATCGGGGTTGTGCATGTTTTAAATATTTTGTGGTGTCAAGATAGAGCACAACCAAACTATATGATTTTGTAGGGATAACCTTCTTTAGCCATGTTATTTTGAGAAGACATAATTGCTTTGTTAGTATGCTTGAAGTATTATTATTTTCTATGTCAATATAAACTCTTGTCTTGAATCTTTCGGATCTGAATATTCATACCACAATTAAGAAGAATTACATTAAAATTATGCCAAGTAGCACTCCGCATCAAAAATTCTGTTTTTATCATTTACCTACTCGAGGACGAGCATGAATTAAGCTTGGGGATGCTTGATACGCCTCCAACGTATCTATAATTTTTGATTGCTCCATGCTATATTATCTACTGTTTTGGACATTATTTGGCTTTATTATCCACTTTTGTATTATTTTTGGGACTAACCTATTAACCGGAGGCCCAGCCCCGAATTGCTGTTTTTTGCCTGTTTTAGGGTTTCGAAGAAAGGGAATATCAAACGGAGTCCAAACAGAATGAAACCTTCGGGAACATGATTTTCTCACCGAATACAAGTCAAGAGACTTAGACCCTACGTCAAGCCAACTAACAGGAGGCCACGAGGTAGGGGGCCGCGCCTGCCCCCCAGGCACACCCTCCACCCTCATGGGCCCCCTGTTGCTCCACCGACGTACTTCTTCCTCCTATATATACGCAAGTACCCCCAAACGATCAGAGGAGGAGCCAAAACCCTAATTCCACTGCCGTAACTTTCTGTATCCACGAGATCCCATCTTGGGGCCTGTTCCGGAGCTCCGTCGGAGGAGCATCGATCACAGAGGGCTTCTAGATCAACACCATAGCCTCTCCGATGAAGTGTGAGTAGTTTACTTCAGACCTACGGGTCAATAGTTAGTAGCTAGATGGCTTCTTCTCTCTTTTTGGATCTCAATACAATGTTCTCCCCCTCTCTTGTGGAGATCTATTCGATGCAATCTTCTTTTTGCGGTGTGTTTGTTGAGACCGATGAATTGTGGGTTTATGATCAAGTCTATCTATGAATAATATTTGAATCTTCTCTGAATTCTTTTATGTATGATTGGTTATCTTTGCAAGTCTCTTCGAATTATCAGTTTGGTTTGGCCTACTAGATTGATCTTTCTTGCAATGGGAGAAGTGCTTAGCTTTGGGTGCAATCTTGCGGTGTCCTTTCCCGGTGACAGTAAGGGCAGCAAGGCACGTATTGTATTGTTGCCATCGAGGATAACAAGATGGGGTTTTCTTCATATTGCATGAGTCTATCCCTCTACATCATGTCATCTTGCTTAAGGCGTTACTCTGTTTTTAACTTAATACTCTAGATGCATGCTGGATAGCGGTCGATGAGTGGAGTAATAGTAGTAGATGCAGGCAGGAGTCGGTCTACTTGTCTCGGACGTGATGCCTATATACATGATCATACCTAGATATTCTCATAACTATGCTCAATTCTGTCAATTGCTCAACGGTAATTTGTTCACCCACCGTACAATACTTATGCTCTCGAGAGAAGCCACTAGTGAAACCTATGGCTCCCGGGTCTATCTTTATCATATCAATCTCCTACTACTTAGTTATTTACTTTGCTATTTTACTTTGCCTTTATTTTACTTTGCATCTTTATCATAAAAATACCAAAAATATTATCTTATCATATCTATCAGATCTCACTCTCGTAAGTGGCCCTATAGGGATTGACAACCCCTATTTGCGTTGGTTGCGAGGATTTATTTGTTTTGTGCAGGTGCGAGGGACTCGCGCGTAGCCTCCTACTGGATTGATACCTTGGTTCTCAAAAACTGAGGGAAATACTTACGCTACTTTGCTGCATCATCCCTTCCTCTTCGGGGAAAACCAACGCAGTGCTAAAAGAGGTAGCACTGGCCGGATTGCCAAGTGGGCTATTGAGCTCGGACCTCACGGGCTCAAGTATACACCTCGCACAGCGATTAAATCTCAAGCACTCATGGACTTCATCAATGATTGGACAGAGTTGCAGGCACCATAGGAAAAGCCATACAACACTTATTGGACTATTCACTTTGATGGATCTAGGCAATTGGAGGGCTTGGGGGCTGGAGTCATATTAACTTCCCCACGAGGTGACAAGTTTTGTTATGTTCTCCGCTTAATGTTCCCTTGCACTAACAATGCAGCTGAGTATGAGGCCTTACTCCACGGTCTTCGGATGGCTAAGGAGATGAACTTAAGCCGGGTTAAGTGCTTCGGTGACTCGGATCTGGTGGCTCAACAGGTGTCTGGCACATGGGATTATAAGGACCCACTCATGGCTGCATATCAACGAGAGGTGGACATAGTGGCTGGTCATTTCAAGGGTTATCAAGTTGACCATATCGACCAGAGAAAGAATGAAGCGGCGGACGCTTTAAGTCGCCTAGGCTCTCAGCGTAAACCGGTCCCACCTAATGTCTTCCTCGACGTACTACATAATCCGTCGGTCAAGATACCAACAGAGGAGGAGTTGGCTATTCCTGACCCGGAGGCCCAGTTGGCGGCGGCTTTGCATGTTACACCGGATTGGGAAGTCCAGTACTTGGCTTACATGAACCGAGGCGAGTTACTGGAGGATGAAACCTTGTCCCGACAGATAATCCGGCGATCCAAGTCAATGACCATTATCAATGGGGAGTTACATCGTTACAACGTTACAGGAGCAATTCAGCATTGCGTGTCTCCTCAAGAGGGTTGTGAGATTTTGCGAGAAATCCACGAAGGAGATTGTGGTCACCACGCCGGTTCAAAATCCTTGGTGGCTAAGGCTTTTCGTCATGGCTTCTATTGGTTGACGGCTAATGCTAATGCGGAGGATTTAGTCAAAAGGTGTGACGGTTGTCAAAAATTTGCATGCCACGCTCATGTTCTGGCTCAGGAGTTGAGAATGATTCCAATCACTTGGCCGCTTGCAACTTGGGGGCTCGATATGGTTGGACCCTTTAAGAGATCCAAGGACAAAAAAACCCACCTGTTGGTGGCGGTTGACAAGTTTACCAAGTGGGTAGATGCAGAGCGAGTCAGTAAGTGTGATGTAGCCACGGCGGTTCAATTCATCAAGAAGGTGATCTTCCGGTTTGGCTTTCCACACAGTATTATCACGGATAATGGTATTAATCTGTCTAAGGGTGAGATGGAGGAATTTTTTCAACGTGAGCACATCCGGCTTGATATAGCGTCAGTGGCTCACCCCCAGTCTAATGGTCAAGCTGAGAGGGCAAATCAAGAAATTTTGAAAGGTATCAAACCCCGGCTTATGGTTCCTTTAAAGTGGACACCGGGTTGTTGGGTGGATGAGTTACCTTCTGTGTTATGGAGTATCAACACCACACCAAACAGATTGACGGGTTATACACCTTTCTTCTTGGTTTATGGAGCAGAGGCGGTTCTTCCTAGTGACATCCGTCATGACTCGCCCCGTGTGGCGGCTTACGTTGAAGCTGACAATGAGAAGGCATGTTAGGACTCACTGGACCTGTTAGATGAGGAGCGTGATCTCGCAGCGGCACGTTCGGCGATTTATCAACAAGATCTCCGGCGTTATCACAGCCGCTGGGTTAAAGCCAGAACTTTTCAAGAGGGTGATCTGGTGCTCCGGCTCATCCAGGATCAAACTGATATGCACAAGTTATCCCCACCTTGGGAAGGACCTTTTGTGGTCAGCAAAAACCTACACAATGGGTCATACTACCTTATCGATGTTCGAGAGCATGAAGACTCACGTAAATCGGAGGAGGAGACCAAGCGGCCGTGGAATGTAGCCCTTCTTCGGCCTTACTATACTTGAGCCACATGCTCTTCTTATGTACATACTTATGACAATGTATATATTATATAATAAACCAGAGCCTCGGCTAAAGTGGGGTCTCTGTTCTTTTTTACATCATGTGTGGTTCCACAGGGGCTTCTACCGACAAAGCGGAGTTTTATTAACACGGCCCAGAAGGCCACACAGATAGAAAGGAATTCACTAGGGGGCTTGGTTGTCTTCACAACATAGCTACACCTCTTGATCGGTTTAAAACCAAAAAGGGATATCACTAGGGGCTTGGTTGTCTTCACACCATAGCTACACTTCTTGATAGGCTTAAAGGCAAAAGGAAATTATGTGGAACCAAAGAGAGTCTGTTGCATCAAGCACAACTCAAACATAGGTAACCACTGAGCACATCTCAAATATTACCTGGGGGCTCCTTGCTTCTCAAAGAACAACGAGCTTGCACCCTTGTAATAGGCTATCAAGCCAGGCTTGGAAGCCAAGTGTATTCACCTAAAACCCTGGGTTATCCTGCCTCTTTAAGTAAGCCACTCCGTCCAGGTAAACCTGGTATGACCCATTGAACGTTTGACAAGTCAATCTCATGGACCCTGAACTTGTCAAAGTTAAAACGATGATTGGTTAAAGATTGAGGTCCATCTTAAAAGGCTTTGCAAAATGGTTTAACTCAGCGGCCTGGCAGCCCATGAAAAGCCTCGATTTAGCGCCTGGCAGCCCATGAAAAGCCTTGTATATTTCTTTTTGATTTGCTATTTTTAATATCTTTTGATAAGGGATTTATGAATATTTGTGATAAACCGGTGTTTATTACAACCCGACATGGCTTTCAACGCTCAGTTGTCAGTACATGATCAGTTCTAAACCGGCAGTAAATTGCTCTGGTCTGGTTTTGGCTATAGGTCACCAGCATTATACAAACAAACTGGTGTGGTTTTACATGAACCGGCAAGAGGGAAAGGAGTCATCAACCCTACATATGGGTATTTTCACTCATATTATACCAACAGTTGGTCAGCCAACGAAGATATATCACATGTATCATTTATTTTATATCTAGTTAATACCAATCTTGGCTATCCATCCAAGTTATGTATAAATTTTTTGGGCATCATGACCCGTCCAGTGGTAAACCACTAGGACACTTTCAAAGTTCTTATATGCAGGAACATAAATCATAATGGACTATGCATAAATAGATCCCCCAGGCAGGACAATTTTTCAGTATTAAGCAACACAAACATGCTCGATGGCATGGCAGATAAGGTGTTCATGCTATCCTATTACAAGGTGCTTTCAATACCCCAAATTGAATATGTGTTTTCAAAGGAGTGGCAGACTGCAGCTGATGAACCGGCCACCGGTTTAGGATTCCTCATCGGGGCGGCTTGACGATTGAGGGTCATCTTGCACAGTCACATTCTCTTCATCCCTCCCCAGACGCTGGAAATCAACCATTGACCAATCGATTCTGGTTAAAGCTTGAAAAACGGCCTCTTCATGAATGAGGTTGGAGGAGTCAATGTCAGGAGCATAAGTATGCTTACGGATTGGCGGCACAAGATCTTCAACATTATGAATTAACGCGGGCTGTCTTTTTCCCTCAGCATCATAAACCGGTTGAAAATGAGATAGATCGGTATCCTCCGCTAGTTTGCTTGCTATCAGCCGCATCTCCTTTGTCAGCTTCGGAGATCGTCGTTATTGAAGTCTGAGCCGTCTTCTTTCACACCAGGATAGCCTTTGATGATATCTGCCGGTTCAAGATCCGGAATCCACGCCTTGGCCCGGATTAGCGCAGTCAGTGCACCTGACATTGCGGCTGATCTCTTCAGTTCGTTGATCCGGGCAGGCAGCATGGCCAGCTTTTCGATAATTTCTTTTATCTGCGATGGCGGAGGCTTGTTATAAGCTGCAGTGTAAATGGCTCGCTGGGATCCAGAGAACTGCTGTTCTATTAAGGTATATGCCACTTTAAGCTTCATCCGCATGTCAGCTCCCAGGTGAGCAATGCGGGTCCCTATCATGGTTAAATATTAGTAAACTGATCATTGATAAGATATTATGAGTTAGACAAACTGCATGAGAGGGTACTTACCAAACACATCAAAAGTCATGGCGTCAATCTGCCGCTTTAAGCCGGTTAGTTCTTCAACCACCGGCTTCAGGGCTGCCTCTGCGTCCTCGGCCTTTTTTTGTCAAACTAGCCTTTTCTGTCTCCCAGTCTGCACGCTCTTTGTTGAAGGTCTCTTTCAGCCTTTCCATGGCTGCTAGGGCATTTGTTAACTCCTCCTTGGCCTTGGAAGCCTCTGCTTGCTGAGATTTGATGTTCTCCTGAAGGTTCGCGGTTTGAGCATCCTTTTTACTTAGCTCAGCCTACAAAGGTGAGTTATATCATCAAAACAGGTTATGAAGTACCAAGCGTATAACGAGTTATGCACTTTGTACTTGGGGGCTAATGCCTATTTGCTCTATCATCAACATATTTTTCACAAGTCTCAAGTACAATGCAAGCATTATCCTTAACACTTGGGGGCTAATGTACATCTGTTCAAAGTTGACACATTGATTCAAGGCCCAGTTTACCTTGCAAAGATACACCGGCCCTTGGGGGCTACACCAATGAAAACTACAGGGATACAATGATAAAGTACCGGTTCGTTTCCAACGATGACTTGACATATGGAGGATCAGCATGCAAGGATTAAGATATTACAAAGTCCTGGTTTATGATTAACATCATAAACCGGCCCTTGGGGGCTACTTGGGATGATACTTGTACTTTGGATTTAAGAAATGAAAAGTGATGAAAATACCTCATAGCGTTCCTTCATCAGGTTCGCCAAACCGGCTTTATAATCATGGTTTGAGTGCAGATGGTTTAGAAAACCAGAGTGGAGTTCTTGAGCGCTGAGATGGGCGTAGCTTGACAAGTCGGTGCTCCATTTGCCTTTTTCCATGGCAGCACACTCTTCCTTGGCACTATGTTTCACCAATATAACAGGATGGCCAGGAGAGCTGTGGCTCATACCGGTAATGATAACATCGCCTTCTTGGTCTCCAGCAGTCTTTGCTGGATTTGATGGAGTGTCAGTAGCTCTTACCGGACTAGAAGACCTATCATTAGCCCGAATTGGATCTGCCGGTTCATCATCAGGCACAACAGTGTTAACTTCTAGTTGTTCATCAATATTGTGACCTTGAGGGGGTGGTTCATCAAAAGTAGCTTCAGGATTTGGACCCTCCGGTTCAACCGTTTGTTCCGGTTCAACCATTTGCTCCGGTTCAAGAACCACCCGGTCTTCGGGCGGATTGTCCACCCGAGCCTTTTTGCTGGGTCTGGCTTTGGCTCTAAAATAGAAAAAGATGCGAAAGTTAAGCATAGTATATAAAGTATGGAAACATCGAAAGAAGGGGTTGAAGTACTTACCCAGCTATAGTTTTGAGAGGAGGAAGTTGGGTCGCTGTTGACTCGCCAGAGGATGAGGGAAGTGTCACCTAATAATTCGAATCGGACGGATTAAGAGGTTGTCGGAAATAACCTGCCTTGGGATAAGAATTGTCATAAGTGGGTGAGACCTCAGATCGGCAATTTCGAACCGGGGTGTCAGGTAAACCGGCGGAAGTGACCTTTTGGACGCTGTGCCAGGTGATGTCTACTAGACAACCATCTTCTTGTAGACGTTGTTGGGGCTCCAAGTGCAGAGGTTTGTAGGACAATAGCAAATTTCCCTCAAGTGGATGACCTAAGGTTTATCAATCCGTAGGAGGCGTAGGATGAAGATGGTCTCTCTCAAGCAAGCCTGCAACCAAATAACAAAGAGTCTCTTGTGTCCCCAACACACCCAATACAATGGTAAATTGTATAGGTGCACTAGTTCAGCGAAGAGATGGTGATACAAGTGCAATATGTATAATAGATAATAGTGTTTGTAATCTGAAATTATAAAAAACAGCAAGGTAACTAATGATAAAAGTGAGCGTAAACGGTATTGCAATGTGTGGAAATAAGGCCTAGGGTTCATACTTTCACTAGTGCAAGTCCTCTCAACAATACTAACATAATTGGATCACATAACTATCCCTCAACATGCAACAAAGAGTCACTCCAAAGTCACTAATAGCGGAGAACGAACGAAGAGATTATGGTAGGGTACGAAACCACCTCAAAGTTATTCTTTCCAATCAATGCGTTGGGCTATTCCTATAAGTGTCACAAACAGCCCTAGAGTTCGTACTAGAATAACACCTTAAGACACAAATCAACCAAAACCCTAATGTCACCTAGATACTCCAATGCCACCTCAAGTATCCGTGGGTATGATTATACGATATGCACAATCTCAGATTCATCTATTCAACCAACACAAAGGACCTCAAAGAGTGCCCCAAAGTTTCTACCGGAGAATCACGACGAAAACGTGTGCCAACCCCTATGCATAGGTTCATGGGCGGAACCCGCAAGTTGGTCACCAAAACATACATCAAGTGAATCACGTGATATTCCATTATCACCACAGATACGCACGGCAAGACATACATCAAGTGTTCTCAAGTCTTTAAAGACTCAATCCGATAAGATAACCTCAAGGGGGAAACTCAATTCATTACAAGAGAGAAGAGGGGGAGGAGAAACATAAGATCCAGCTACAATAGCAAAGCTTGCGATACATCAAGATCGTATCACCTCAAGAACACGAGAGAGAGATCAAACACATAGCTACTGGTACATACCCTCAGCCCCGAGGGAGAACTACTCCCTCCTCGTCATGGAGAGCATCGGGATGATGAAGATGGCCACCGGAGAAGGATTGCCCCCTCCAGCAGGGTGCCGGAACGGGTCTAGATTGGTTTTCGGTGGCTACGGAGGCTTCTGGCGGCGGAACTCCTGATCTATTGTGTATTCTGGAAGTTTTAGGTACGTGGGTATATATGGGTGCAGGGAGGACTTCAGAGGAGCCTCAGGGGTCCCACGAGACAGGGGGCGCCCTAGGGGGGGCGCCCCCACCCTCGTGAGCACCTCGTGTCTCCCCTGACGTGGGGTCCAAGTTCATCAGGTGTGTTTCCTTCCAAAAATAACTTCTCCAGTTGATTTCATTCTGTTTCGACTCCGTCTGATATTCCTTTTCTTCAAAACACTGAAATAGGCATAAAACAACAAATCTGGGCTGGGCCTCCAGTTAATAGGTTAGTCCCAAAAATAATATAAAAGTGGAAAATAAAGCCCAATATTGCCCAAAACAGTAGATAATATAGCATGGAGCAATCAAAAATTATAGATACGTTGGAGACGTATCAAGCATCCCCAAGCTTAATTCCTGCTCATCCTCGTGTAGGTAAATGATAAAAAAGATAATTTTTGATGTGGAATGCTAATTGGCATAATATCAAGGGCTTTTATCATTTATGCCACTAGTTGTGTCCCACTACTCAGTTTTGCCATTAGAAATTACAACTACTCAAAAATGCCATCGATTCGTGAGATGCTTGCTCAAAAATGCCATTAGATATCTCCAAAATGCCATCGTTCCTTTAGATGTTTGCTCAAAAATGCCATTAGACATTGTTATTTTCAGGTCAAATCCGTTGACCATGTTATATGACAAAAATAAGCCTAGACCCACATGTCTGTTCTATCTATCTCACAATGATAAGTGTTGCCCCAGTTGTCAAGAGTAACCAAGCGAATAATTTTACAGGAAAATAAGAATGTTATTCGGAACAAATGGGCCCCACACTTTATTGTAGCGAGATAGAGGGAGAGCTGGCATGTTGGTTCATAGGTATTTATGTCATTATAACATGGCAAAAGAGATTTGAGATTACAATAATGGTGTCTAGTGGCATTTTTGAGTATGTGTCTAACAAAGCAATGACATTTTTGAGGAGTTGGAATTCCTAGTGGCAAAACTGAGTAGTGAGACACAACCGTTGGCATAAATGATAAAAACCCTAATTTCTATGTAATTCTTCTTACTTGTGATATGAATATTCAGATCTGAAAGATTCAAGACAAAAGTTCAAATTGACATAGAAATAATAATACTTCAAGCACACTAACTAAGCAATTATGTCTTCTCAAAATAACATGGCCAAATAGAGCTATCCCTACCAAATCATATAGTCTGGCTATGCTCCATCTTTACCACACAAAATATTTAAATCATGCACAACCCCGATGACAAGCCAAGCAATTGTTTCATACTTTTGATGTTCTCAAACTTTTTCAATCTTCACGCAATACATGAGAGTGAGCCATGGATATAGCACTATAGGTGGAATAGAATGGTGGTTGTGGAGAAGACAAAAAGGGAGAAGATAGTCTCACATCAACTAGGCATATCGATGGGCCATGGAGATTCCCATCAATAGATATCAATGTGAGTGAGTAGGGATTGCCAGTGCGTGTGCATCCAACTTGCTTGCTCACGAAGACCTAGGGCATTTTGAAGAAGCCCATCATTGGAATATACAAGCCAAGTTCTATAATGTAATATTCCCACTAGTATATGAAAGTGACAACATATGAGACTCTCTATATGAAGAACATTGTGCTACTTTGAAGCACAATATATGAGACTCGCTATATCATGGTGCTACTTTGAAGCACAAGTGTGGAAAAAGGATAGTAGCATTGCCCCTTTTTATTTATTTTCTTTTTTATTTGGCCTTTCTTTTTTTATTTGGCCTTTCTTTTTTTTTGGCCTTTCCCTTTTTTTGGCTTTTTTGGGATAATGCTCTATTGAATGGTGATCATCACACTTCTATTTATTTACAACTCAAGAATTACAACTCGATACTAGAACAAAGATGACTCTATATGAATGCCTCCGGCGGTGTACCAGGATATGCAATGAATCAAGAGTGACATGTATGAAAGAATTATGAATGGTGGCTTTGCCACAAATACAATGTCAACTACATGATCATGCAAAGCAATATGACAATGATGAAGCGTGTCATAATAAACGGAACGGTGGAAAGTTGCAGGGCAATATATCTCGGAATGGCTATGGAAATGCCATAATAGGTAGGTATGGTGGCTGTTTTGAGGAAGGTATATGGTGGGTTTATGGTACCGACGAAAGTTGCGCGGTACTAGAGAGGCTAGCAAAGGTGGAAGGGTGAGAGTGCATATAATCCATGGACTCAACATTAGTCATAAAGAACTCACATACTTATTGCAAAAATCTATTAGTTATCGAAACAAAGTACTACGCGCATGCTCCTAGGGGGATAGATTGGTAGGAAAACACCATCGCTCGTCCCCGGCCGCCACTCATAAGGAAGACAATCAATAAACACCTGATGCTCCGACTTCGTTACATAACGGTTCACCATACGTGCATGCTACGGGAATCACAAAATTCAACACAAGTATCTCTCAAATTCACAACTACTCAACTAGCATGACTCTAATATCACCATCTCCATATCTCAAAACAATCATCAAGCATCAAACTTCTCTTAGTATTCAACACACTCACAAGAGAATTTTTATTATTCTTGAATACCTAGCATATTAGGATTTTAAGCAAATTACCATGCTATTTAAGACTCTCAGAATAATCTAAGTGAAGCATGAGAGTTCATCTATTTCTTCAAAATAAAACTACCACCATCCTCTAAAAGATATAAGTGAATCACTAGAGCAAATGGCAAACTACTCCGAAAGATTTAAGTGAAGATCAATGAGTAGTCGAATAATTATGCAACTATGTGAAGACTCTCTAACATTTAATAATTTCAGATATTGGTACTCTATTCAAACATCAAGCAAAGCAAAATAAAATGACATCTAAGAATAGCAAACATCATGTGAATAAGCAAAAACTTAGGATCAACCGATACTAACCGATAGTTGTTGAAGAAGAAAGGTGGGATGCCAACCGGGGCATCCCCAAGCTTAGACGCTTGAGACTTCTTGAAATATTATCTTGGGGTGCCTTGGGCATCCCCAAGCTTGAGCTTTTGTGTCTCCTTAATTCCTCTCATATCACGGTCTCCCTAAATCTCAAAAGCTTCATCCACACAAAACTCAACAAGGAGTCATGAGATAAGTTAGTATAAACCATTGCAAAAACCTTATCATACTCTACTGTAGCAAATCACTAAAATTATTATTCAACATTGCTTACTAAAGTCCTCTGCATATTTAATAGTCCTATCCTCAAATAGAATCATTAAAGAAGCAAACATATGCAAACAATGCAAACATAACAGCAATCTGCCTAAACAGGATAGTCTGTAAAGAATGTTGTAACATCCATACTTCCCTAACTCCAAAAATTATGAAAGAAAATTACCACTGTAGTAAATTTATCAGATCTTAATATTCAAAAGGTTTAAACATTTTATCACATTCTGAATTTTCTAGGGAATTATTGCAACAGCGGTAAACTTTCTGTTTTCAAACAGCAACATGTATACTTCTAACATAGGCATAGTAAAGACTATCAATGCCACTTTTATTGGAATAGAAGATGCAAAACATTGTTCTAAATAACAGCAAGAAAATCCTAACAAAATAAATTGATGCTCCAAGCAAAACACATATCATGTGGCGAATAAAAATATAGCTCCAAGTAAAGTTACCGATGAACGAAGACGAAAGAGGGGATGCCTTCCGGGGCATCCCCAAGCTTAGGCTCTTGGCTATCCTTGAATATTACCTTGGGGTGCCTTGGGAATCCCCAATATTATGCTCTTTCCACTCCTTATTCCATAGTCCATCAAATCCTTACCCAAAACTTGAAAACTTCACAACACAAAACTTAAAGTAGAAAACTCGTGAGCTCCGTTAGTATAAGAAAATAAATCACCACTTCAAGTAATGAACTCATTCTTTATTTATATTGGTGTTAAACCTACCGTATTCCAACTTATCTATGGTTCATACCCTCCGATACTACTCATAGATTCATCAAAATAAGCAAACAACACATAGAAAACAGAATCTGTCAAAAACAGAACAGTCTGTAATAATCTGGATCAAACGTATACTTATGGAACTCATAAAATTCTCAAATAAATTTCTGGACCTGAGTAATTTATCTATTAATCATCTTCAAAAAGAATTAACTAAATAGCACTCTTCAAATAAAAATGGCAGCAATTCTCGTGAGCGCTAAAGTTTCTGTTTTCTACAGCATGATCAACAAGACTCTCCCCAAGTCTTCCCAAAGGTTGTACTTGGCACAAACACTAATTAAAAGCATAAAACCACATCTAAACAGAGGCTAGATGAATTATTTATTACTAAACAGGAGAAAAAAGCAAGGAACAAGAATAAAATTGGGTTGCCTCCCAACAAGCGCTATCGTTTAATGCCCCTAGCTAGGCATGATGATTTCAATGATGCTCATATAAAAGATAAGAATTGTAACATAAAGAGAGCATCATGAAGAATATTACTAGCACATTTAAGTCTAACATTCTTCCTATGCATAGGGATTTTGTGAGCAAACAACTTATGGGAACAAGAATCAACTTGCATAGGAAGGTAAAACAAGCATAACTTCAAAATTTTAAGCACATAGAGAGGAAACTTGATATTATTGCAATTCCCACAAGCATATATTCCTCCCTCATAATAATTTTCAGTAGCATAATGAATGAATTCAACAATATAACCAGCACCTAAAGCATTCTTTTCATGATCTACAAGCATAGAAATTTTACTACTCTCCACATAAGCAAGATTCTTCTCATGAATAATAGTGGGAGTATCATAAGAGACTCGAATACTATAAATTTCTTCCACATTAAAAGAGTAATGTTCAGAGAAGGGGTAAGTTTTATAAATATAATCACTACTTTTTATAGCATAAGTATTATCACAATAATCATCATAAGTAGGAGGCATGCTATCATCATTATAAACTTGCATATCAAAACTTGGGAGACTAAAAATATCATCATTATTAAACATACCATCCCCAAGCTTGGGACAAACATTAATTGCAGCAAATATATTCTCAAATATGTCATCCTCATCAAACATAGCTTCCCCAAGCTTGGGCCTTTTTGTATCATAAGCATAATCACTCTCATCATTAATAGTATGGATAGCACCAATAGTATAGAAAACATTATTATCATATTCTTCCAAGAAAGTACCAAAAAGATTTTCAAGATCATAAGAAGTATCATTATCTTCCCAATCATAATCATCACAACAAGCAATAGGCATAACGAGATCATCATAAAGTGTATCATATTCATTTTCATGAGGCACATCAATAATAGGAGCAACTTTATTTGGGAGAGATACATTTTTACCTCTCTTACTTTTTCTTTTCTTCTTCTTCACCACATCATGTGTGGGTTCAATCCTCTTTTTGGAGCTCCTTATTAATGAGATTGGTTGAATAGGAGGCTCCTCCTCGTTACCTGAGTCATCATAAGAAATAATAGGAGGGTATTGGGAAGTTTCTTCCCTTTCATTAGTATTCTCTTCATCCTATATTTCTTTTCTTTTCTTTATGTAATTGGCAATATAAGGATTTTCAATGCAATTCACTGCACAATACATATAAATTTCTTCTAGATCAAAATGAAGAACTCTATCAAGGGCAAATTCTGGAATAACCTTAGTTATACGTTTTATTTCTTCATACCCCAAGAGCAAACTAAGTTCATTATGATGTTCAAGGGAAATCAAGTCATCACAATTTTTGGACACGATACGATCATGAAACAATTGGCATTGGGTACTGAAATGATCATGTTCATTGCAAAGTTCACAAGTACGGCTAAGAAAATTTAAATTTTCAGCACAATCATCTAGCCTTTCTTGCAACCATTTAGTTTCCAAGTACTTATGCCTCTTGCAATATCTATCTTCCCTATTTGGTGTGTACTTGCAAACCCAGTCTACTCCACAAAAATTGACATATTTATAGGAGCCATTTTCATCATAACTAGTGCAATCATCATTAGCATCATGGATATTCAAAGAATTTGTACAAACAACATTGCCATCATGCTCATCATTCAAATATTTAGTGCCAAACATTTTAGAGATTTCTTCTTCTAGCACTTGAGCACAATTATCCTTTCCATCATACTTATGAAAGATATTAAAAAGACGAAGCGTATGAGACAAACTCAATTCCATTTTTTTGTAGTTTTCTTTTATAAACTAAACTAGTGATAAAACAAGAAACTAAAAGACTCGATTGCAAGATCTAAAGATATACCTTCAAGCACTCACCTCCCCGGCAACGGCGCCAGAAAAGAGCTTGATGTCTACTACACAACCTTATTCTGGTAGACGTTGTTGGGCCTCCAAGTGCAGAGGTTTGTAGGACAGTAGCAAATTTCCCTCAAGTGGATGACCTAAGGTTTATCAATCCGTAGGAGGCGTAGGATGAAGATGGTCTCTCTCAAGCAACCCTGCAACCAAATAACAAAGAGTCTCTTGTGTCCCCAACACACCCAATACAATGGTAAATTGTATAGGTGCACTAGTTCGGCGAAGAGATGGTGATACAAGTGCAATATGGATAATAGATAATAGTGTTTGTAATCTGAAATTATAAAAACAGCAAGGTAACTAATGATGAAAGTGAGCGTAAACGGTATTGCAATGTGTGGAAATAAGGCCTAGGGTTCATACTTTCACTAGTGCAAGTCCTCTCAACAATACTAACATAATTGGATCACATAACTATCCCTCAACATGCAACAAAGAGTCACTAATAGCGGAGAATGAACGAAGAGATTATGGTAGGGTACGAAACCACCTCAAAGTTATTCTTTCCAATCAATCCATTGGGCTATTCCTATAAGTGTCACAAACAGCCCTAGAGTTCGTGCTAGAATAACACCTTAAGACACAAATCAACCAAAACCCTAATGTCACCTAGATACTCCAATGCCACCTCAAGTATCCGTGGGTATGATTATACGATATGCATCACACAATCTCAGATTCATCTATTCAACCAACACAAAGGACCTCAAAGAGTGCCCCAAAGTTTCTACCGGAGAATCACGACGAAAACGTGTGCCAACCCCTATGCATAGGTTCATGGGCGGAACCCGCAAGTTGGTCACCAAAACATACATCAAGTGAATCACGTGATATCCCATTATCACCACAGATACGCACGGCAAGACATACATCAAGTGTTCTCAAGTCTTTAAAGACTCAATCCGATAAGATAACCTCAAGGGGGAAACTCAATTCATTACAAGAGAGAAGAGGGGGAGGAGAAACATAAGATCCAACTATAATAGCAAAGCTCGCGATACATCAAGATCATATCACCTCAAGAACATGAGAGAGAGATCAAACACATAGCTACTAGTACATACCCTCAGCCCCGAGGGAGAACTACTCCCTCCTCGTCATGGAGAGCACCGGGATGATGAAGATGGCCACCGAAGAAGGATTGCCCCCTCTAGCAGGGTGCCGAAACGGGTCTAGATTGGTTTTCGGTGGCTACGGAGGCTTCTGGCGGCGGAACTCCCGATCTATTGTGTGTTCTGGAAGTTTTAGGTCACGTGGGTATATATGGGTGCAGGGAGGACGTCGGAGGAGCCTCAGGGGTCCCACGAGACAGGGGGGGGCGCGCCCTAGGGGGGCGCCCCCACCCTCGTGAGCACCTCGTGTCTCCCCTGACATGGGGTCCAAGTTCATCAGGTGTGTTTCCTTCCAAAAATAACTTCTCCAGTTGATTTCGTTCCGTTTCGACTCCGTCTGATATTTCTTTTCTTCAAAACACTAAAATAGGCATAAAACAACAAATCTGGGCTGGGCCTCCGGTTAATAGGTTAGTCCCAAAAATAATATAAAAGTGGAAAATAAAGCCCAATATTGCCCAAAATAGTAGATAATATAGCATGGAGCAATCAAAAATTATAGATACGTTGGAGACGTATCACCGGGTGGTGCGGCGAGCCTCGTGCTGCCGCGTCTTCAAAATAAATGTTGGATCCAAGTGAGCAAGAGGATGAGAAAAGCTTACTTTCCGGACCGCTTGATGGATTTTTTGTGTTGGCATAGAGTCTGAAGCGGAGGAAAGGATAATTACCTCTACATCGTCAGCTTGGCTGCTCTCCACGTCCTCCTGATAAGTATCATTGTCAATGAGATGCATGAAAAGGGAACCAAGTGAGTCAAGTTCTACCTCAACTTCCGGTTCATCTGGGTCGTCGTCCAGTTCCATACTGATGCGTTCAGGCGCTTTCCACTTTGTGCTTTTCTTGACGACTTTGGTTTTAGGGCAGGCGGATTTTGCCGCTTTTTCTTGAGGTTTCTTCTTTCAAAATGGATCATCGCCCTGTTTTAAAGGTAAAAAGAAGGATATTCAAGGATTGTACAGTGTAAGCATATTAAGTGTAAAGCGGAGGAACAATACTCACATCAGGCGGTTTGTTTTGCGTATAAAAAGGGGCTAGTCCGGTTTGGCGACAGACATCTTCCGATTCGTTCAAAATCTTCTTGACGGCCTCAATGACCTCTTCATCTGTTAGCTGAATATTGATATGACGTTGGGAGTCTTCTAATTCACCAGTATACTCACACATTAAGCGGGAGCGGTGACTTAGTGGCAAGATACTCCAGGATATCCAGCAACGGACAAAGTCTACACCTGTTAAACCATTGGCCAAGAAGGCTCTTAGCTTGGCGAGTTGAGGTGCATAGGGGGCCCGTTCCTGAGCACTTAGCCGCTGCGGAAGTGGATGAGTATTGGCAAGACAGTGGGCACGGTAATTCGGCAGAGGGTTCTCATCTTCAGGGGAGGTGTCTTTATAGTAGAACCAAGTTTGATTCCAGTCCTTGGGGTGACTGTGCAGCTTGGCATGAGGAAATTCAACCTCTTTTCTTTTTTGAATGGAGACGCCACCAAGTTCAGTGTTGGGTCCATCTACAAATTTAGTGCGCTGATTCAGATGGAGAAATCCCGGAACAACTCAATAGTTGGTTCTTCTTATAAGTACACTTCACAGAAGACTTGGAAGTTGCATATATTGGATACCGAGTTAGGTCCAATATCTTGAGGGTGGAGCTGAAAACTGGCAAGCACATCCTGGAAAAACTTCGATCCGGGCGGTTTGAAGCCACGGCCTATGTGATCAACAAACACCACTGCTTCACCCTTGGGAGTAGGAGGGTTCTCTGGTCCAGGAACTCGCCACCGGATCTCACTCTTTTTTGGTAAAGTACCAATTTTGACCATTCCATTAAGCTGCTCCTCGGTAACCCGGGAGGGAGCCCAGTTGCAGGAATAAAACTGCTTGGCCATTGCAAGTGAAAAGATGAAAAGAAATACCGGTTTACAATTCATTCATGGTGGTGCATAAGGTGCAACGGGATAAAGAAATCCAAGTATGTAAATTTCCTAAACCGGAGGCTGATACAATAATGAATGACAAAGCGATAAACGGAACAAAGGTATACGCATACTGTTCAACCGGAGAATGACAACGGAGATAAAGGGATTGCCGGTTTACAAGGGGACTAATGGTATGTGATAGATTGCTTTCTACAAAGGTAAACCGCCTATGTGATAAAGAAGATACAGATCTAAGGCAAGAACGACTAAGTAAGGTAAAATAGGTTTCACAAGATTACATGGAAATTTTGGATCTACCGTAAGACAGGAAAAGCAAAAAGATTTTGACCTAAAAAGGTTGGTCCCGAAGTGGTTCACAAAGGTCCAGATCAGTTTTTATGCGCATAAGGGTTTGTTGTGATAACGGAAGATAAGGAATGCTATAGCCATTACACGGAATACATCAAGCTTGAGGTTTTTATCCATGGACTAAGGAGGAACAGGGAAGAACAATGCCGGAGCTTTGATGAACTTCGATGAACAATGAAACCCTAGGTAGATCTACAAAGGAGGAAAGGGAAGGACTTACAATAGCTGTTGAAGCAGCGGAGGTACGCCGCGACTCTCTGGTGCGACCATGTCGATGCAGCGGCCAACGGAGAGGCGGAAGCGAAGGTTGGCGATGGCGCTGGCGCTCGGGTGCAGAGGCGTCGCGAGGAGGAAGAAGAAACGAAGAGATGGAGGGAAAAAAGGAAATGACCCGTGGCCCTATTTATAAGGTAAGGGGGGTAACAGGCGCGAGAATCAAGGGGCCGGAATATTGGATACCTAACAGGAGCGGTTGCCTCGATTGTCGGAGGCTCATAAACTGAAGGTGAGATGTATCATTTTTAAATGACAAGATGATGTCATGGCGATTTAACATCATCCTGGAGTATGACGTCACGACGGTTTACAAGATTAAGGTGAAGATGCAAGGGAAGAATTTTTCTAAGTGTTGAAGATTGACATGAACAAGTTCAAATCAATCTGGGGCCTAATGTTGGGGATATTACTATTGGACGTAAACCGGCCAGGAGTAGCCGGATTAACTCCAAGAAGATCAGAAGCACATGAAGATGTAAGGGTGGTGGCGCTTTACGAAGGCCCAAGGCCCAAAGGCGAGTTAAGACCTATTGATGTAAACCGACTTTCTCATGTAACTTGTATTGTAAGATAGGAAGGATAGAGACCGAGCCGGACATGTTTATGATCCAGCCTCGGGACTCTTAAACTGGCGGGCGTCAAACTGTGTATATAAAGGGATGACCCGACAGTGGTTTAGGGACAGGAGACAAGAACTCGAGAGCCAGGCAAAGCTGATTCGCTCCCTGGTCATCGAAACCCCAGCAATACCAAGCACAACTAGACGTAGGCTTTTACCTTCATCGAAGGGGCCGAACTAATATAAAACCCCTCGTGTCCCTTGTCCGTTTAACCCCTTTAAGCTAACCCGTAGCGATGGCTCCACGAATAAGTCCTTTCACGAGGACATCTGCCGTGACAAACCCACGACACCTTAAGAGAGACAACTCACAACTCAAACAAAATTGGGTTAAGTGGGGGTGTGTGTGGAAGTGTATGGTGGGTAAGCCTATGCAGCAGTGGTGGTGGTGGTTGATGAAGAAGCAACCATCCCTAAGTAGCCTAAACACCTTAGGAGACTCAAATCATTCCTCAATCAAGCACTAATGCGATGGGGAACAAAATTGGTTAGGTTGCGAAAGTCGATGGTGGTGTAGCGGATGATGTGGTGGAAGCCCTAGGCAAAGATGCCAAAATTCACAAAATTTTATGGAGTCAAAAGATTTTGGTGGTATTTTTGTGGGAAGGGGTATGTCAAGAGCTTCAAAACGAGCTAAAGAACGTCAAAATCGGAGTTCGGATGAATTAGTTACGGCTGAAACAAGAATCAGCCGAAATATGAAACTACAGGTTACGGACGTCCGTAAAAGGACGGATGTCCGCGGGCCAGACGTCCGGTCGGGTCGGAAATCCCTAAATTCTGCTCGGGTTAGTGGGTTCCGGTCGTCTGGTAAGTTGCGGACGTCCGGTCGTTCCTGGGGCTCCGGACATCCGTAAAACGCCGGTCGTCCGGTGGGTCGGGGTCAACGCGAGATGCGAGATCCGGGACGCGATTTTGGGCGGAAATTGATGATTTTGGGGTCAAAATTGAAGAGATTTCATGGACGAAAGATGGGGAAACTAGGGGAGATACTAGATCCACTTGAAACCAAGCAAATCCATGGATCAAATCCAACAAAACTTCGTCAAACCAACAAATCACAAACAAAATTGGGGCTATTTTTGGTGGGGATTTTCAAAATTGGGGAAGAACACAACAAAATCAAGCTAGAAAACGAAGAGGGGAGGCTCCAAAATCGTGATCAATGTGGCTCATGATACCAAGATGATGTAGGGTTCCACCCTAGGTGGCCGATTTTTCATGAAAGGAGCGGATCCCGCGAAGAACACGAGGGGAAAGAGAGGAATCACTCAAATCAACAAGAAACAATCACACATGTGCTAGATCCTCGAAACACAAAGACATACACGATCCAAATCCAACAAAGGATGATACATAGGGTAACCGGTTCTTCTCCGTAAGGAGGTCTTTTGAATCCATGAGGGGATCTTCTCGTGAGGGGTCTTGAATCCAAGGTGGATCTTCTACGTAGAGGCCACGGTCTCTCTCGTGGAGTAGATCTGATATGGATGAGCGAAGCTCTATCTCTGAAAATGAGCTAACACAATGCTAACCCTAACTAGGAGGAGGTGGAGGAGTATATATAGTCTAGGTCCATGAAGGGGTAAGTGGGGGATACATGGGACTTGGCCTGATCTCTGCGCACAAACAGGCGCCGGTTGTCCGACGGGTACCGGACGTCCGGTGGCTCACGAGGGTCCGGTCGTCTGGTACTTGTCGGACGTCCGGCGTTTTGGCTCAGTTGAGGTGGCACCGGATTTCCGGCGACGATCGGACGTCCGGTCGCTGGAGTGTATCGGACGTCCGGCCGCTGTAGCTTCCATTGGCTGGCCCTTCTTGCTGGATGAGTGCCCAGGCGTCGGACGTCCGGCGTCGTCCGGTGGCTGAAGCTTTCGAGCAGCTCCTTCTCTTGCTCCTCACGCTTGGTGTCCTCGCCGTCTTGACCATGGGCTTCCTCTTGGTTCCTGGTTATGCATAGCACACATGTTTGAGGTAGTAGCCATGTCTCACATGTGGAAAGTGATGATTCGATGAGGAGCGAGTTCACCTTGTGTTCAATGGCGTATACTTGAGGTCTCGTCTTATGTTCTCTTGGGGCTTGGAGAGTAGTCGGAGTGTACATGGGGATGAACGTGGGATGCTCCGCATCAGAACAACTTCTCCGTTGAGCTCCCCTCTTGGGCTCGGAAGAATTCCGCAGGATCAGCAACACTTCGGGGCAGATCAGCAAACGCTCCTGGAGAGCTCCAAACCCGGGTTAGTAAGATATACCTTCTCCTTACAAATTTGCTCTACATATTAAAGGCCTTACCTGCCGCTATCTGCCTTGCCTCTTGAATCTCCCGGCAGGCGCCTTGGGCTTCAACCCGGGCCTCCTTCGCGCTTTGAAGGGCCTTAGCAAGTTCGAAGTTTTGATCCGAAATCTTGTGCTCCAAGGACTCACATTTGCTTATAGCATCCTTGAGCTCTTGCTGGACTTTATCCACCCTCGATTCATGCTTTCGGCGGATGGCTCGTTCCTCCTCAGCCTACTTCTTGGCTTCAGCCAGCGCGCTCTTGAGGGTCTTGACCTCAGACGCATCAACTATGAGCATAGTCATAAAACTCATTCAGATAATAAATCAGAACTTATATCATTTCAGATATAATTAGGTATTGTGTACCTTGCTTTTCCTCCAACCGCTTGTTGGTGCGGATAAGCTCTTCCTCGGCTCGCTCCAAATTCCACTTTAGCTCGGACACTTCAGCGACACCGGAGGTTGCTGCTAACAGCGAAGCCTATTTGTCCAAACATGCATGTATGTTATCTCCTGTGGAAATTATTTGATCCTCTGTTCGACTCTTCTTTCTAACAGTCGAACAAAGGCTCAGGGGCTACTATCTATACACAGGCATATCCTTTGTATATATGAAATATCTAAAGAATATTACACCACATACCTCAAAACCTGTTAGAAGGCTGGTATAGGCTTCATTCAATCCGTTTTAAGCGGACCGAACCTTTTCAACCACCGTACCCATAAGGGTACGGTGTTCCTCCACAATGGAACCGCGCTGAAGCGCTTCCACCAGAGTGTCCGATGCCTCCGGATTGACAGAGGTTGTCGGTGGATTTGACGCGGCCCCTTCCTTCAAAGGAGGCTGCTCGCCTGATTCCAGAGCCGTACAGGTCTCCGGAATAACATTCGGTCGGGGGGCGAATTGGGAATGGGCCCCGTCCCCAGTCTCCATGGGGTTCGGTTCCCCCATGTTTTCGGCAGTAGATGTATTACCCTCTGGTGCCACCTTGACGGCCTCCCACACCTCTCGATGACCTGGAGAGGTCCTTCGGGACAACACTTCGGCGTTGTCCGTATCCATGGGCGGAGAGGCCGGTGGAGGCGTCTCGCTCTCCATCATGTTCGGACCTAGCGAATTCCCAGAAGACGATGATCGCTGGGGGATATCGCGGGCCGGACTACAACACATAATTGAATGTGTTAGAACCACAAGGCATAAAACCAGATAAATGTATGGTGTCCTTGGATACTTACAATTCAGATAGGGGCTTCGGCCTAGGGCGCCACTCGGAGATGGCGTCGGCGTCCGATTCAGAATCGTCCGACAGGGATACTTTCCCCTTCTTGGATGCCTCTGCCTCTAGGTCCACGAAGGCTGCCCTCTTCTTCTTTCCCTCCTTAAGGGGGGAATTGCAGTCTTCCTTCTCCTTTTCATCTTCGTCATGAGAGGAGAGAGCTTCAATATCTTCGGACACAACGTCCCAAGCACCTTTATGGCAGAGTCCACCTCTGGCCTCCTTTCCCTTCTTGGCTTTCTTCTCTAGTGCCTGATATGGCGTCGGAACCAGCATCCTCGTTAATAGAGGAATGACTGGGTCTTTAGGTAGCGGAGCCGGACATTGGATCCGCTCCGCCTTCTTCGTCCACCCCTATGGGAAGAATGGAAACTCAGTATACTCCTTGGATTTACAAATAAGGTTATCAAAAAACTTACAGGAGTGGACGAATGGGCGCAGTCGAGGCCGAGGTCTTCGGTCGTTTTCGGCCACGACTTCTGGGCCTTGAAGAGCAGCTTCCATTTGTCTCCGTGTGTCATGCCGAAGAACCGCTGCAGGGTCCGAGGACGGGCCAGATCAAACTCCCACATGTAGAGAGTCCGGCGTTGGCAAGGGAGAATCCGGCGAAAAAGCATCACCTGGATCATGTCGGCAAGACTGGTATTCTTCTCTATCATGCCCTTGACGTGCTTCTGCAGCGTCATCACCTTGTCGGATGACACCCAATCCAGGCCCTTGTTAATCCATGATGCAAGCTCCATTGGAGGCCCGGATTTGAACTCAGGAGTGGCGGCCCATGTGGCATCGCAGGGTTCTGTGATGTAGAACCACTCCTGTTGCCACCCCTTCACGGTCTCCACGAAAGTCCCTTTGGTCCAGGTGACGTTGGGGAGCTTTCTCACCATGGCGCCACCACACTCCGTGTGTTGACCATCGACCACTTTTGGCTTCACATTGAAGAAACGCCTCACGTATGATGATGAACACCGAAATATTGAGGAAGGAATTCGGGGCTAGATCGTGGAAATCAAGCCTGTAATAAAACATGAGGCCGCGGACGAAAGATGGAGGGGAAACCCTAGTCCACGGAGGAAATGGGGGATGAACACTACCCTCTCATTAGGCTCTGGGGTGGGAATGATCTGCTTTTTGGCAGGGAGCCGGTGGGCTATATCCACGGCCAAATACCCCTCTTCCCGGATTTCCTTGACGTTCTCCTCTGTGACGGAGGAGGCTGTCACGCCCAATATGCGACTCTATCCTAAAGGAACTCGAAGGTCCCACCAAGGATAGAAGCGCATATCGTAGACGCTTTTGCAAGGTGGATATCATTACATCGTACCCTTACATAATAGCTGGGGATACATACAAAAGGCATACAATGCCACAAGAATACATCAATACATCATACATAGAACAACATCCGACTATGGATGAAACACAAACAGAAGCTCAAACGACATCCACCCTGCTAGCTGATAACCCACAAGTATAGGGGACCGCAACAGTTTCCGAGGGTAGAGTATTCAACCCAAATTCATTGATTCGACACAAGGGGAGCCAAAGAATATTCTCAAGTATTAGCAGCTGAGTTGTCAATTCAACCGCACCTGGAAACTTAATATCTACAACAAAGTATTTAGTAGCAAAGTAATATTATAGTAGTGGTAACGGTAGCAAAAGGTAACAGTAGCAAAAGTAGTGTTTTTGGTATTTTTTAGTGATGATAGCAATAGCAATAGAAAAGTAAATAAGCGAAGAACAATATATGGAAAGCTCGTAGGCAATGGATCGGTGATGGAGAATTATGCCGGATGCGGTTCATCATGTAACAGTCATAATCTAGGGTGATACAGAACTAGATCCAGTTCATCAATGTAATGTAGGCATGTATTCCGAATATAGTCATACATGCTCGTGCAAAAGAACTTGCATGACATCTTTTGTCCTACCCTCCCGTGGCAGCGGGGTCCTAATGGAAACTAAGGGATATTAAGGCCTCCTTTTAATAGAGTACCGGACCAAAGCATTAATACATAGTGAATACATGAACTCCTCAAACTATGGTCATCACCGGTAAGTATCCCGATTATTGTCACTTCGGGGTTAATGGATCATAACACATAATAGGTGACTATAGACTTGCAAGATAGGATCAACAACTCTCATATATTGATGAAAACATAATAGGTTCAGATCTGAAATCATGGCACTTGGGCCCTAGTGACAAGCATTAAGCACAAAGTCATAGCAACATCAATCTCAGAACATAGTGGATACTAGGGATCAAACCCTAACAAAACTAACTCAATTACATGATAAATCTCATCCAACCGATCACCGTCCAGCAAGCCTACGATGGAATTACTCACGCACGGCGGTGAGCATCATGAAATTGGTGATGGAATATGGTTGATGATGACGATGGCGACGGATTCCCCTCTCCGGAGCCCCGAACAGACTCCAGATCAGCCCTCGCGAGCGGTTTTAGGGCTTGGCGGGAGCTCCGTATCATGAAACGCGATGAATCCTTCTCCCTGATATTTTTCTCCCCGAAAGCAAATATATAGAGTTGGAGTTGAGGTCGGAGGAGCTCCAGGGGGCCCACGAGGTAGGGGGGCGCGCCCCCACCCTCGTGGCTAGGGTGTGGGCCCCCTGGTCTTCATCTTTTGCAAGGATTTTTTATTATTTCCATATAGACATTCCGTGAAGTTTCAGGTCATTCCGAGAACTTTTGTTTCTGCACATAAATAACTCCATGGCAATTCTGCTGAAAACAGCGTCAGTCTGGGTTAGTTCCATTCAAATCATGCAAGTTAGAGTCCAAAACAAGGGCAAAAGTGTTTGGAAAAGTAGATACGATGGAGACGTATCAACTCCCCCAAGCTTAAATGTTTGCTTGTCCTCAAGCAATTCAGTTCACAAACTAAAAGTGATAAAGAAAAACTTTTACAAACTCTGTTTGCTCTTGTTGTTGTAAATATGTAAAGACATCATTCAAGTTCAGCAAAGATTATGAACTAACCATATTCAAATAACGCATAGGTCTCATGTTTACTCATATCAATGGCATAATCAACTAGCAAGCAATAATAGTAAATCTCAGATGGCAACACTTTCTCAAAACAATCATAATATGATATAACCTGATGGCATCTCGCTAGCCCTTTTTGAGACCGCAAAACATAAATGCAGAGCACCTTTAAAGATCAATGACTGACTAGACATTGTAATTCATGGTAAAAGAGATCCAGTCAAGTCATACTCAATGTAAACTAACAGTAATGAATGCAAATGACAGTGGTGCTCTCCAACTGGTGCTTTTTAATAAGAGGAGGATGACTCAACATGAAAGTAAATAGTTAGGCCCTTCGCAGAGGGAAGCAGGGATTTGTAGGGGTGCCAGAGCTCGGTTTTGAAATAGAGGTGAATAATATTTTGAGTGGTATATTGTCAACATAACAACCAAGAGATGGCGATATCTTCCATGCTACACACATTATAGGCGGTTCCCAAACAGAATGGTAAAGTTTATACTCCCCCTCCACCAACAAGCATCAATCCATGGCTTGCTCGAAACAACGAGTTCCTCCAACTAACAAGAGTCCCAGGGGGAGTTTTGTTTGCAATTATTTTGATTTGATTTGCATAAAGCATGGGACTGGGCATCCCGGTGACCAGCCATTTTCTCGTGAGTGAGGAGCGGAGTCCACTCCTCTTGAGAATAACCCGCCTAACATGGAAGATACGGACAACCCTAGTTGATACATGAGCTATTCGAGCATACAAAACATGATATTTATTTGAAGGTTTAGAGTTTGGCACATACAAATTTACTTGGAACGGCAGGTAGATACCGTATATGGGTAGGTATGGTGGACTCATATGGAACAACTTTGGGGTTTATGGGATTGGATGCACAAGCAGTATTCCCCCTTAGTACAAGTGAAGGCTAGCAAAAGACTGGGAAGCGACCAGCTAGAGAGCGACAATAGTCATAAACATGCATTAAAATCAATCAACACCGAATGCAAGCATGAGTAGGATATAATTCACCATGAACATAAATATCGTGAAGGCTATGTTGATTTTGTTTCAACTACATGCGTGAACATGTGCCAAGTCAAGTCACTTAAATCATTCAGAGGAGGATACCACCCTATCATACCACATCACAGCCATTTTAATAGCATGTTGGCACGCAAGGTAAACCATTATAAGCTCCTAGCTAATCAAGCATGGCACAAGAAACTATGATCTCTAATTGTCATTACAAACATGTTTATTCATAATAGGCTGAATCAGGAAGGATGAACTAATCATATTTACAAAAACAAGAGAGGTCGAGTTCATACCAGCTTTCTCATCTCAGTCAGTCCATCATATATCGTCATAATTGCCTTTCACTTGCACGACCGAATAGTGTGAATAATAATAATAGTGCACACACATTGGACTAAGCTGGAATCTGCAAGCATTCAATAAACGGGAGAAGACAAGGCCATATGGGCTCTTTTTGTCAGATCAACAATAGTGCATATAAGAGACACTTAAACAATTTAATCATGGTCTTCTCCTATCGACCCCCAAAGAAAATAAAATAAATAAAACTATTTACACGGGAAAGCTCCCAACAAGCAAAAGAAGAACATTAAATCTTTTTGGGTTTTCTTTTTAATTACTACTACAAGAACGGAAAGTAAACTAATTAAAAGCTACAACTAATTTGTTTGGTTTTTCTTAAGGTTTATTAAACACACAAGAAGAAAGCATAAAAGTAAAATAAACTAGCATGGATATTACAATGAAAAAGTATGAGCACCGACATCTAGCAATGGGTGTGTGAACATGAATATAATGTCGGTGAGAAATACGTACTCCCCCAAGCTTAGGCTTTTGGCCTAAGTTGGTCTATGGCCACGGATGGCCTGGCGGATATCCATAGTAATAGTTGGGGTCGTACTGAGATGCAGCGGCTATCGCCTCCTGAGCTGCAGCGCGGCGACAAGCGGCCTCCACCCTCCTCTCGTACTCATCTGCCTCCTCTCTGGTAATAACATATCTTCCTTTTGTCTGATAATCAAAGAAGGCAGGAGCAGGGAAAGTAATACGGACAACACTGTGTCTGTCAAAGATTAAGCGATACTGGAGAGGTGATTCATTCCTCTCAACAAACTGGTGGTGAACCATAGCATTAAAGTCTAGGTAAGCAGGAGGCAATTCAATATCATCATTACGTATGGTTACACCAGGAAAATAAGCTAAGCGGGTTGCATAAATTCCACAAAAGAAATCTCCATTAAATCTATTAAGATGCAACCTTCATGCAACAATGGCTCCCAAATTATAAGATTTATCTCCTAACACAGCACTCCTAAGAATACTGAGGTCAGGCACACATATATGATATGTCTCATCTTGACCATTAATGCATCTACCTATGAAGAGAGAAAAATAATTTATAGCGGGAAAGTGAATGCTGCCTATGGTAGCTTGTGTTATATCTCTAGATTCCCCAACAGTTATACTAGCAAGAAAATCTCTAAATTCAGATTTGCGAGGTTCCCTGACACTACCCCATTATGGAAGTTTGCAAGTAGTGGTAAAATCCTCTAAGTCCATAGTGTAAGAATTTTCATAAAGATCAAACAGGACAGTTGGAGAATTACGTGAAGATGAAAATTCAAATCTCCTCACAAAGGAACTAGTGAGATAGTGGTACTGACGGCATTTTTCTTCCTCGAAGCTCACAAGATCAGCGTTACGCAAGTATGCGTTAAATTCTTCCTTAATCCCCGCTCAATCCATGAAGTCCTCTAAAGGCCATTCATAGGGCCGCACTGGAGTGTCCCTTGGTGGCTCATCATCAGCATCACGCATTGCAAGCCTGGGCTCTTGTTTCTTTGAAGAACCACCTTGGTATATTTTCCTAAACATATTTCTTCCTCTGAAAAATTTCTGAAATTTTTAGTAACTTCAAATAAAAGTGAACCAAACTCAACAATATTGATAGCAACTACTCCTACAAGTGCCTAGAGCCTATATCATGCATCAAAACTACTTTTGACCATATAAATTTGACATGCAAGCTCAAGAACAGGGTCACCTATGTAGCACAAATTTGCAATGAATAAAGCACTAGCACAAAAACTAATTGGACCAATGGTGGAGTCACATACCAATGAACAATCCCCCCAAGCAGTTTTGTGAGAGGTGCTTTGAGCAAGGAGATCGAAAATCGCAGCAAAATGAGCTAGAACTCGTGCTTGAGCTGGATATTCGTGTTTGTGGGAGGAAGCAGGAGTGTGTGGGTGCATGAATAAGTGGAAGGGGGGCCACCGTGGGCCCATGAGGTAGGGGGCGCACCCAGGGGGGTAGGGCGTGCCCTCCACCCTTGTGGCCAGGTGGATGCCCCCCTGATGTGTTCTCAGTGCCAAATATTCCAGAAAAAATCATATTTAAATTTCAGGGCATTTGGAGAACTTTTATTTTCGGGATATTTTTATATTGCACGGATAATTCAGATAACAGACAGAAAATACTATTTTTATTTTATTTAATACTAGCACACATGCTCGTGCGTTGCAACGGGATAATAAAGTTACATGCCTCTAGCTCAATATAAGAATGGATCAAGACCCCCACATGTCCGTATTCTCTAGTTCAACATGGCGCCTTTAATTAGAGCCAAACCAATGTATTCTCTTTTTATCGGCATGTGCCCACAATTTCTTTCAATTATAATTAACCACCATATTCTCTTTTATTGGCACATGAAGGCTACCACCATCAATAATTTATGGTGTCCATTGTTATGAACAACCCGACTTAGCTCGATGTCTGGATGCGGAGCAGGCCCAGTATGTGAGTAATCAAACTCATGACCTCAAAGACCCGACCACATGTTGCTAGCCACTCAAACAAACGTGTCCTGCTAACCAATGCTCAATGTGAATATTTAAGAGTATAGGACAACATCAGATTCGAAACATTTCTTCATTTTTTAACCTTTACAAAAAATCATAATGATGAACTACAAAATATACTTGGCAATGCGAACAACTTTCCAAATTACAAACAGTTTTTTTAATTCAATACATTAAAAAAATAAAACAAAAACAGTTGAACGGAACATTTTTTGGAAATTCACAAACATTTCTTAAAAGCATGAACCTTTTATAAATATACAAACACTTTTTGAATTTGTGGATTTTTTTTAAATGGGAACATTTAGAAGGAATTTATAAAATGTATTTTTAATGCAAAAAATATTTACAAGTTTTGAACATATCACTAAAACAAGAATATTTTTCTAATTTTTAACATTTTTTAAATGCATATTGAATATCTTGAACAAATATAGAAAAAGCCAAACAATTTTTAAAAAATGGGAATATTTTGTAAAATTTTGAAAAATATCGGAACGATAAAAGATTTAAAATTGCAAGCATTTTTTTAAATAGGAGTACTTGGCAACATGATTTTTTTTTTCAAATTACGAACAATTTTTGAAAATCCCATGCATTTTTTGGAATAGCAAGAACAAAAATTTGAATGGAACATTTCTAGAAATTCACATATATTTCTTTAATAAAAGACGAATAATTTTGAAGTCGTTAAGAATTTTTTAAATGGGAACATGTTTTCAAAATTCAGATTTTTTTTTCGAAAATGTGTTTCTTTAATGTAAATATTATTTTCAACTTTCAAACATATCGCTAGAACAAGAATATTTTCCGGATTTGGAACATTTTTTAAAATCTTGAACAATAATGATAGACTTTAAAAAATGTTGAACATATTCTGGGTAGACAAAAAGTAAAATTCCAAACAATTTTTAAAATAGGAAAATATTTTTGGGGTTCGTTACTTTTTGAAAAAATTGATCAAAAATTAAAATTCTGAACATTTTTTAAATTTCAAATTTCAGAGAAAAGATGAAAAATAGACTTGTAATGGGAAAAATAAAAAAGAAATAGGAAATAAAAGAGAAGGAAACAAAAAAAGAAAAATATAAACATAAACATAACATGGAAAAAATTGGGGGGGACCAGTCTTGGGCCTCCTGTCCGTAGCTTGAACTATTTGCCGTACTATGCGGGAAATAGGATATTTTATTGCTGCATAGGCAGGAAAAATGGGCTGACCTTACTGGGCCATAGCACACGCGGCCCACGTATGAAATTCGGGAGAGATCGTTTTTCCTTGGTAATAGTTGCATGTACAAAAGTTTAGTACCACCCCGGATAGAAAAAAAATCTTTTAGCGGTGAACGGATGAAAAAATCGAAGAAACGCACCTTGCTTTATTAGTAGGTATAGATAAATAACAGAAAGTAAAAGGAGGGTACAAAAGGTTGTGCCTTATAGTTTCATCCATCTCATGCTCATCAAAAGGAATCCACTAACAAGATTGATCAAGTCTTGTTAACGAACTCATTCCGAATAACATGGAACCGGCGAAATTTTGAATAACACTATGTTACCTCAACGGGGATATGCACATCCCCAATAATAAGAATATCAAATTTCTTTTTGACAGTAGGTAGAGGAAATTCAAAACCTCCAATAATAATCGATGGAAATTTTCCAATAGAGTTGATACTATGAACTTGAGGTTGTTTCCTCGGAAAGTGTACTGTATGCTCATTACCATTGACGTGAAAAGTGACGTTGCCTTTGGTGCAATCAATAACAGCCCCTGCATTATTCGAAAAGGGTCTTCCAAGAATAATAGACATACTATCGTCCTCGGGAATATCGAGAATAACAAATTCCGTTAAAATAGTAACGTTTGCAACTACAACAGGCACATCCTCACAAATACCAACAGGTATATCAGTTGATTTATCAGCCATTTGCAAAGATATTTCAGTAGGTGTCAACTTATTCAAATCAAGTCTACGATATAAAGAGAGAGGCATAACACTAAAACCGGCTCCAAGATCACATAAAGCAGTTTTAACATAATTTCTTTTAATGGAGCATGGTATAGTTGGTACTCCGGGATCTCCTAGTTTCTTAGGTATTCCACCTTTAAAAGTATAATTAGCAAGCATGGTGGAAATTTCAGCTTCCGGTATCTTTGTTCTATTAGTAACAATATCTTTCATGTACTTAGCATAAGGATTCATTTTAAGCATATCAGTTAATCACATACGCAAAAATATAGGTCTAATCATTTCAGCAAAGCACTCAAAATCCTCATCATCCTTTTTCTTGGATGGTTTGGGAGGAAAAGGCATGGGTTTCTGAACCCGTGGTTCTCTTTCTTTACCATGTTTCCTAGCAACAAAGTTTTCATATCATAACGTTGATTCTTTGATTGTGGGTTATCAAGATCAATAGAAGGTTCAATTTCTATATCATTATCATTGCTAGGTTGAGCATCATCATGAACATTATCATTAACGTTATCACTAGTTTCAGGCTCATTACCAGATTGTGTTTCAGCATCAGAAATAGAAATATCATTTGGATTCTTAGGTGTTTCAACAATAGGTTCACTAGAAGCATGCAAAGTCCTATCATTTTTCTTTTTCTCCCTTTTAGAAGGACTAGGTGCATCTATATTATTTCTCTCAGAATCTTGCTCAATTCTCTTAGGGTGGAATTCAGGATACAGAGGTTCCTGAGTCATTTTACCACATATAGTCATAACTCTAACAACATTATCATTATTCTTACTATTCAATTCATTGAGCAAATCATTTTGAGCTTTAAGTACTTGTTCTACTTGAGTGGTAACCATAGAAGCATGTTTACTAATAAGTTTAAGTTCACCTTTGACATTAGCCATATAATCACCCAAGTGTTCAAGCATATTTGAATTGTATTTCAATTGTCTACCAAAATAAGCATTAAAGTCTTCTTGCTTAGCCATAAATTTATCAAACTCATCTAAGCATGGGCTAGCAAACTTAGTAAATGGGATTTCAGCTTTATCATATCTATAGAGAGAATTTACCTTTACTACCTGTGCCGGGTTATCAAGACCATGAGTTTCTTCAATAGGTAATGGATTAAGATCATATGTTTCTTCAACAGGCGGTAAATTAAGACCGTGTATTTCTTCAATAGGAGGTAAATTCTTAACATCTTCAGCTTTTATACCTTTTTCTTTCATAGATTTCTTTGCCTCTTGCATATCTTCAGGACTGAGAAATAGAACACCTCTTTTCTTCGGAGTTGGTTTAGGAATAGGCTCAGGAAGTGTCCAATTATTTTCATTTGTCAACATATTATTCAATAGAATTTCAGCTTCATCCGATGTTCTTTCCCTGAAAACAGAACCAGCACAACTATCCAGGTAATCTCTGGAAGCATCGGTTAGTCCATTATAAAAGATATCAAGTTTTTCATTTTTCTTGAGAGGATGATCAGGCAAAGCATTAAGTAATTGGATAAGCCTCCCCCAAGCTTGTGGGAGACTCTCTTCTTCAATTTGCACAAAATTATATATATCCCTCAAAGCAGCTTGTTTCTTATGAGCAGGGAAATATTTAGCAGAGAAGTAATAAATCATATCCTGGGGACTACGCACACAACCAGGATCAAGAGAATTAACCATATCTTAGCATCACCCTTGAATGAGAACGGGAATATTTTAAGGATATAAAAGTAACGAGTTCTCTCATCATTAGTGAACAGGGTAGCTATATCATTTAATTTAGTAAGATGTGCCACAACAGTTTCAGATTCATAGCCATGAAAAGGATCAGATTCAACCAAAGTAATTATATCAGGATCAACAGAGAGTTCATAATCCTTATCAGTAACACAGATAGGTGAAGTAGAAAAAGCAGGGTCAGGTTTCATCCTAGCATTAAGAGATTGCTGCTTCCATTTAGCTAATAACCTCTTGAGCTCGTATCTATCTTTGCAAGCTAAAATAGCTAAAGTAGCTTCTTTTTCAAAAACATAACCCTCAGGAATAACAGGTAATTCATATTTATTAGGGGGAGAGTCTTCATCATCTCTTTCATCAATATTATCAGTTTCAATATTTTCATTCTCTCTAACCCTACCAAGTTGTTCATCAAGAAATTCACCAAGTGGCAGAGTAGTATCAAGCATAGAAGTAGTTTGATCATAAGTATCATGCATAGCAGAAGTGGCATCATCAATAACATGCCACATATTAGAACGAATAGCAGAAGCAGGTTTAGGTGTCGCAAGCTTACTCAAAACAGAAGGTGAATCAAGTGCAGAGCTAGATGGCAGTTCCTTACCTCCCCTCGTAGTTGAGGGATAAATCTTGGTTTTTGGATCTTTCATGTTCTTCATAATGATAAGCAGATATAAATCCCAAGTGACTCAAAGAATAGAGCTATGCACCCCGGCAACAGCGCCAGAAAATAGTCTTGATAACCCAAAAGTATAGGGAATCGCAACAGTTTTCGAGGGTAGAGTATTCAACCCAAATTTATTGATTCGACACAAGGGGATCCAAAGAATATTCTCAAGTATTAGCAGCTGAGTTGTCAATTCAACCACACCTACAAACTTAATATCTGCAGCAAAGTATTTAGTAGCAAAGTAATATGATAGTAGTGGTAACGGTAGCAAAAGGTAACGGTAGCAAAAGTAGTGTTTTTGTTATTTTGTAGTGATGATAGCAATAGCAACAGAAAAGTAAATAAGCGAAGAACAATATATGGAATGCTCGTAGGCAATGGATCGGTGATGGAGAATTATGCCGGATGCGGTTCATCATGTAACAATCATAACCTAGGGTGATATGGAACTAGCTCCAGTTCATCAATGTAATGTAGGCATGTATTCCGAATATAGTCATACGTGCTTATGGAAAAGAACTTGCATGACATCTTTTGTCCTACCCTCCCGTGGCAGCGGGTTCCTAATGGAAACTAAGGGATATTAAGTCCTCCTTTTAATAGAGTACCAGACCAAAGAATTAACACATAGTGAATACATGAACTCCTCAAACTACGGTCATCACCAGTAAGTATCCCGATTATTGTCACTTCGGGGTTAACGGATAATAACACATAATAGGTGACTATAGACTTGCAAGATAGGATCAAGAACTCTCATATATTGATGAAAACATAATAGGTTCAGATCTGAAATCATGGCACTCGGGCCCTAGTGACAAGCATTAAGCACAGCAAAGTCATAGCAACATCAATCTCAGAACATAGTGGATACTAGGGATCAAACCCTAAGAAAACTAACTCGATTACATGATAAATCTCTTCCAACCCATCACCGTCCAGCAAGCCTACGATGAAATTACTCACGCACGGCGGTGCGCATCATGAAATTGGTGATGGAAGATGGTTGATGATGACGATGGCGACAGATTCCCCTCTCCAGAGCCCCGAACGGACTCCAGATCAGCCCTCCCGAGAGGTTTTAGGGCTTGGCGGCGGCTCCGTATCATAAAACGCGATGAATCCTTCTCCCTGATTTTTTTCTCCCCGAAAGCAAATATATAGAGTTGGAGTTGAGGTCAGAGGAGCTCCAGGGGGCCCACGAGGTAGGGGGCGCGCCCTAGGGGGGGCAGGCGCGCCCCCACCCTCGTGGCTAGGGTGTGGGCCCCCTGGTCTTCATCTTTTGCAAGGATTTTTTGTTATTTCCAAATAGACATTCCGTGAAGTTTCAGGTCATTCTGAGAACTTTTGTTTCTGCACATAAATAACACCATGGCAATTCTGCTGAAAACAGCGTCAGTCCGGGTTAGTTCCATTCAAATCATGCAAGTTAGAGTCCAAAACAAGGGCAAACGCATTTGGAAAAGTAGATACGACGAAGACGTATCACTAGCCCAGGCTGCTGACTAGGAACCTATCCCCTAAACGAAGAAGAAGTAGAAGAAGAATTGCAACACAAGCAAACGTTGCTCTCACGTCATGATCAACGCATTACCTGTAACTGCAACTATTGGTGTAGTAAATAGTGAGCCATGAGGACTCATCAATCCCATTACCATGGGTATCAAGACTAGCAAAGCTTAAATGGGTATGGAAAGGATAAGTGGTTAGGTTGCAGTAGTGGCTAAGCAATGTATGGTGGCTAACTTACGAGTACAAGAGTAAGATGAGAAACTACACAAACGATCGCAAACTAGTAAATGATCAAGAAGTGATCCTGAACTACTTACATCAAACATAGCCGAACCATGTTCTCCTCTCGGACTCCCCGAAAAGAGACAGTCATGGTTAAGCACGCGGTTGGTGTATTGTAAATGAGTTTACTTCAAGTCCTCTACAACCATATATTAACAAATTCCCATCTGCCACATAACCGCGGGCATGGGTCTCGAAAGTTTAAACCCTGCAGGGGTGTCCCAACTTAGCCCATGACAAGCTCATGATCCGCGGAGACAATCCTCCATCACGGGACCCTCCGATCAAACTCGGAATCCCGGTGCACAAGACATTTCGACAATGGTAAAACTAGTCCAGCAAGACCTCCCGATGCACCGACTTAGCCTGATAGGAGTTGCACAATCTCGTTCTCAGGGTACACCGGATGAGCAAAGCATACAGGATCCAGATACCCCAAATTGCCTAGGGGCAGTCCCGCATGGTGCTCTATTTGGGACCAACACCATCAGCATTGGCCCCCTTGTATGTAGAAATCCTCGGGTTCATGACGCCCAATGCCAATCAATTATTAGGTTTAAGTATTATTATGGAAAATGTTAAAACCAATGTTGGGCCTTGCTGGAAGAGTATTATTCAAAGCAAACTGTCAAGAGGGGCCAATAAACCCTCACCGTGTTAGGGATGCAAAATCAAGGAACATAACACCGGAATGACGGAAACTAGGGTGGCAAGAGTGGAACAAAACACCAGGCATAAGGCCAAGCCTTCCACCCTTTAACAAGTATATAGATGCATTAATTAAATAGATATATTGTGATATCCCAACATTTCTATGTTCCAACAAGGAACAACCTGCAACTGCACCTACAACTAGCAATGCTATAAGAGGGGCTGAGCAAAGCGGTAACATAGCCAAACAACGGTTTGCTAGGAACGGTGAAAAGGTTAGAGGCTATCATGGCAATTTGGGAGGCTTGATAAAAAAGTGGTAGGTAGTGCGACATAGCGATAGCATCGAGAACACTAGCATAGCAAAGGTAGTAGTGAGATCCAAGGTGACGGTCATCTTGCCTGAAATCCCGCAAGGAAGAAGAACGAGTCCATGAAGTAGACGAAGCAATGTAGTCGAACGAATCCTCACACTTGCAAAGAAACCGGACTATCGAGAAGAAGCACAACCGGAAAGAAGCAAACAACATGGTAAACAACCATCACATAAACATGGCATGATGCACAATCAAGTATGATGCATGTCCGGTTTAATGAGGAATGGCATGGCAAACTGCATCAAACAATACTACAAATTAAGTGGAGATCAATATGGAATGAGTTACATATTGAAGAAACACCACATGCAAGTATTTAGTTCTCTCCCATTTATGTACCCAACAATATTAAATGTTGTCAAACATGGCAAGAGGTGAAGCATAAGTAAACTAACTATTTAGGCAAGTTTAAATGAGGCCGGAAATAACAAGCAACAAGTCCGGAAAATCCTCATGTGCATATTTTAGATTTGGTACTGTTCTTCCCTAAAGCATATTTTATTGATGTTAAACAGTATAACAAAGTGCACCAAGTTAATCTATGAATTTTTCTACCCCATTTGCCTATAAATTTTATTAAAATTGGAGTTACGGTTATTTAGTTATGAAATAAATCATTTTAACATGGCATATGAGCAAATTTAATTAAACAACATTTTAAATGTTTCTAACATAGATGGAAGTGGCATATTACGGAACTAGATGAAATTCTAAGCATTTTACATGTATAGTTTGTTTTAATACGATGCATGGTTATTTAGGTGTGACCATTTTAAAATGATGGCAAATTTCTATAATTATGCATGTGATGGATATTTAGCAAATTCGTCCAAGGGAAAAAAACGTCCACGAGCTGAAACTGACTGGCCCAACAGTGGGGAAAAAAAGAAGAGGGCGCACGGGGTGGCCTCACCATGGGAGATGGCCTAGTCGGTGATGCCGGGCTTGAGCACGATGTGGGGCTGGGCCTCGTGGGGCATAGGCTGCAGAAGCGAGGCACTAGTGCGACTGGGCCCACGCGCAGGAGCACGGTCAACGGTGATGCGTGATCTCCGGTGAGGGCGATGCGTGGAGCGGATCGGGCCAGCCAACGGCGAAGCTGGTCGGGGAGACGCCAGGCGGCGAGGCAGGGGCAGGGAGGTCCAGATCCGGCGGCAAAGGAGCCTGGCGGCGCCGGCGGCGGAGCTTGGACGAGGTGCGGGCACCAGCGAAGGAGATCCAGGGCGGAGAGGCGTTCTCCGGCGAGGTCCGGTCGCCGTACGCGGGCGACAGCGAGGCGCGGCTTGGGCGGGTGCTGCGAGGCAGGGAGCTCGCGGGCGGCGTGGAGCATCCGGGTCCGGGGCGCACGACGGCGGAGGAGTCGGTGTGCTCCGGCGAGGACGACGAGCGACGGTGGAGCAGGCGCTCGTCCGGGCCCAGAACCGGCCCCGGGCGGCCTGAGATGGGCTTCAGCGGGCCATGCGGGAGGTGGAGGGAGGTAGGGGCGACGTGGCGCGAAAGGATAGGCTGGGAACGTCTCGCGGGCTGGGGTGGCGCGTTGGCATTGGCCGAAAGGCGTGACGGCGGCGACGACAAGTGTCGGCGGCGGGTTAGGCCGGCATGGAAAACGAGGAGGAGGTGGGAAGAGGCTGGTGGCGCGTGGGTTTCGAGAAGGCTAGGGTTTATCCAGATTTGGAAGGGCTAGCCTTCCTTTTATAGGCAGAGATGCTAGGAGAGGGGGTTTGGGGGGCTTCCGGAGCGCTCTGATCAAGATCCGAAGGCACCGGTCGAGAGGGGGTTGGTTGGGCCTAGTGGGTGGTAGTGGGATGCAGGTGGGATGATTGTGGCTGTGTGGAGAGGCCTTGGGCCATGGAAGAGAAAAGAGAGAGAGGCCCGGCAGCAGTTTCCGGAGAGCGAAAACGTCTGACGTTTGACCGGCTATATTGCCGCTATAGTTATTCGTTGGGGCATCAAACGAACTCTGAATGCGATGAAATTTGGCAGGCGGTCTACCTACACTATAATTAGACCGCACGGCAACTTTCATCCGATTCTGAGAATATTATTTGACCACTTATAAATTAGTATTTTGGACGTGCCGCGGGCGCGTGCGAGTGTGTCTGGGCTCAGAATGGACAACGGAAGGAACGGGGAGACTGGGACAGACACAAGTTTTCAAAACATGAGGATGCAATGCATATGATGACATGATGCAATGCAACACTCACAGATGAATGCAACGAACAAAACAAAACACACGACAAATCTCGGAATCCATGGAAGGCATCTGGAGCGCCGGTCTTGGGGCATCACAACTCTCCTCCACTTACAAGAGATCTCGACCTGAGATCTAAGGATGGCACCAGAGAGAAACGGAAGAAGGAAGAGGTAAAACTAAGTTGCTTCTTTGACAAACGAGTGAAGCCAATGAACCTTGAGAGGTTAAAAACTTGAAAGAAGAACACAATAGAGTTGAACTAAATTGAGAGCACTCTGGTAGAAAAGAGAAACAAGGAACACCATGTGAACCTTGGAGGTTGCAAAGCTATGAATGACGAACACAATGGACAAGAAGGAATTGAAACCACTCTGGTTGAAATGAGATAAACAAGGAACAAGGAAGAACAAATTCAAACATCACTCCGGTTGAAAAGAGGTGCAAGACTTAATAAGATGGAAAGAACTTGAGCAGAGGACAGAACACTCATGTTAAATGGATAATCAAGGAAAAGAACATGATCTTGACAAAACAAGATGATGGGTCGAAGAGACTAACATCACAATGTCTCTAGAACACATGTAAGAATGGAATCAAAAGAACGGACAAGAAAACAACATATTCTACCTCAAATGAATTTGAAAGAGCAACCTTAGGAGAAGTGTTGAACGGAGTTGTTGGAAAACCAACAATGAAAAGAGTAAGATTGTTGTGGGCTTATGGAAAACATCTCAAAATTTGAGGTGAAATTCTGCCAGATACGAAAACAATTGCTTGCTTGAGATCAATGAAGAGATGATAACTTCATTCGCCGAGAGGATAGGAGAAAACTTGGATCATTGATAAACACCACAAATAGCAACATTCCTTAGGGAAGGCTATAAGTGAAATCTATACCAAGATAACACCAACGAAGAGATTGATGGGTTTAAAATATGTCACTCTTGAAAACTTGTGAATCATGAAACATGAAGGGAAATTATCAAGAATGACATAACACCACCTCAAAATATAAAGGAGAACAATTGCAGTTCGGAATGCAAGATGAATAATGTTGAGCTCCTCCAATAAGAATCTTGGTGAACACTTCGAGAAGGAATTAAATCCTTGATGAACCATCATGTAGAGCCTCCATGAAGAACTCTGGTAACAAAAGGACGATGAGAAGGAAGTGATGGATGAAAAGAATATGGTTGAAGCCTTGCAGTGATTTAGATGGAGCTTCACGATGATATAACCATGAAGTGTCGCAACTCCGGAAACAAAGATGAATCACTTGAAACCAAGAATTTTGATGAATCTCCGGAATAAGATATTGAATTTACGCGATGAAACAAGAATAAGAATTACATTATGCCTATCCTTCATCAATTAAATTGATGACCCACAATGGATTTGGCATACTACTCATTCTCATTGAAAAGGATTAAGGAGAGATATAGTGCAAACTTGAGAAAGTCTTCAACGAATACCCGGTAGAATTTGAAACAACGAATAAGTTGATATGATAACAAGGAAGAGAAAACTTGAACGAACCACCGTAAGAATTGAAAATGAAAGTAGCAAAGGAACAATTCACCAGGAAGAATTGGAAAACGAATAAAGATACTTGACGGAATTTAGATAGATGAGAACTAATAGATCACGAGCTGACTAGAGAATACTTGAACAAAGCACCGGGAGAATTGGAGAACGAGATCTGAATGTTGAGAATCAAGATTTCTGAAATGATGGTCTTCAGTTGATCGAAACGGAAAACAGCTCCTGAAATACTCCAGATGGGTGAAAAGAATTCTCACAATCGAAAACAATTATGAGAGAATGGCATAAAGCTAGAACCATGAATCTTCGAGAGAATGGACAAGATTGAGAGAAAAAAATCTTCTTCGGTCTTCAAAATTTGAGAACGACAACGAGAAACCCCACCATGAATTGTTGAGACACTCCGGAGTAATGAAGAATAGAAATGTTGAACCAACGATGAAAATGTTCTGAAAGCGATCTTGGAGAAGGAATATGACTGATGATAATTCATTCTTACGTCAAACTTTGAAAAAGAATTAGAGAATAGCTCCGGGAAAAATTATAAGAGTCAGGTAAGATCCTGGGAAAAGACCTATGGGTTAGGTCCCACTCAAGAGAAACACCGTTGAAATGATTTTAAAGAGGGATTGCACCGGTTGAATTAAATGACTTGAATGAGATAACTACCTCGGAATAGCTTGAATGGATTAAGAATGGAAACTCGAATCTTCTGAGATATCTTGAGCACTCCGGCACCAATGAATAGCGAGAGGTTAATTATTAAGAGGTGCACTAGCATGAGAAGCATTTGAGACAAGGAAAGGAATATGATCAACAAAGCTTGAATTGAATCCACCGGAGAAGAAAGGAGAACGAAGAATGATGAACTTGTAAAGCATCTTCATGAGAACCACTGGGCAAGAATATTGATTGAAAAGAATGAAGAGAGTTCACATGAATGGCATTGATACTTGATTAAAAAATTTGAGTCCTTTAAAAAGGGGGGGGGAGGGCGGGAAAACAAAGGCAACTTGGGGACGGATGAAACGAACAACGTTGGGAAAACTGAGAGGTGATCTTGCAAATGGGGAAAATGATAGGATCATCTTGACGAGAAGCGAACCGGTTTGAAAAGAATTGACATGACAATCTCGATAAGAAAGAAGGATTAGCATCCACATAGAAATATGAGAACACCGCTTAGGGAAAGGTATGGAATCAACACTTGACATAGAAGCAACTCGAATACCACAACTCAAAACAAAACAAAGGATTTGGATTGCAGAATAAGCCGGAAGAAACATATGATAGACCCCATATCGTATCATGTGTCTGTTAGAAAGATATCCTATGAGATACTTGAATCCCGACCTAAAAACTCTCGAAACTTTCTGGTTATGCAATCTGGTGTTGGGGATACAGGGAGGCACAATATATATCACACAACTAACAAAGCCCTACGCTCCAACTGTATCCATCTATCAACACATAACCAAGAAAACTCTAGAAATCGTGTACGTCGACCTTTGAAAAGCATCCGATATATGAGCTGTGGCAATACTCCCGAATTCCCACCCCAGTACTGGGTGGCATCGAGGTTATCTCACCACTAACTGCATATAAGATATTTCGATGTCGGCAAAAGCTCAGGTATACCGGAACTGCAACAATAAAATTGTGACGACAACACCTCGGAGATCAACTCCCCGGGACACTACCACAACCCAAAAATGACAGGAGGCACCAAGAACAATGTTCTCGTCACAAAATTATCGGAACGACTCCAAGATACCCGCGTGATCCTAAAAAAAATTGAGTGAAAAAGAGAAGAGGGAAGTCAAAACATCTACGTCAGGAGTCCTCACCAGAGCGACGAAGGGGGCTGGGGAGTAAAAAGAATCCTACTCTCCGATATATATAATCGTAAGACTCAAAACAGTTTTGTTCTAGACTCAACAACGCCAGCGATCAATCAAGGGGGCTCCTATGGTCGGTGGAGGCTCTGATACCAACTTGTCACGCACAATATGCGACTCTATCCTAAAGGAACTCGAAGGTCCCACCAAGGATAGAAGCGCATATCGGAGATGCTTTTGCATGGTGGATATCACTACATCGTACCCTTACATAATAGCTGGGGATAGATACAAAAGGGATACAATTCCACAAGAATACATCAATACATCATACATAGAACAACATCCGACTACGGATGAAAGACAAACAGAAGCTCAAATGACATCCACCCTGCTAGCCCAGGCTGCCGACTAGGAACCTATGCCCTGAACGAAGAAGAAGAAGAAGCAAAAGAAGAACTCCAACACAAGCAAACATCGCTCTCACGTCATGATCAACGCATTACCTGTACCTACAACCGTTAGTGTAGTAAACTATGAGCCACGAGGACTCAGCAATCCCATTACCATGGGTATCAAGATTAGCAAAGCTTAAAGGGGTATGGCAAGGATAAGTGGTGAGGTTGCAGCAGCGGCTAAGCAATGTATGGTGGCTAACTTACAAGTACAAGAGTAAGATGAGAAACTATGCAAACAGTCGCAAACTAGTAAATGATCAAGAAGTGATCCTGAACTACTTACGTCAAACATAACCCACCCGTGTTCTCCTCTCGGATTCCCCGAAAAGAGATAGTCACAGTTATGCACACGGTTGGTGTATTTTAAATGAGTTTACTTCAAGTCCTCTACAACCGGATATTAACAAATTCCCATCTGCCACATAACCGCGGGCACGGCTCTCGAAAGTTTAAACCCTATAGGGGTGTCCCAACTTATCCCATGACAAGCTCACGATCCGCGGAGACAATCCTCCATCGCGGGACCCTCCGATCAGACTCGGAATCCCGGTGCACAAGACATTTCGACAATGGTAAAACTAGTCCAGCAAGACCTCCCGATGCACCGACCTAGCCTGATAGGAGTTGCACCGATCTCGTCCTTAGGGAACACCAGATGAGCGAAGCATACAGGATCCAGATACCCCAAGTTTCCTAGGCGTAGTCCCGCACGATGCTCTATTTGGGACCAACACCATCAGCACTGGCCCCCCTTGTATGTACAAATCCTTGGGTTCATGATGCCCTATGCCAATTAATTATTAGGTTCAAGTATTATTATGGCAAATGTTAAAACCAATGTTGGGCCTTGCTGGAAGAGTTTTATTCAAAGCCAACTATCAAGAGGGGCCCATAAACCCTCACCGTGTTAGGGACACAAAATCAAGGAACATAACACCGGTATGACGGAAACTAGGGCGGCAAGAGTGGAACAAAACACCAAGCATAAGGCCAAGCCTTCCACCCTTCACCAAGTATATAGATGCATTAATTAAATAAGAGATATTGTGATATCTTAACATTTCCATGTTCCAACAAGGAACAACTTGCAACTAGCAATGCTATAAGAGGGGCTGAGCAAAGCGGTAACATAGCCAAACAACGGTTTGCTTGGAAGGATGAAAAGGTTCGAGGCTATCATGGCAATTTGGGAGGCTTGATAAACAAGTGGTAGGTAGCGCGACATAGCGATAGCATCGAGACAACTAGCATAGCAAAGATAGTAGTGAGATCCAAGGTGACGGTCATCTTTCCTGAAATCCCACAAGGAAGAAGAACGAGTCCATGAAGTAGACAAAGCAACATAGTCGAACGACCTCACACACGCAAAGAAACCGGACTATCGAGAAGAAGCACAACCGGAAAGAAGCAAACAACATGGTAAACAACCATCACATAAACATGGCATGATGCACAATCAAGTATGATGCATGTCCGGTTTAATGAAGAATAGCATGGCAAAGTGCATCAAATAATACTACAAATTAAGTGGAGCTCAATATGCAACGAGTTGCATATTGAAGAAACACCACATGCAAGTATTTAGTTCTCTCCCGTTTATGTACCCAACAATATTAAATATTGTCAAACATGACAAGAGGTGAAGCATAAGTAAAGTAACTATTTAGGCAAGTTTAAATGAGGCCGGAAATAACAAGCAACAATTCCGGAAAATCCTCATGTGCATATTTTAGATTTGGTACTGTTCTATCCTAAAGCATATTTTATTTTTGTTAAACAGTAGAACAAAGTGCACCAAGTTAATCTATGCATTTTTCAACCCCATTTACATACAAAGTTTATTAAAATTGGATTTATGGTTATTTAGTTTTGAAATAAATCATTTTAACATGGCATATGAGCAAATATAATCAAACAACATTTTAAACATTTTAAACATAGATGAAAGTGGCATATTATGAAACTGGATGAAATTCTAAGCATTTTACATGTATAGTTTGTTTTAATACGATGCATGGTTATTTAGGTGTGACCATTTTAAAATGATGGCAAATTTCTATAATTATGCATGTGATGGATATTTAGCAAAAACATCCACGGGCTGAAACTGACTTGCCCAACAGTGGGAAAAAGAGAAGAGGGCGCACGGGGTGGCCTCACCATGGTCCATGGCCCAGTCGGTGATGCTGGGCTTGAGCATGGTGCGGGGCTGCGCCTCGCGGGGCACAGGCTACAGAGGCAAGGCATTGGTGCGACCGGGCCCACGCGCAGGAGCGTGGTTAACGGTGATGCGTGATCTCCGACGAGGGCGACGCGGGGAGCAGATCTGGCCGGCCGAATGTGGAGCTGGTCGGGAAGATGCCGGGCGGCAAGGCAGGGGCAGGGAGGTCCAGATCCGGCGGCAGAGAAGCCTGGTGGCGTCGGTGGTGGAGCTTGGACGAGGCGCGGGCACTGGCGAAGGAGATCCAGGGTGGAGCGGCATTCTCCGGTGAGGTCCGGTCGCCGTACGCGGGTGACAGTGAGGCGCGGCTCGGGCGGGTGCTGCGAGGCAGGGAGCTCACGGGCGGCGCGGAGCATCCGGGTCCAAGGCGCACGTCGGCGGAGGGTCGGTGTGCTCCGGCGAGGCCGATGAGCGGCGGCGGAGCAAGCGCCTGTGGGGGTGCAGCCAGGCTCGTCCATGCCCAAATTCGGCCCAGCACGGCCTGAGATGGGATTCAGCGGGCCCTGCGGGAGGTGGAGGGAGGCAGGGGCGATGTGGCGTGGAGGGATAGGCTGGGAGCGTCTCGCGAGGTGAGGTAGCGCGCTGGCATTGGCCGAAAGGCGTGGCGGCGGTGATGACAAGTGTCGGCGGCGGGTTAGGCCGGCATGGAAAACGAGGAGGAGGTGGGAAGAGGCTAGCGGCCTGTGGGTTTCGAGGAGGCTAGGGTTTATCCAGATTAGGAAGGGCTAGCCTTCCTTTTATAGGCAGAGATGCTGGGGGAGGGGGTTTGGGGGCTTCCAGAGCGCTCCGATCGAGATTCGAAGGCACCGGTCGAGAGGGGGGAGGGTTGGTTGGGCCTAGTGGGTGGCAGTGGGCTGCAGGTGGGCTGATTGTGGCTGTGTGGAGAGGCATTGGGCGGTGGAAGAGAAAGGAGAGAGAGGCTCGACTACCGTTTTCGGACACCGAAAATGTCCGATGATTTGACCGGCTATATTGTCGCTATAGTTATTCGTTGGGGCATCAAACGAACTCTGAATGCGATGAAATTTGACAGGTGGTCTACCTACACTATAATAAGACCGCACGCCAACTTTTATCCCATTCCGAGAACATTATCTGACCACTTATAAAATAGTATTTCGGACGTGCGAGTGTGTCTTTGCTTAGAACGGACAACGGAAGGAACGGGGAGACCGGGACGGACGCGAGTTTTGAAAACATGAGGATGCAATGCATATGATGACATGATGCAATGCAACAAGCACAGATGAATGCAACGAACAAAACAAATCACATGACGAATCTCGGACTCCATGGAAGGCATCTGGAGCACCGGTCTTGGGTCGTCACAGAGGCCATCCACTTGCCCTGTGCTCCAGATCTGAACATGGCTGGAGTGTTTGGTGGCGATAGAAAAGATCGGGACCTGGGCGCTGGAGCTCGGGGATGGAAGGGCAGAGGAGGAGAAGGCGTGGGGTAAAAAGAGGGACCCTTATCTTCTTATAAAAGCAGTGAATATTGAGCATCCCCCCACGAGCCTTAAAACTCGCCTATTCCCAAGGGGTCGTGCAAACCGCACGGTTGGATTACCTAAATCCGTATTAATGAAAATGCCACAATAAGGGGACACGATCTCTGTTTTGAAAAGACGTGTCAATAAATACCACGCCTCGAAATGCGAAGCGGGAGGCTAAAAACGGTTCGAAATAATGATAAGGCCAGAATGCAACACCTCACCGAAAAATCTGTCCGAAGACATGACCTATTTTTGTTTAAGTATTTTGCCCTTGTGGTTCAGGGTTGTAACTATTGTGCAGAGCCGAATATAGCTCTTTTGATCAACTACTTTGGAGTATTCGGAGGAGGAACCCGCCTTGCAATGCTGAAGACAATCTGCGCGCCGGACACGTCGTCATTGAAGCCTGGTTCAGGGGCTACTGAGGGAGTCCTAGATTAGGGGGTCCCCGGGCGTTCGGACTGTGTGACCTGGGCCGGAATGGTGGGCCGTGAATGTACAAGATAGAAGCCCCCCCGTCTCCGGATGGGACTCTCCTTTGCGTGGATGGTAAGATTGGAGTTCAGATATGAAGATTCCTTTCTCTGTAAACCGACTCTGTATAAACCCTAGGCCCCTCCGGTGTCTATATAAACTGGAGGGTTTAGTCCGTAGAGGCAATCATAATCATACATGCTAGACATCTAGGGTTTAGCCATTACGATCTCGAGGTAGATCAACTCTTGTAACCCCTATACTCATCAAAGTCAATCAAGCAGGAAGTAGCGTATTACCTCCATTAAGAGGGCCCGAACCTGGGTAAACATCATGTACCTTGTCTCCTGTTACCTTCGATCCTCAGACGCACAGCTCGGGACCCCCTACCCGAGATCGGCCGGTTTTGACGCCGACAATGACCACCAATGCAACATTGTAAAGCAATACCCACATATTCCTCTGGGAGGGAAAGGAAGCCGATGAAAAAGTGACAACCAACAAAAAATCCTTCGTATGGCGAGAGGGGGAGAAATGGACTGTTTCCCCAAAACGACGATGCCCCTGATCTGCAACCGCAAGGCCAAGGTTGAAATCGCAATGAAGAAGGCCTTCCATGACAGTAGCACCTAGCTAATTCCATTGTTGGGTGTGGGAGAGAGGTGGGAGATAGGAGGGCGGCATGCTCTTGAAAATCTGGTTCTTCTTAGTCAAGAACTGATTACAAAATTGCCAGGCTGACTCATTACCTCTGTATTGTCATAATTCATTTTAGAGTTATTGTACACTCTAGCCCATTGCATAGAAGTTGCAAGGCGGTTGTTCATGAGAGAACAATAGTTGTTCGATATTATGAAAAAAAAGGTCATACTCCTAAAACAATTGACCAAGGACGAGCCATGTGGATTGTTATGTAGGATTATGTAGGATTGTTATCCTACATAACAATCCACATGGCGAAAGGATGAGCCAGACCAAGTCAATGTAGGTCGTAGGCAATAGTCATGGTCAAATCAAAGAAAGAGAGAAGTAACAAAACACAAGGTTAGAAAGATAAGACCATCAAGAAAGAAGCTTATTTAGTTGGACACATGGCGGGCTAGTTCATAGTGAAATAGCATTTTTTGCGACTACGTTAACTACTGATGCCCTCTGTAATCTACCTACAAGCTAAAAGAAAACCCTCTATAATATCACGCTTGTCTAGATGATCATCACATGTGATACAAACTAGTTATGTTATATCTTGAAAAGATCGGTATGGTCGACTAGAAGGGGGGGGTGAATAGGTGATTAACAATTTTAACTTATTTTTTCAATTTGAAGGGATACAACATGAAAGGTTATCTAGATATCCAACTAGATGGACAACCTACATGCCAGGCTCAAGAATAACAACAAGTTAGAAAGATTAACACTTAAAGTAAGCTTGCAACAAGTAAGTGAAGTAAAGAATAAACCGTAAGTGGGGACGATGATGTAGTTCGCGGAGTTCCCTCATTTGGGGGACGTACATCCATGTTGGAGAGGTATAGCGGCACGATGCTCACCGAGCACCACAATAGATCACCTTATTCTCCTCACGCCTCTGGTGGACGTGTAGATATAGGTCATCTCCCTCAAATCCTAGAAGATCAACAAGTTTGAGTTGCTAGGGAGGGAAATCGAGCAAGATATATAAAGAGCTTTGGGCAACAAACAAGGAGAGAGAGAGAGAGCAAAGAGGTGGGTCGACTTGGGAAAGACGAACCTCTTTTTATAGTATTCTCCAAATCCAATCATTATGTAGTTTTTTGTACTAAGCGGTACTACCGCTCCAGAGAAGGTACTACCGCTGGTACCGTCAGACAACAATGTGAAGGTCTAACTGGTAGTACCACTTAGGATCTTGGTAGTATTGGCTTAGTAGTGCCGTAGTAGTGGCGCCCTAGCACCATGTCCAAAACAAAGAAGAATAACCCCTCTACAGTAGCTCATCTAGTACTTGGCCCGGTAGTTCCGCTCCACAGGTGAGCGGTACTTCCGGTCAAGGGGATGGTACTGCTGGTCTACTGGTAGAGCTGCAGTAGACATGTCCAAGCAGCACTACCGCTATGGACACCGGTAGTACCAGCTAAAATACAATAGTTGGTACTTTTGTGGCATTGCCGCTACCAAAACAGAATGACGTCTCTACAATAGTAGGTCCGACACTTGCTCTGGTAGTGTCGATCCAGTAGGGCAGAGGTGCTACCGGCCTAGTACATGGTACTACCCGCCTGGAGCAGACAACAGAATAATATTTGAATCTTCCTACATGGCCTAGTACACGGTCCCTTTGAGGAGCAGTACTATTGCCTACCACTACGGTACTACCAGGTAAAGCAAACATAGGCTGAATTTGAATCTTCTTAGAAAAAGTGGTAAGGTGGCATGGGTGCAAATAATATTTTGTATACATGATTTGATTTCACCCGTACCTTCCTGAAGGAAATATGCCCTAGAGGCAATAATAAAGTTGTTATTTATATTTCCTTATATCATGATAAATGTTCATTATTCATGCTCGAATTGTATTAACTGGAAACTTAGTACATGTGTGAATACATAGACAAACAGAGTGTCCGAAGTATGCCTCTACTAGACTAGCTCGTTAATCAAAGATAGTTAAGTATCCTAGCCATAGACATGTGTTGTCATTTGACGAACGGGATCACATCATTAGATAATGATGTGATGGACAAGACCCATCCGTTAGCTTAGCACTTTGATCGTTTAGTTTATTGCTATTGCTTTCTTCATGACTTATACATGTTCCTATGACTAAGAGATTATGCAACTCCTGTATACCGGAGGAACACTTAGTGTGCTATAAAACGTCACAACGTAACTGGGAGATTATGAAGATGCTCTACATGTGTCTCCGATGGTGTTTGTTGAGTTGGCATAGATCAACATTAGGATTTGTCACTCCGATTATCGGAGAGGTATCTCTGGGCCCTCTCGGTAATGCACATCACTATAAGCCTTGCAAGCAATGTGACTAATGAGTTAGTTGCGGGATGTTGCATTACGGAACGAGTAAAGAGACTTGCCAGTAACGAGATTGAACTAGGTATGATACCGACGATCGAATCTCGGGCAAGTAACATATCGATGACCAAGGGAACAACGTATGTTGTTGTGCGGTTTGACCGATAAAGATCTTCGTAGAATATGTAGGAACCAACATGAGCATCCAGGTTCCGCTATTGGTTATTGACCGAAGATGAGTCCCGGTCATGTCTACATAGTTCTCAAACCCATAGGGTCCGCACGCTTAACGTTCGACGACGATCGGTATTATGAGTTTATGTGTTTTGATGTACCGAAGGTAGTTTGGACCCCCGGATGATATCACGGACATGACGAGGAGTCTCGAAATGGTCGAGACATAAAGATTGATATATTGGATGACTATATTCGGACACCGAAATGGTTCCGAGGTGTTTCGGGTATTTTCCGGGGTACCGGGGGGTTATTGGGCCTCATGGGCCTATAGGTGGAAGAGAGGAGGTAGTCCAAGGTAGGGCGTGCACCCCCCTAGCCCAAACCGAATTGGACTAAGGGGGCCGCCCCCCTTTCCTTCTCTCCTCCCTCACCTTCCCCCCTTATCCTTGTTGGACTAGGAAGGGGGGGGGGGCGAATCCTACTTGGAGCAGGATTTCCCCCCTAGGCACGCCTCCTCCCCTTGGACGGCCTCCTCCTCCTCCCTCCCCTCCTTTATATACGTGGGAGGGGGCACCCCAAAGGTACACCAAAGTTTCTCTTAGCCATGTGCGGTGCCCCCCTCCACAGAAACACACCTCGGTCATATCATTGCAGTGCTTAGGCGAAACCCAGCGCCGGTAACTTCATCATCACCATCACCATGCCGTCATGCTGACGAAACTCTCCCTCAACCTCAGCTGGATCAAGAGTTCGTAGGATGTCATCGAGCTGTACGTGTGCAGATCGTGGAGGTGCCGTGCGTTCGGTGCTTGATCAGTTGGATTGCGAAGACGTTCGACTACATCAACCGCGTTACTTAATGCTTCCGCTTTCGGTCTACGAGGGTACGTAGACACACTCTCGCCTCTCGTTGCTATGCTTCTCCTAGATAGATCTTGTGTGATCGTAGGAATTTTTTGAAATACTACATTCCCCAACTGTGGCATCCGAGCCAGGTCTATGCGTAGATGTTATATGCACGAGTAGAACACAAAGAGTTGTGGGTGATAATAGTCATACTGTTTACCAGCATGTCATACTTTGATTCAGCGGTATTGTTGGATGAAGCGGCCCAGACTGACATTACATGACCACATTCATGAGACTGGTTCTACCGCCGTGCTTCGCACACAGGTGGCTAGTGGGTGTCTGTTTCTCCAACTTTAGTTGAATCGAGTTTGACTACGCCCGGTCCTTGTTGAAGGTTAAAACAGCACACTTGACGAAAAATCATTGTGGTTTTGATGCGTAGGTAAGAACGGTTCTTGCTAGAAGCCCGTAGCAGCCACGTAAAACTTGCAACAACAAAGTAGAGGACGTCTAACTTGTTTTTGCAGGGCATGTTGTGATGTGATATGGTCAAGACGTGATGAGATATAATTTGTTGTATGAGATGATCATGTTTTTTTTAAAGTTATCGGCAACTAGCAGGAGCCTTATGGTTGTCTCTTTATTGCATAAGATGCAAGCGCCATATAATTGTTTTACTTTATCGCTATGTGATAGCAATAGTTGTAAAATCAATAGTTAGCGAGACGACCATGTGACGACACGTTGATAAAGATCAAGATGATGGAGATCATGGTGTCTTGCCGGTGACGATGGAGATCATGACAGTACTTTGGAGATGGATATCAAAGGCACAAGATGATGATGGCCATATCATGTCACATATTTTGATTACATGTGTTGTTTATCTTTTATGCTTCTTATTTTTCTTAGTACGACGGTATCATTATGAGATGATCCCTTACTAAAATTTCAAGGTATAAATGTTCACCCTGAGTATGCACCGTTGTGACAGTTCTTCGTGCCAACACACCACGTAATGATCGGGTGTGATAATCTCTACGTTCACATACAACGGGTGCTAGCCAGTTTTGCACGTGTAGAATACTCGGGTTAAACTTGACGAACCTAGCATATGCAGATATGGCCTCGGAACACTGAGATTGAAAGATCGAACGTGAATCATATGGTAGATATGATCAACATAGTGATGTTCACCATTGAAAGCTACTCCATCTCACGTGATGATCGGACATGGTTTAGTTGATATGGATCACATGATCATTTAGATGACTAGAGGGATGTCTATCTAAGCGGGAGTTCTTAAGTAATATGATTAAATGAACTTTAATTTATCATGAACTTAGTCCTGATAGTATTTGCATAACTATGTTGTAGATCAATAGCTCACGATGTAGCTCCCCGTTTATTTTTGATATGTTCCTAGAGAAAAACTATGTTGAAAGATCATAGTAGCAATGATGCGGACTAGGTCCGTGTTCTGAGGATTATCCTCATTGCTGCACAGAAGAATTATGTCCTTGATGCACCACTAGGTGATGGACCTATTGTAGGAGCAGATATAGACGTTATGAACGTTTAGCAAGCTCAGTACGATGACTACTTGATAGTTTAGTGCACCATGCTTTACGGCTTAGAACCGGGACTTCAATAACTTTTTGAACGCCACAGAGCATATAAGATGTTCCAAGAGCTGAAATTGGTATTTCAGGCTCATGCCCATCAAGAGGTATGAGACCTCTGACAATTACTTTGCCTACAAGATGGAGGAGAATAGCTCAACCAGTGAGCATGTGCTCAGATTGTCTGAGTACTACAATCGCTCAAATCAAGTGGGAGTTAATCTTCCAAATAAAATAGTGATTTTCAGAGTTCTCTAGTCACTATCTCCAAGTTACTGGAACTTTGTGATGAACTATAATATGCAAGGGATGACGAGAATGATTCCTCGAGCACTTCGCGATGCTGAAATCAACGAAGGTAGAAATCAAGAAAAGCATCAAGTGTTGATGGTTGACAAGACCACTAGTTTCAAGTAAAAGGGCAAGGAAAAGAAGGGAACTTCAAGAAGAATGACAAGCAAGTTGCCACTCCCATGAAGAAGCCCAAACCTAGACCCAAGCCTGAAACTGAGTGCTTGTACTGCAAAGGAAATGGTCACTGGAAGCGGAACTGCCCCAAATACTTGGCGGATAAGAAGGATGGAAAATTGAACAAAAGTATATATGATATACATGTTATTGATGTGTACTTTACTAGTATTCATAGTAGCCCCTGGGTATTTGATACTAGTTCAGTTGCTATGATTAGTAACTTGAAACAGGAGTTATAAAATGAACAGAGACTAGTTGAGGGCAAGGTGACGATGTGTGTTGGAAGTGATTCCAAGGTTGATAATATCACCATCGCACACTCGCTTTACCTTCGTGATTAGTGCTGAACCTAAAATAAATGTTACTTGGTGTTTGTGTTGAGCATAATATGATTGGATCATGTTTATTGCAATATGGTTATTCATTTAAGTCAAAGAATAATTGTTATTCTATTTACATGAATAAAACCTTCTGTGGTCATACACCCAAGATGAATGGTTTATTGAATCTCGATTGTAGTGATAAACATATTCATAATATTGAAGCCAAAATATACAAGGTTAATAATGATAGTGCAACTTATTTGTGGCACTGCCGTTTAGGTCATATTGGTGTAAAGCGCATGAAGGAACTCCATGCTTATGGGCTTTTGGAATCACTTGATTATGAATCACTTGATGCTTGCGAACCATGCCTGATGGGCAAGATGACTAAGACTTCGTTCTCCGGAACAATGGAGCGAGCAACAGACTTGTTGGAAATGATATATACTAATATATGCAGTCCGATGAGTGTTGAGGCTCACGACGGGTATCGTAATTTTATTACATTCATAGATGATTTGAGCAGATATGGGTATATCTACTTGATGAAACATAAGTCTAAAACATTTGGAAAGTTCAAAGAATTTCATAGTGAAGTGGAAAATCTTCATAACAAGAAAATAAAGTTTGTACGATCTGATTGCAGAGACGAATATTTGAGTTACGAGTTTGGTATTCATTTGAAACAATGTGGAATAGTTTCACAACTCACGCCACCTGGAACACCACAGCGTAATGGTGTGTCCGAACGTCATAACCATACTTTATTAGATATGGTGCGATCTATGATGTCTCTTACCGATTTACCACTATCATTTTGGGGTTATGCATAAGAGAAAACTGCATTCACATTAAATAGGGCACCATCTAAATCCGTTGAGATGACACCGTATGAAATGTGGTTTGGCAAGAAACCTAAGCTGTCATTTCTTAAAGTTTGGGGTTGCGATACTTATGTAAAAAACTTCAACCTGATAAGCTCGACCCAAATCGGAGATATGTGTCTTCATAGGATACCCAAAGGAGACTGTTGGGTACACCTTCTATCACAAATCCGAAGGCAAGATATTCGTTGCTAAGAATGGATCCTTTCTAGAGAAGGAGTTTCTCTCGAAAGAAGTGAGTGGGAGGAAAGTAGAACTTGATGAGGTAATTGTAACTTCTCCTGAATTGGAAAGTAGTTCATCACAGAAATCAGTTCCAGTGATGCCTACACCAATTAGTGAGGAAGTTAATGATGATGATCATGAAACTTTGGATCAAGTTACTACCGAACCTCGTAGGTCAAATAGAGTACGTTCCGCATCAAGTGGTACGGTAATCCTGTTCTGGAAGTCATGTTACTGGACCATGAACTATGAGGAAGCGATGATGAGCCCAGATTCCCTAAAAATGGCTTGAGGCCATGAAATCTGAGATGTGATCCATGTATAAGAACAAAGTATGGACTTTGGTTGACTTGCTCAATGATCGTCAAGCCATTGAGAATAAATGGATCTTCAAGAGGAAGACAGACGTTGATAGTAGTGTTACTATATACAAAGCTTGAATTGTCACAAAAAAAATTCGACAAGTTCAAGTTGTTGACTACGATGAGATTTTCTCACTCGTAGCGCTGCTTAAATTTGTCCGAATCCTGTTAGCAATTGCCACATTTTATGAAATCTGGCAAATAAAAGAGTTGTATATGATACAACAAGAAGGTTTTTTCAATCCTAAAGGTGTTAACAAAGTATGCAAGCTCTAGCGATCCATCTATGGACTGGTGCAAGCATATCGGAATTGGAATATACACTTTGATGAGTTGATCAAAGCATATAGTTTTATATAGACTTGCGGTGAAGCCTGTATTTACAAGAAAGTGAGTGGGAGCACTACAGCATTTCTGATAAGTATATGTGAATGACATATTGTTGATCGGAAATAATGTAGAATTTTCTGGAAAACATGAAGGAGTATTTGAAAGGCGTTTTTCAAAGGAAGACCTCGGTGAAGCTGCTTACATATTGAGCATCAAGATCTATAGAGATAGATCAAGACGCTTGATAAATTTTTTCACTGAGTACATACCTTGACAATTTTTTGAAGTATTTCAAAATGGAACAGTCAAAGAAGGAGTTGTTGCCTGTGTTGCAAGGTGTGAAATTGAGTAAAGACTCAAAACCCGACCACGGCAGAAAATAGAAAGAGAATAAAAAGCCATTCCCTATGCCTCAGTCATAGGTTCTATAAACTATGTTATGCTGTGTACCAGACCTATTGTGTACCTCAACATGAGTTTGGCAAGAGGGTACAATAGTGATCCAGGAGTGGATCACTGAACAGCAGTCAAAATTATCCTTAGTGGAATAAGGAAATGTTTCTCGGTTATGGAGGTGACAAAGAGTTCATCGTAAAGAGTTACGTTGATGCAAGCTTTGACACCGATCTGGATGACTCTAAGTCTCGATCTAGATACATATTGAATGTGGGAGCGATTAGCTAGATTAGCTCCATGCAGAGCATTGTAGACATAGAAAAATTGCAAAATACATACGGCTCTGAATGTGGCAGACCCGTTGACTAAACTTCTCTCACAAGCAAAACATGATCACACCTTAGTACTCTTTGCATATTAATCACATGGCAATGTGAACTAGATTATTGACTCTAGTAAACCCTTTGGGTATTAGTCACATGGAGATGTGAACTAATCACATAAAGATGTGAACTATTGGTGTGAAATCACATGACGTTGTGAACTAGATTATTGACTCTAGTGCAAGTGGGAGACTGAAAGAAATATGACCTAGAGGCAATAATAAAGTTGTTATTTATATTTCCTTATATCATGATAAATGTTTATTATTCATGCTCGAATTGTATTAACCGGAAACTTAGTACATGTGTGAATACATAGACAAACAGAGTGTCCCTAGTATGCCTCTACTAGACTAGCTCGTTAATCAAAGATGGTTAAGTTTCCTAGCCATAGACATGTGTTGTCATTTGATGAACAGGATCACATCATTAGAGAATGATGTGATGGACAAGACCCATCCGTTAGCTTAGCACTTTGATCGTTTAGTTTATTGCTATTGCTTTCTTCATGACTTATACATGTTCCTATGACTATGAGGTTATGCAACTCCTGAATACCAGAGGAACACTTAGCGTGCTATCAAACGTCACAACGTAAATGGGAGATTATAGAGATGATCTACAGGTGTCTCCAATGGTGTTTGTTGAGTTGGCATAGATCAAGATTAGGATTTGTCACTCTGATTGTCGGAGAGGTATCTCTGGGCCCTCTTGGTAATGCACATCACTATAAGCCTTGCAAGCAATGTGACTAATGAGTTATTTGTGGGATGTTGCATTACGAAACGAGTAAAGAGACTTGCCGGTAACGATATTGAACTAGGTATGATACCGACGATCGAATCTCGGGCAAGTAACATACTGATGACAAAGGGAACAACGTATGTTGTTATGCGATTTGACCAATAAAGATCTTTGTAGAATATGTAGGAACCAATATGAGCATCTAGGTTCCTCTATTGGTTATTGACCCAAGATTAGTCCCGGTCATGTATACATAGTTCTCGAACCCGTACGGTCCGCACGCTTAACTTTCGATGACGATCTGTATTATGAGTTTATGTGTTTTGATGTACCGAAGGTAGTTCGGAGTCCCAGATTTGATAATGGACATGACGAGGAGTCTCGAAATGGTCGGGACATAAAGATTGATATACTGGATGACTATATTCGGACACCGAAATGGTTTTGAGGTGTATCGGGTATTTTCTGGAGTACCGGGGGGTTACCGGAACCCCCCGAGGGTTATTAGGCCTCATGGGCCTATAGGTGGAATAGAGGAGGTAGGCCAAGGCAGGTCGCGCGCCCCCCTGTTCAAAACCGAATTGGACTAAGGGGGTCGGCCCCCCTTTCCTTCTCTCCTCCTCACCTTCCCCCCTTCTCCTCGTTGGACTAGGAAGGGGGGGGCGAATCCTATTTGGAGTAGGATTGCCCCCCGTAGGCGCGCCTCCTCCCCTTGGCCGGCCTCCTCCTCCCTCCCCCCTTTATATATGTGGGAGGGGGGCACCCCAAAGGCACACCAAAGTTTCTCTTAGCCGTGTGCGGTGCCCCCTCCACAGAAACACACCTCGGTCATATCGTTGCACTGCTTAGGCGAAGCCCTGCGCCGGTAACTTCATCATCACCGTCACCACGCCATCGTGTTGATGAAACTCTCCCTCGACCTCAGCTGGATCAAGAGTTCGTGGGATGTCATCGAGCAGTACGTGTGCAGATCGCGGAGGTGTCGTGCGTTCGGTGCTTGATCAGTTGGATCACAAAGACGTTCGACTACATCAACCGCGTTACTTAACGCTTCCGCTTTCGGTCTATGAGGGTACATAGACACACTCTCCCCTTGTCAGTGTCAAAACCGGCGGATCTCGGGTAGGGGGTCTCGAACTTTGCGTCTAAGGTCAATGGTAACATGAGACATGGGACACAATGTTTACCCAGGTTCGGGCCCTCTCTATGGAGGTAATACCCTACTTCCTGCTTGATTGATCTTGATGAATATGAGTATTACAAGAGTTGATCTACCACGAGACCTTAATGGCTAAACCCTAAAAGTCTAGCCTATATGACTACGATTATGATTATCCCCTCATCCGGACTAAGCGCTCCGGTTTATATAGACACCAGAGGGGACCAGGGTTGTACAAGGTCGGTTACTGAGAAAGAAATCTTCATATTGGGTTGCCAAGCTTGCCTTCCACGCCAAGGAGAGCCCCATCCGGACACGGGCAGAGTCTTCGGTCTTTGTATCTTCATAGCCCAATAGTCCGGCCCATGTCCAACAGGTCGGATGCCCGAGGACCCCTTAGTCCATGACTCCCTCAGTAGCCCCTGAACCAGGCTTCAATGACGAGGTGTCCGGCGCGCAGATTGTCTTTGGCATTGCAAGGCAGGTTCCCATTTCCGAATACTCCACGATAGTCTTCGGACGAAACAACAGTGTCCGGACCTACAACACAAGTACCACAGCCGTAGAGAGTATAGTATTTCACGAGTCCAATCTGCTGATAATTTTTATAACATGACATCACGCTCGCCCGATTATTTATTTTGAACCGTTTCCTATCCTGCCATTCCATGTTTCGAGGCGTGGTTGTTATTGGCACATCATGTCGAAGCAGAGATCGTGTCCCCTTATTGCGGGATTCTCATCAATACGAGCATGGGTAACCCAACCATTCTGTTGGAAAGATTCCTTAGGAATAGGCAGGGCTCCAGGCTCAGGACGTGGCGTTCAATACCCGGTGCCTTTATAAAGGAACCAAGGGCCATCTTTTTACGCCAAACCTCTCCTCAGCCGTTCCCACCTCAAGTTCTTGCACCCAAGGTTCGACTCCAGTCCTCCAAGCTTCCCATCATGTCCAGACCCAGCCCTCAAGGTCGATGGGTGGCTTCATTCATTACAGAGGAGGATATTGCAAAGCTTCAGGCGGCCAGATACCTGACCGCGGAGATCCTGCACAGGCTTCCTGCTCAAGGACAGGTTATTCCGACCCCCAGATCCGGCGAGAGGGTCGTATTCATCTCTCACTTCCTCCGAGGGCTAGGGTTCGCTCTCCACCCCTTCATCCGGTGGCTAATGTTTGATTACGGACTAGATTTTCATGATCTAGCTCCTGATCCTCCACGCCTCGGCGTTTATCATCACGTGCGAGGCCTTCCTCCGAATCCCCCCACACGTCTGCCTATGGCTCAAGACCTTTAGTGTGAAGCCGAAGGTCGTCGACGGGGAACAGGCGGAGTGTGGCAGTGTTGTAGTAAGCAAGCTTACCAACACTCTCTGGCCAAAATGCTCTTTCACCAAAACTTCCAAGCAATGGCAGCGAGAGTGGTTTTACGTCACGGAACCCCATAGTACCAAGTGGGCAGCTATACCTGCGTGCTGTTTCGGTCCTCCATTATAGCTTGCATCATGGATTAATAAGGGGCTGGACTGGGGATCAGTTGATGAAATACAGACTCTACAAAGCCACATCCGAACCCTCCTTGAGAAGGACATCGATCTTGTCGATGTAATTCAAGTAATGCTAGTCCACCGAACTCTTCCATGCCAGCATAGGCCTCTCCGCCTATGGGAGTTTAAACCGGAAGGACGACAAACCCTCCAACACTTCTTTGGCATTACGCACAAAGGGATGTGGAAGTTGTTTTTCGGGAAACGAAAACATTAGCCGGACACCTTTGAGGACGCTGGCCTCGACTGCAACCGTCCAGATACCCCGGTAAGCACTTGACTTCCGAACACTTTGTAGTTAAGTATGTCATAATATGTTACTGAGCAAACTATCTTCTTTTAGGGCTGGATAAAGAAAGCGGAACTAATTAGGTGTTCGGCCCCCCTTCCCGAAGGCTTAGTGGATCCCGTATTAACAAGGATGTTGGTCCCGGCACCGTAGCAGATGCCTGTAAAGGAGAGCAAAGCGGAGAGTGGGAGGACCAAAGATGTCCTCCATCCCGACTGTATATCAGACATTGTGTCCGGGGGAATCAAGATTCCATCGTCCGAAGACAAAAATGAAGGGGAAGTCAATGTTTCTTCCCCCCATGGAAAGAAAAGGGCCACCTCCGAAGATTGGGAGGAAAAGGCTCCTAAGCGAGGCAAGATGCCTTTGACGGGTGGCTCGGGCTTGAAGGACGGCATCATCGCGCAGTCCCATGATGAGGACAAGCCTCGGGCCAAATTGTAAGTGAACAAGGGTGTTTTAAACATATCATGTTCCTTTCTTGTAATGATTAGAATATATGTTTTTTGTAGTTCGGCACGCAGTCTTCTTCAATAGTCCTCTTCCTCGGGGGACCTTCTCCCGGAGATGATGGAAAGCGAGATGCCTCCACCGGTCTCCTCGCCCAATAGGGCGGACGACTTCGAGGTATCATCGCAGAGGGTCTCCCCCGATCAACAAGTGGTGCAAGGGATGATGAAGACACTACCCGAAGGTGATACTTCGGTGGCCCAGGGTCCGGGGACCAACAATGGAGGTCCCGAGCAGTCCGTTCTACAACCGGATACGAGTAAACGGATTCCTTCAAAGGGAAGCCGTACTCCTTTAGCAGCTTCTGGAAACCCAGAGGCGCCGGATATATTGACAAACATGCTACGGCGGGTGTCCATCTCAGAGGAACATCGTACCTTGATGGGCACAGTGGTTGAAAAGGTCCTGTCCGCGAAAATCAGATTGAATGAGGCCTTCATGAGCCCGCTAAGAGGCTTCGAGGTTTGTACTGTAATATGTTCGATTGTGTTTTATTCACGAAATGCACCTATGTATAGATAGCAGCCCCTGAGACTCTAATTGGCTTCTCGAGGGAGGCGATCAGAGGATCAAAAGATATGCCCAGGAAATAATCTGATTAATTGGAACACAGGCTGTGACTACAGAAGTTGCGGATTTGCAACACAAGATTGATGAGGCGGATAATGATATCGCGCTTATCAACAGGCGACTTGACGAGGCGCAAGGTATGTTTTTGGGGCAGTCATACTTATGGACATGTTTACAATATAAGAATGATGCGAAGAATTGTGTAATAAGATGTACATATCTGCAGATGGTGCTGCCGTAGTCGAGATCCTTCGAGCTGAGCTAGCCCGGGCCAACGAGCAGGCCCGTATTAGTAATGCGGCTGCCGAAAAGGCATCTGCCGAGTTAAAGGCCAAACAGGCTGCTCGGCACCAATACGAGGAGAAAATATCCTCGATGACACTTGAACTAAAGGAGGCCGATAGCCGCTGCGGATTTCTCGAGAGGGATAATAAAGCCGAAATGGCTGATCTTGACAAGGCCTTACAGGAGGCAAGAGAAGCCCGGTCCGAATCTAGAGCGGCTTGGGAGGAGATCCGGCAAGCTGGGGAGATCGCGGCTGGTAAGCCCTTTCTATTAGAAACTAAGTTCGGTGATCCGAATTATGCTCCGCTTAATCAAGTGTGGAGTTCTCTAGATGCTTTATTGGATTTGCCGAAGAGTGCTTCCAATGCGGCGCAGTTTTACCAAGCGCGAGAAGGGTATGTAACGGAGAATCTTTTCTGGTCGCAATTTGGTGCGCCAAAGCGCCCACTGTTGCTAAACGAACAGATGACCCAATGGGCAGAAGTGCACCGGATATCCGGTGCTGCCATGAGAGACGTCGTAGTCCGGCTGTGGCCGACCGAGCCAATTCCAGATAGTTATTTTGGTTTGGTGCAGCGACTTGCTAACACGGTGCCGCGTATCGACGCCGTTAAGCGATCAACGTGAATTGAAGATGCACGGATGGCCGTTGCCTGTGTGAAAACATACTGGACGAAGATGAAGGCCGTCGATGTTGCAGCGAAGAGTCCACCCAAGGTCAAGGACCATAACGCACCAGAGCATTATTTCGAAGATGTCTTAGAGGCCATCCGGTTGATAGAGGGTCATGTTGGGGAACGTTGCAGAAAACAAAAATTTTCCTACGGTTTCACCAAGATCCATCTATGAGTTCATCTAGCAACGAGTGATTGGATTGCATCTACATACCTTTGTAGATCACGCGCGGAAGCGTTCAAAGAACGGGGATGAGGAAGACGTACTCGACGTGATCCAAATCATCGGAGATCCTAGCGCCGAACGGACGGCACCTCCGTGTTCAACACACGTACGGTCAGCGTGACGTCTCCTCCTTCTTGATCCAGCAAGGGGGAAGGAGAGGTTGATGAAGATCTAGCAGCACGACGGCGTGGTGGTGGATGCAGGGCGTCACAGCAGCAGGGCTTCGCCGTATACTGCGAGAGAGAGAGGTGTAGCAGGGGAGAGGGAGGCGCCAAGACTCAAGGTGTGGCTGCCCCCTCCCTCCCCCCTTTATATAGGCTCCCCTAGGGGGGGGCGCCGGCCCTAGGAGATGGGATCTCCTAGGGGGGCAGCGGCCAAGGGGTGGAGTGCCCCCCAAGCCAGGTGGGGCGCCCCCCCACCCCTAGGGTTCCAACCCTAGGCGCATGGGGTGGGCCTAGGGGGGCGCACCAGCCCACTATGGGCTGGTTCCCCTCCCCACTTTGGCCCATGGGGCCCTCCGGGATGGGTGGCCCCACCCGGTGGACCCCTGGGACCCTTCCGGTGGTCCCGGTACAATACCGGTGACCCCGAAACTCTCTCGATGGCCGAAACTGCACTTCCTATATATAATTCTTCACCTCCGGACCATTCCGGAACTCCTCGTGACGTCCAGGATCTCATCCGGGACTCCGAACAACGTTCGGGTTACTGCATATTCATATCTCTACAACCCTAGCGTCACCGAACCTTAAGTGTGTAGACCCTACGGGTTCGGGAGACATGTAGACATGACCGAGACGGCTCTCCGGTCAATAACCAACAGCGGGATCTGGATACCCATGTTGGCTCCCACATGCTCCTCGATGATCTCATCGGATGAACCACGATGTCGAGGATTCAAGCAACCCCGTATACAATTCCCTTTGTCAATCGGTACGTTACTTGCCCGAGATTCGATCGTCGGTATCCCAATACCTCGTTTAATCTCGTTACCGGCAAGTCACTTTACTCGTACCGTAATGCATGATCCCGTGACCAGACACTTGGTCACTTTGAGCTCATTATGATGATGCATTACCGAGTGGGCCCAGAGATACCTCTCCGTCATATGGAGTGACAAATCCCAGTCTTGATCCGTGTCAACCCAACAGACACTTTCGGAGATACCCGTAGTATACCTTTATAGTCACCCAGTTACGTTGTGACGTTTGGTATACCCAGAGCACTCCTACGGTATCCGGGAGTTACACGATCTCATGGTCTAAGGAAAAGATACTTGACATTGGAAAAACTCTAGCAAACGAACTATACGATCTTGTGCTATGTTTAGGATTGGGTCTTGTCCATCACATCATTCTCCTAATGATGTGATCCCGTTATCAATGACATCCCCATGTCCATAGCCAGGAAACCATGACTATCTGTTGATCAACGAGCTAGTCAACTAGAGGCTCACTAGGGACACATTGTGGTCTATGTATTCACACATGTATTACGATTTCCGGATAATACAATTAAAGCATGAATAATAGACAATTATCATGAACAAGGAAATATAATAATCATTTTATTATTGCCTCTAGGCCATATTTCCAACAGGTCAGTGCTCGAAAGATATGATATTCGAGTGAGATGTATTGACATTATGAAAGATAGTATTATGAAATAATAAAGTTTATTTTGCTTATAAGCTTTAAATCCTGTGTGGCCGTTTTTTATATAATCTGAAAGATTTCCAGTCGTCTGCTTCAGCCCCCTCGTAGGAAATACGGGGGTGTTCGAAAAAGCAATTGATCACTCTTAACCCAACGTCTTGGTCCAAAAAGGAGGTGTCAATGCGGTGAACTAGGCAATCGGACTATAGGGCGTTAACACTTTCACTTAGCCATAGGAGTTTTATGGTGGATCTACGATATAGACCCTGTTATGTACGCGGTTATCCCAATGCCGTGCGTTACATGTATGACCCGAAAGAAGGTCCTTCGTGTAATATGGGGGAATCGCAAAAGATCCCGTTAAGTCATCGAGCGATTGAACAGCTCTCGCCGCATCATGACAGTTAGTTTTTGGCTTTCTCTACTGAGGTGTTTGACAAGATGAACCGGAAACACAATCGCAGTAGTTCTCCCTTCACTACCCTAGACGATAGAGCGGAACGTAAGGTAGCAAGCACAGGAGCCGGGCAACCCAACTATTGACCCAAGACATGATTCAGAGCTGATGCATATAAAGCCGAGCTTGCGACACTGAAGTATGCTATGAAGCTGTTCGGACTTTGTTGGAAACTCATTTTGTTCCTATGTCAAGCCCCTGGCAAGATATGCCGGGGTGGGTGTGTGAAACAACCAAAAGGAGCAAAATTCGGTTCTTTATAGAAAAGTAATTACCGGATACAGAGTATATTCACTAGAACCTATGTGACATGCCAATTGTCATTTTATAGATAATAATGCCACAACCTCGACTATTTGACATGCCAGGGGTCGGCGGCTGAGGAACATGAATTTTACAGGCTCGAAAAATAGAGAGTGCGGTCTACAAAAAATCTTTTGGACCTCTTGTCGCACGTCTGCGCCGCCCTTCCTCGATGGAGGGGCTCCTTAACAGGAGTAGCCTTTTGGTGAATTTATGAACCCGGACTCTAATACAGTCCATGAGGTGACCAGCCTTTGCGCTACCTGTGTCAAAGGATGATGGAAAAAGAAAGAGTAATTTAGAAAAGGGAAATAGGAAGTAGTTTAAGGGAGTACTTGTAGACCCGTCCGCGTTGTGCTTCCACCGATGCCTGCTACCTCTTGAGCACTGCGTTGGTTTTCCCCGAAGAGGAAGGGATGATGCAGCAAAGTAGCGTAAGTATTTCCCTCGGTTTTTGAGAACCAAGGTATCAATCCAGTAGGAGGCTACGCGCGAGTCCCTAGTACCTGCACAAAACAAATAAATCCTCGCAACCAACGTGATAAGGGGTTGTCAATCCCTACACGGCCACTTACGAGAGTGAGATATGATAGATATGATAAGATAATATTTTTGGTATTTTTATGATAAAGATGCAAAGTAAAATAAAAGCAAAGTAGAAAGCAAAGGAAATAACTAAGTATTGGAAGATTAATATGATGAAGATAGACCCGGGTGATGAAGCTATGTACCTAGGGTAGGGTCATGGACCTGTCCAAACTGACCTACCCAAGGACACCTCCAGAAGAAATCACATTTCAATCGACTTGGCGGTGTTTCACTCGACGGACTCGAAGACACTCGACCAAGAAGCAACCACTCGACCAAGATCCAACCACCCGACGGCCAGGAGACCTAAAGTCACTCCGCACGCTAACGGTCGGTCATTAAGTAGCTTTTATGGTCATCATAGCACTTTATTAGGGGCGTTACCAGTAACGCCCGACCTTAATGTACTTAAAACCCTGCATAACTGATGGCCGGAGTGGTCTGGCGGACTCTATATAAGCCACCCCCTCCTTAGTGTAAAGGGTTCGCACCCCTGTAATTCATACTCTCATAATCCAATCGACCGCCTCCGGGCTCCGAGACGTAGGGCTATTACTTCCTCCGAGAAGGGCCTGAACTCGTAAACCTTGCGTTCTTACAACTTATCCATAGCTAAGATCTTGCCTCTCCATACTTACCCCCCTACACTACTGTCATACTTGGAACCACGACAGTTGGCGCCCACCTTGGGGCAGGTGTTTTAGCGTTTGTTGGAGGAGTTGCGACCTTTTTCGACCCGAATCATCATGGTTTTCGGCAGAGTTTTGGTGGAGGGCCACGAGCGGTGCACTCACGTTCATCGTCGACGACTCTGCTTGGCTCCAGGAGGCTCTGCTCGACGTGGACGCACTCCCTGTTCGTGGGGCAACGCACTTTAGCGCGTGCGTCCACGGCGTTCTCCTGCGGCAACCGTCGACCCCCTACCGGTCGGCTCCTGTGTTGTCCTCCCTCCCCGTCTCCCGCCGGCACAAGCGCTCCGGTCGGTCGAGACTTCAGCGGTGGGTGAGACACACGGTGGCACGTCAGTCGGACACCCCTCAAGTCGCAGCGATCGAGCCCGACGAATCCCTCTACGGCCTGTTCGACCTGTCGACTGGCTCCGCAGAGACCGCATCCGAGTGCGACAGCAGCGATCCGGCGGCGGAGGTTCTGATGGTCGATGGACCGCCCAGTCCTCCCGGTTTTCCCCGCACCGACAGAGGCGCGGGTGGAGGCGACCCATCGCGTCCCCATGAGGAGTATCTTCCCGAGCCTCTCACGTCGCTGCAGAGAGAAGAAATTCGCCGCCGGAACATGGATGCACTTCACTCCTATCGTTGGAGAAACCCCCGAGGCTCACGCCTTGGAAGATGCGCGCCTGGCAAATTTGGCCGAGCGCACTCGACTGGAGAACCTCCAGCGAGCACTCGACGAGCGTGCGCGACAACGGGTTCCCGAATCCAGTCGATGTCAGCTCTTCCCGTCCCCGCAGGTATATCGAACTTCGATTCAGAATTTAGCAGCCGCGGCCCGTATAGCAGAGTCGATTCATCCTTCCCAGTCGGAGGCTGGCAGAGGCTTGCTGCAGATCAGAGCGTTACTCCGGGCAGCAGGAGACCAGAATTCCACTGTTTCTCAGTCGCGGAACAGGGTTCATAGCAGATCTGTTGCTGCGGACACAGTCCAGTCGGCTCACAGCCCGAGATCGCCCTCGAGGCGTGAGGGACGTCGAGACCGGCGTGACCGGTATGGGAACCATGAGCAGTATGATCACCGAGTCGATCGTGACGGTCGACATCGAGTGCCCACGCCTCCCCCGAGGAGCGGGTCGTATGTGCCTCGCCAGCAGGATGACAGGCGCCCTCATAGTGGTGGGCGAAGGATTCCAGTCGACCCCAGAGGGCCAGGCTTTGATGCGAGATCCATTCTCGTCCAAGGTTTGGTCGACAGGAACAGGGCTCACCCAGAAGGTCACGACAGAGATGCACCTACCAGCAGCAGAGTACATGTTTCGGGGCCAGAGTGCTTTAGTAGAGCCATCAGGGCCGCTGTGATTCCTCCCAACTTCAGGTTGGCGACTGGAGTCAGTAAGTTCACTGGCGAGTCCAAGCCCGATACTTGGCTTGAGGACTACCGAGTGGCCGTCCAGATTGGCGGCGGCAATGATGAAGTGGCCATGAAGCACCTGCCTCTCATGTTGGAGGGCTCGGCCAGAGCGTGGCTGAACCAGTTAGCGCCTAGCAGCATTTACACCTGGGAAGATCTCTCCTGAGTGTTCTTCGCCACATTTGAAGGCACATGCAAGCAACCGGCGGGGCTGACGGAACTGCGGTCTTGCGTGCAGAAGCCGAATGAAACTTTGAGGGATTACATCCAGACGTGGATCACGTTACATCACTCGGTGGAGAATGTGCCTGACCACCAAGCAGTTTGTGCCTTCAAGGAAGGCGTCAAGTACAGAGAACTAAATTTGAAATTCGGTCGAACCGGAGATATGTCCCTGAATCGGATGATGGAGATTGCCACCAAGTATGCTAATGGTGAAGATGAGGATCGACTCAGGAGTGGCAAGCTCAAGTCAGTCGCCCAAGAAACAGAGGAAATTCCAATCGGAAACAGAAGCGGAAAGCCGAGCCAGCGGCTCCCGGGGAAGCCTTGGCTTTATCCCAAGGAAAGTTTAAAGGGAAACCTAAAGGACCTTGGAACCCCAAAAAGGTTAAAGACCAGGACGGAAATGATGTGTTGGACTTACCATGTCTCGTCCACACAAAGAAAGATGAAGAGGGTAATTTCATTTACCCGAAACATACCACTCAACAGTGTCGACTCTTGATCCAGCAGTTCCAGGACAAGCAGCCCAAAGGTAAGGAAAAGGAGTTGGACAAGGTCGAGGACAAAGAAGACAGTGACGACGGATACCCTCAGGTCAATTCCACTCTGATGATTTTTGCCGATGTTGAAAGCAAAAGTCGACTGAAAGTTATTAACCGAGAGGTGAATATGGTCGCTCCGACGACACCTAGTTACCTGAAATAGTCTCAGACTGCCATCACGTTCGACCAGTCCGATCACCCAACGCATATTGCCACCCTTGGGAGGCAAGCTCTGGTGGTCGACCAAGTGGTTGAAGGCACTCGACTGACCAAAGTCTTGATGGACGGTGGCAGTGGTTTCAACATATTGTATGCTGAGACGTTGAAAGGGATGGGCATTCCGATGTCCAGACTCAGTGCCAGCAACATGAGTTTCCATGGAGTCATTCCTGGGAAGAAGCCTGAATCACTCGGCCAGATTGCTCTTGATGTGGTTTTCGGTGATTCCAAGAATTACCGCAAAGAGAAGTTGACATTTGAAGTTGTAGACTTCCAGAGTGCCTACCATGCTATTTTGGGCAGGCCGGCTTATGCACGCTTCATGGCCCAACCGTGTTATGTGTATCTCAAATTGAAGATGCCTGGCCCCAAAGGTGTGATCACTATTACGGGCAATCGGAAGAAAGCGGAAGAATGTTTTCAGAAAGGTTCGAAGGTTGCCGATGCTCAGATGGCAGTGGTGCAGTTGCAGGACTACCAGAAGACTGCAGACCCGAGTGATTTGTTGCGAGCCAAGAAGCCCGCTACAGAGTCAGCTTTTCAGTCGACTGGCGTTACGAAGACAGCTCACATCCACCCGACCAACCCCAGCGCTGCTCCAACTCATATCTCGACAACACTCGACTCCAGATAGGAAGAAGCGCTCATCCGGTTCCTCCGTGAGAACTGGGACATTTTCGCATGGAAGCCCTTTGACATGCCGGGTGTCCCCAGGGAGCTGGCTGAGCACCGCCTAAGAGTCGACTCAAAAGTAAAACCTGTCAAGGAACATATCCGATGGTCCGCCATCCAGAAGAGAAAGGCCATTGGCGAAGAGGTGGCTCGGCTCTTAGCGGTGGAGTTCATCCGAGAAATCTACCACTCCGAGTGGCTCGCCAATGTTGTCATGGTCCCCAAGAAGGACAAGTCACTTCGCATGTGCATTGACTTTAAACATATCAATCGGGCCTGCCCGAAAGATCATTTTCCTCTCCCCCGCATCGACCAGATAGTCGACTCGACAGCGGGATGTGAGCGACTGTCTTTTTTAGACGCCTATTCCGGGTACCATCAGATCCGTCTGTATGGGCCTGACGAGATCAAAACAACTTTCATCACTCCATTCGGGTGCTTCTGTTATGTTACCATGCCATTCGGCCTCAAGAATGCCAGAGCCACATTCATGAGGATGATTCAGAAGTGTTTGCTCACCCAAATCAGTCGGAATGTGGAGGCGTACATGGATGATATTGTGGTCAAGTCACGGAAGGGTTCCGACCTACTGACTGACCTTGCTGAAACCTTTGCCAATCTTAGAAGGTTTGATATCAAGCTTAATCCATCAAAATGCACATTCGGGGTTCCTGGAGGAAAGTTACTCGGTTTTCTCGTTTCCGAACGGGGAATCGACGCCAATCCAGAAAAAGTCGGTACTATACTCCGAATGAAAAGTCCTGTGTGAGTGCACGATGTTCAGAAGCTTACTGGTTGCTTGGCCTCCCTAAGTCAATTCATATCTCGTCTCGGTGAAAAGGCATTGCCTCTTTACTGATTGATGAAGAAGTCTGACAAGTTCGAGTGGACTCCTGAAGCTGATGCAGCGTTCGCAGAGCTCAAAGCTCCGCTCTCCACCCAGCCGGTGCTTGCTGCCCCAATCAGCAAGGAGCCTTTGCTGCTTTACATTGCAGCCACAGGACAAGTCATCAGTACGGTACTTACGGTCGAGCGGGAAGAAGAAGGGAAAACATTCAAAGTTCAGCGCCCAGTGTATTATATTTCTGAAGTCTTGACCCCATCGAAGCAAAGATATCCTCATTATCAGAAGCTCGTATATGGGATTTATATGACCACAAAGAAAGTTGCTCATTACTTCTCTGATCATTCCATTACAGTCGTCAGCGATGCTCCGTTGTCATAGATCTTGCATAACAGGGACGCAACTGGTCGAGTGGCAAAATGGGCGATTGAACTCCTTCCTCTAGAAATCAAGTTTGAGGCAAAGAAAGCTATCAAGTCCCAGGCAATCGCGGATTTCGTCGCCGAGTGGATTGAACAGCAACTTCCCACTCAGGTTCACTCGGAGCATTCGACCATGTTCTTCGACGGTTCCAAGATGCTAAATGGTTCTGGCGCCGGAGTGGTGTTGGTCTCTCCCAGAGGAGATAAACTCAGATATGTTCTTCAAATCCACTTTGATTCCTCTAACAACGAGGTAGAATACGAAGCACTTTTATATGGGTTGCGCATGGCCATTTCACTCGGCGTCCGTCGCCTCATGGTCTATGGCGACTCAGATTTGGTGTTTAATCAAGTGATGAAGGAATGGGACGTCAGAAGTATAGCCATGACTGGTTATTGCAATGCAGTGAGAAAACTGGAGAAGAAATTCGAGGGGTTAGAGCTTCATCACATACCCCGACTGAAAAATCAAGCAACTGATGATCTCGCAAAAATAGGTTCCAAAAGAGAAGCCATTCCCAGCAATGTGTTTTTGGAACACATCCACTGATGGGGAACGTAGTAATTTCAAAAATTTCCTACGCACACGCAAGATCATGGTGATGCATAGCAACAAGAGGGGGAGTATGATCTACATACCTATTAGATCGACAACGGAAGCGTTTGTTTGATGTAGTCGTACGTCTCCACGATCCGACCGATCAAGTACCGAAACTACGGCACCTCCGAGTTCTAGCACACGTTCAGCTCGATGACGATCCCCGGACTCCGATCCAGCAAAGTGTCGGGGAAGAGTTCCGTCAGCACGACGGCGTGGTGACGATCTTGATGTACTACTGCTGCAGGGCTTCGCCTAATCACCGCTACAATATTATCGAGGACTATGGTGGCTGGGGGCGGCACACACGGCTAAGGAATAGATCACGTGGATCAACTAGTGTGTCTCTAGGGTGCCTCTGCCTCAGTATATAAAGGACCAAAGGGGGGAGGCCGGCCGGCCACATAGGGCGCACCAGGAGAGTCCTACTCCCTCTGGGAGTAGGATTCCCCCCCCCCAATCCTAGTTGGAATAGGACTCGCGGAGGGGGGAAAAGAGAGGGAGGGGCCGGCCCCCTCTCCTTCTCCAATTCGGACCAAGGGAGGGGAGGGGCGTGCGGCTCACTATGGGCTGCCTCTTCTCTTTTCCACCAAGGCCCATTAAGGCCCATCTAGCTCCCCGGGGGGTTCCGGTAACCTCCCGGTACTCCGGTAAAATCCCGATTTCACCCGGAACACTTCTGATATCCAAACATAGGCTTCCAATATATCAATCTTTATGTCTCGACCATTTCGAGACTCCTCGTCATGTCCGTGATCACATCCGGGACTCCGAACAACCTTCGGTACATCAAAATGCATAAACTCATAATATAACTGTCATCGTAACCTTAAGCGTGTGGACCCTACGGGTTCGAGAACAATGTAGACATGACCAAGACATGTCTCCGGTCAATAACCAACAGCGGGACCTGGATGCCCATATTGGCTCCTACATATTCTACGAAGATCTTTATCGGTCAGACCGCATAACAACATACGTTGTTCCCTTTGTCATCGGTATGTTACTTGCCCGAGATTCGATCGTCGGTATTCCAAATACCTAGTTCAATCTCGTTACTGGAAAGTCTCTTTACTCGTTCTGTAATACATCATCCCGCAACTAACTCATTAGTTGCAATGCTTGCAAGGCTTAAGTGATGTGCATTACCGAGAGGGCCTAGAGATACCTCTCCGACAATCAGAGTGACAAATCCTAATCTCAAAATACGCCAACCCAGCATTTACCTTTGGAGACACCTGTAGAGCTCCTTTATAATCACCCAGTTACGTTGTGACGTTTGGTAGCACACAAAGTGTTCCTTCGGTAAATGGGAGTTGCATAATCTCATAGTTATAGGAACATGTATAAGTCATGAAGAAAGCAATAGCAACATACTAAACGATCGGGTGCTAAGCTAATGGAATGGGTCATGTCAATCAGATCATTCACTTAATGATGTGATCCCGTTAATCAAATAACAACCACTTGTTCATGGTTAGGAAACATAACCATCTTTGATTAACGAACTAGTCAAGTAGAGGCATACTAGTGACACTTTGTTTGTCTATGTATTCACACATGTATTATGTTTCTGGTTAATACAATTCTAGCATGAATAATAAACATTTATCATGATTATAAGGAAATAAATAATAAATTTATTATTTCCTCTAGGGCATATTTCCTTCAGTCTCCCACTTGCACTAGAGTCAATAATCTAGATTACACAGTAATGATTCTAACACCCATGGAGCCTTGGTGCTGATCATGTTTTGCTCGTGGAAGAGGCTTAGTCAATGGGTCTGCAATATTCAGATCCGTATGTATCTTGCAAATCTCTATGTCTCCCACCTGGACTAGATCCCGGATGGAATTGAAGCGTCTCTTGATGTGCTTGGTTCTCTTGTGAAATCTGGATTCCTTTGCCAAGGCAATTGCACCAGTATTGTCACAAAAGATTTTCATTGGACTCAATGCACTAGGTATGACACCTAGATCGGATATGAACTCCTTCATCCAGACTCCTTCGTTTGCTGCTTCCGAAGCAGCTATGTACTCCGCTTCACATGTAGATCCCGCCACAACGCTTTGTTTAGAAATGCACCAACTGACAGCTCCACCGTTTAATGTAAACACGTATCCGGTTTGCGATTTAGAATCGTCCGGATCAGTGTCAAAGCTTGCATCAACGTAACCTTTTACAATGAGCTCTTTGTCACCTCCATATACGAGAAACATATCCTTAGTCCTTTTCAGGTACTTCAGGATGTTCTTGACCGCTGTCCAGTGATCCACTCCTGGATTACTTTGGTACCTCCCTGCTAGACTTATAGCAAGGCACACATCAGGTCTGGTACACAGCATTGCCTACATGATAGATCCTATGGCTGAAGCATAGGGAACATCTTTCATTTTCTCTCTATCTTCTGCAGTGGTCGGGCATTGATTCCGACTCAACTTCACACCTTGTAACACAGGCAAGAACCCTTTCTTTGCTTGATCCATTTTGAACTTCTTCAAAATCTTGTCAAGGTATGTGTTTTGTGAAAGTCCAATTAAGCGTCTTGATCTATCTCTATAGATATTTATTCCTAATATGTAAGCAGCTTCACCGAGGTCTTTCATTGAAAAACTCTTATTCAAGTATCCCTTTATGCTATCCAGAAATTCTATATCATTTCCAATCAGTAATATGTCATCTACATATAATATCAGAAATGCTACAGAGCTCCCACTCACTTTCTTGTAAATACAGGCTTCTCCGAAAGTCTGTATAAAACCAAATGCTTTGATCACATTATCAAAGCGTTTATTCCAACTCCGAGAGGCTTGCACCAGTCCATAAATGGATCGCTGGAGCTTGCACACTTTGTTAGCTCCCTTTGGATTGACAAAACCTTCCGGTTGCATCATATACAACTCTTCTTCCAGAAATCCATTCAGGAATGCAGTTTTGACATCCATCTGCCAAATTTCATAATCATAAAATGCGGCAATTGCTAACATGATTCGGACAGACTTAAGCATCGCTACGGGTGAGAAGGTCTCATCGTAGTCAATCCCTTGAACTTGCCGATAACCTTTTGCGACAAGTCGAGCTTTGTAGACAGTAATATTACCGTCGGCGTCAGTCTTCTTCTTGAAGATCCATTTATTCTCAATTGCTTGCCGATCATCGGGCAAGTCAACCAAAGTCCAGACTTTGTTCTCATACATGGATCCCATCTCAGATTTCATGGCTTCAAGCCATTTTGCGGAATCTGGGCTCACCATCGCTTCTTCATAGTTCGTAGGTTCATCATGATCTAGTAGCATGACTTCCAGAACAGGATTACCGTACCACTCTGGTGCGGATCTTACTCTGGTTGATCTACGAGGTTCAGTAGTATCTTGTTCTGAAGTTTCATGATCATTATCATTAGCTTCCTCACTAATCGGTGTAGGTGTCGCAGAAACAGGTTTCTGTGATGCACTACTTTCCAATAAGGGAGCAGGTAAAGTTACCTCGTCAAGTTCTACTTTCCTCCCACTCACTTCTTTCGAGAGAAACTCCTTCTCTAGAAAGGATCCATTCTTAGCAACGAATGTCTTGCCTTCGGATCTGTGATAGAAGGTGTACCCAACAGTCTCCTTTGGGTATCCTATGAAGACACATTTCTCCGATTTGGGTTCGAGCTTATCAGGTTGAAGCTTTTTCACATAAGCATCGCAGCCCCAAACTTTAAGAAACGACAACTTTGGTTTCTTGCCAAACCATAGTTCACAAGGCGTCGTCTCAACGGATTTTGATGGTGCCCTATTTAATGTGAATGCGGCCGTCTCTAAAGCGTAACCCCAAAACGATAGCGGTAAATCAGTAAGAGACATCATAGATCACACCATATCTAGTAAAGTACAATTACGACGTTCGGACACACCATTACGCTGTGGTGTTCTGGGTGGCGTGAGTTGCGAAACTATTACGCATTGTTTCAAATGTACACCAAACTCGTAACTCAAATATTCTCCTCCATGATCAGATCATAGAAACTTTATTTTCTTGTTACGATGATTTTCAACTTCACTCTGAAATTCTTTGAACTTTTCAAATGTTTCAGACTTGTGTTTCATTAAGTAGATATACCCATATCTGCTTAAGTCATCCGTGAAGGTGATAAAATAACGATATCCGCCACGAGCCTCAATATTCATCGGACCACATACATCTGTATGTATGATTTCCAACAAATCTGTTGCTCTCTCGATAGTACCGGAGAACGGTGTTTTAGTCATCTTGCCCAAGAGGCACGGTTTGCAAGTACCAAGTGATTCATAATCAAGTGGTTCCAAAAGTCCATCAGTATGGAGTTTCTTCATGCGCTTTATACCGATATGACCTAAACGGTAGTGCCACAAATAAGTTGCACTATCATTATCAACTCTGCATCTTTTGGCTTCAACATTATGAATATGTGTGTTACTACTATCGAGATTCATCAAAAATAGACCACTCTTCAAAGGTGCATGACCATAAAAGATATTACTCATATAAATAGAACAACCATTATTCTCTGATTTAAATGAATAACCGTCTCGCATCAAACAAGATCCAGATATAATGTTCATGCTCAACGCTGGCACCAAATAACAATTATTTAGGTCTAATACTAATCCCGAAGGTAGATGTAGAGGTAGCGTCCGACCGCGATCACATCGACTTTGGAACCATTTCCCACGCGCATCGTCACCTTGTCCTTTGCCAGTGTTCGCTTAATCCGTAGTCCCTGTTTCGAGTTGCAAATATTAGAAACAGAACCAGTATCAAATACCTAGGTGCTACTGCGAGCTCTAGTAAGGTACACATCAATAACATGTATATCACATATACCTTTGTTCACCTTGCCATCCTTCTTATCCGCCAAATACTTGGGGCAGTTCCGCTTCCAGTGACCAGTCTGCTTGCAGTAGAAGCACTCAGTTTCAGGCTTAGGTCCAGACTTGGGTTTCTTCTCTTGAGTAGCAACTAGCTTGCCGTTCTTTCTGAAGTTCCCCTTCTTCTTCCCTTTGCCCTTTTTCTTGAAACTAGTGGTCTTGTTGACCATCAACACTTGATGCTCCTTCTTGATTTCGACCTCCGCAGCTTTCAGCATTGCGAAGAGCTCGGGAATAGTCTTATTCATCCCTTGCATATTATAGTTCATCACGAAGCTCTTGTAGCTTGGTGGCAGTGATTGGAGAATTCTGTCAATGACGCAATCATCTGGAAGATTAACTCCCAATTGAATCAAGTGATTATTATACCCAGACATTTTGAGTATATGCTCACTGACAGAACTGTTCTCCTCCATCTTGCAGCTATAGAACTTATTGGAGACTTCATATCTCTCAATCCGGGCATTTGCTTGAAATATTAACTTCAACTCCTGGAACATCTCATATGCTCCATGACGTTCAAAACGTCGTTGAAGTCCCGATTTTAAGCCGTAAAGCATGGCACACTAAACTATCGAGTAGTCATCAGCTTTGCTCTGCCAGACGTTCATAACATCTGGTGTTGCTCCAGCAGCAGGCCTGGCACCCAGCGGTGCTTCCAGGACGTAATTCTTCTATGCAGCATTGAGGATAATCCTCAAGTTACGGACCCAGTCCGTGTAATTGCTACCATCATCTTTCAACTTTGCTTTCTCAAGGAACGCATTAAAATTCAACGGAACAACAGCACGGGCCATCTATCTACAATCAAACATACATAAGCAAGATACTATCAGGTACTAAGTTCATGATAAATTTAAGTTCAATTAGTCAAATTACTTAAAGAACTCCCACTTAGACAGACATCCCTCTAATCCTCCAAGTGATCACGTGATCCAAATCAACTAAACCATAACCGATCATCACGTGATATGGAGTAGTTTTCAATGGTGAACATCGTTATGTTGATCATATCTACTATATGATTCACGCTCGACCTTTCGGTCTCCGTGTTCCGAGGCCATATCTGCATATGCTAGGCTCGTCAAGTATAACCCGAGTATTCTGCGTGTGCAAAACTGGCTTGCACCCATTGTAGATGGACGTAGAGCTTATCACACCCGATCATCACGTGGTGTCTGGGCACGACGAACTTTGGCAACGGTGCATACTCAGGGAGAACACTTCTTGATAATTTAGTGAGAGATCATCTTATAATGCTACCGTCAATCAAAGCAAGATAAGATGCATAAAAAAGATAAACATCACATGCAATCAATAAACGTGATATGATATGGCCATCATCATCTTGTGCTTGCGATCTCTATCTCCGAAGCACCGTCATGATCACCATCGTCACCGTCTCGACACCTTGATCTTCATCATAGCTCATTGTCATCTCGCCAATCTTATGCTTCCACGACTATCGCTACCTCTTAGTGATAAACTAAAGCATTACAGCGCGATTGCATTGCATACAATAAAGCGACAACCATATGGCTCCTGCCAGTTGCCGATAACTCGGTTACAAAACATGATCATCTCATACAATAAAATTTAGCATCATGTCTTGACCATATCACATCACAACATGCCCTGCAAAAACAAGTAAGACGTCCTCTACTTTGTTGTTGCAAGTTTTACGGGCTGCTACGGGCTTAAGCAAGAACCAATCTCACCTACGCATCAAAACCACAACGATAGTTTGTCAAGTTGGTGCTGTTTTAACCTTCGCAAGGACCGGGCGTAGCCACACTCGGTTCAACTAAAGTTGGAGAAACTGTCACCCACAAGCCACCTCTGTGCAAAGCACGTCGGGAGAACCGGTCTCGCGTAAGCGTACGTGTAATGTCGGTCTGGGCTGCTTCATCCAACAATACCACCGAACCAAAGTATGACATGCTGGTAAGCAGTATGACTTATATCGCCCACAACTCACTTGTGTTCTACTCGTGCATATAACATCAACATATAAAACCTAGGCTCGGATGCCACTGATGGGGAATGTAGTAATTTCAAAAAATTTCCTACGCACACGCAAGATCATGGTGATGCATAGCAACGAGAGGGGGAGTATGATCTACATACCTAGTAGATCGACAACGGAAGCGTTTGGTTGATGTAGTCGTACGTCTCCACGATCCAACCGATGAAGTACCGAAACTACGGCACCTCCGAGTTCTAGCACACGTTCAGCTCGATGACGATCCCCGGACTCCGATCCAGCAAAGTGTCGGGGAAGAGTTCCGTCAGCATGACGGCGTGGTGACGATCTTGATGTACTACTGCTGCAGGGCTTCGCCTAAGCACCGCTACAATATTATCGAGGACTATGGTGGCTGGGGGCGCCGCACACGGCTAAGGAATAGATCACGTGGATCAACTAGTGTGTCTCTAGGGTGCTTCTGCCTCAGTATATAAAGGACCAAATGGGGGGAGGCCGGCCGGCCACATAGGGCGCGCCAGGAGAGTCCTACTCCCTCTGGGAGTAGGATCCCCCCCCCCAATCCTAGTTGGAATAGGACTCGCGGAGGGGGGAAAAGAGAGAGAGGGCCCGGCCCCCTCTCCTTGTCCAATTCGGACCAAGGGAGGGGAGGGGCGCGCGGCCCACTATGGGTTGCCTCTTCTCTTTTCCACCAAGGCCCATTAAGGCCCATCTAGCTCCCCGGGGGGTTCCGGTAACCTCCCGGTACTCCGGTAAAATCCCGATTTCACCCGGAACACTTCTGATATCCAAACATAGGCTTCCAATATATCAATCTTTATGTCTCGACCATTTCGAGACTCCTCGTCATGTCCGTGATCACATCCGGGACTCCGAACAACCTTCGGTACATCAAAATGCATAAACTCATAATATAACTGTCATCGTAACCTTAAGCGTGCGGACCCTACGGGTTCGAGAACAATGTAGACATGACCAAGACATGTCTCCGGTCAATAACCAACAGCGGGACCTGGATGCCCATATTGGCTCCTACATATTCTACGAAGATCTTTATCGGTCAGACCGCATAACAACATACGTTGTTCCCTTTGTCATCGGTATGTTACTTGCCCGAGATTCGATCATCGGTATTCCAAATACCTACTTCAATCTCGTTACTGGCAAGTCTCTTTACTCGTTCTATAATACATCATCCCGCAACTAACTCATTAGTTGCAATGCTTGCAAGGCTTAAGTGATGTGCATTTCCGAGAGGGCCCAGAGATACCTCTCCGACAATCAGAGTGACAAATCCTAATCTCGAAATACGCCAACCCAACATTTACCTTTGGAGACACCTGTAGAGCTCCTTTATAATCACCCAGTTACGTTGTGACGTTTGGTAGCACACAAAGTGTTCCTCCAGTAAACGGGAGTTGCATAATGTCATAGTTATAGGAACATGTATAAGTCATGAAGAAAGCAATAGCAACATACTAAACGATCGGGTGCTAAGCTAATGGAATGGAATGGGTCATGTCAATCAGATCATTCACTTAATGATGTGATCCCGTTAATCAAATAACAACCACTTGTTCATGGTTAGGAAACATAACCATCTTTGATTAACGAACTAGTCAAGTAGAGGCATACTAGTGACACTTTGTTTGTCTATGTATTCACACATGTATTATGTTTCCGGTTAATACAATTCTAGCATGAATAATAAACATTTATCATGATTATAAGGAAATAAATAATAACTTTATTATTGCCTCTAGGGCATATTTCCTTCATCCACACACCATCAGTCCAGGAGGATCCCTTCACTGAAGAGGCCCCGCAGCCAAAAAGCGCCACGGATCCGACTGAAGTTGAAGTTCCAGCTGTGGTCGACCTGATCATGGAAGTCTTGGTTATCACTCCCGTCTGGACAGAACCGTACATCGCGTACATCCTAAGGAAAGAACTCCCAGAAGACGAAGAAAAGGCTCGACAGATCGTCCGTCGATCCAAGGCCTTTACAGTCATAAAGGGACAGTTATATAGAGAAAGCACGACTGGGGTCGGCCAGAAGTGTATTACACTAGAAGAAGGTCAGATGATCCTTAACGATATCCACTCGGGGATCTGTGGTCATCATGCGTCCTCTCGGACCATTGTGGCTAAAGCATACCGAGCGGGGTTCTACTGGCCAAGAGCCAATGAGATGGCAAAAGAGATAGTCGACAAATATGAAGGATGTCAGTATTACTGTAATATGCCGCACAAGCCCGTGTCAGCCCTGAAAACCATTCCACTCGTCTGGCCCTTCGCTGTTTGGGGGCTGGACATGGTTGGACCACTGAGAACAGGCAGGAGCGGCTTCACTCATGTGCTGGTAGCAGTCGACAAGTTCACCAAATGGATTGAAGCCAAGCCTATCAAGAATCTTGATGCTTGCACCGCTATCAGTTTCATCAGAGAGTTGATATTCAAATATGGAGTTCCACACAGCATCATCACCGACAATGGGTCAAACTTCTATTCCGACAAATTTAGGGCCTTTTGCGCCTCTCAGGTCACTCGAGTCGACTATGCTTCGGTCGCTCACCCCCAGTCGAATGGGCAAGCATAAAGGGCAAACGACCTGATTCTCAAAGGACTGAAAACCCGATTGATGCGCGATCTCAAGCACGCAGCAGGTGGATGGGTCGACGAGCTTCCATCAGTCCTTTGGGGATTAAGAACAACCCCGAATCGATCGACCGGAAGAACCCCATTCTTTCTGGTCTACGGAGCCGAGGCAGTCTTACCGAGTGACCTGCTTCACAATGCTCCCCGAGTCGAGCTCTACTCTGAAGATGAAGCAGAACAAGCCCGGCAGGACGCAGTCGACCTCCTAGAAGAAGAAAGAGAAATGGCCTTGATTCGATCGACCATCTATCAGCAAGACTTGCATCGATTCCATGCCAGAAACGTGAAGAGCCGAGCCTTCCAAGAAGGAGACTTAGTCCTCCGAGTGGATCAGCAGAAACCACACAAGCTCGCTCCTACTTGGGAAGGCCCCTTCATAGTCACCAGAGTCCTCCACAATGGAGCATACCACCTCTACAATGTCGATCACCAGATTGATGAGCCACGAGCCTGGAATGCGGAGCTACTCCACCCCTTTTATACTTGAGTTATCATTCAGATAAGATGTAATAAGAAAAAACTCCTGTAGTTTATTTATCAAAGACAAGAGCATTATAATTTTCCCAGTGATTATTATTGTTTTTGTTTACATAAGAAATCCCCCAATGGGTGGCTTAGCTGCGAATCTGCTTCGCCTAAGTTTATAAAAACGATTTCCTACCGAGTGGCGAGCCAGCCTCCCACTAGGAGTCTTAGCTGCGAATCCGTTTCGCCTAAGTAAAAAATCCTACCGAGTGGAGAGCAGCCCTCCCACTCGGAGGCTTAGCGACAGTCCAGTACTCGCCTAAGTTCTCTCGCTTGAGGACTTAGCTGCAGTCAGGCACTCGCCTAAGTTTGAAAAAATCCTACCAAGTGGAGAGCATCCCTCTCACTCGGGGGCTTAGCTGCAGTCCAGTACTCGCCTAAGTTCTCTCTCTTGAGGACTCAGCTGCAGTCAGGCACTCGCCTAAGTTTGAAAAACAAAAAATCCTACCGAGTGGAGAGCAGCCCTCCCACTCGGAGGCTTAGCTGCAGTCCAGTACTCGCCTAAGTTCTCTCGCTTGAGGACTTAGCTACAGTCAGGCACTCGCCTAATTTTGAAAAATCCTACCGAGTGGAGAGCAGTCCTCCCACTCGGGGGCTTAGCTGCAGTCCGGTACTTGCCTAAGATTTCTCGTTTGAAGACTTAGCTGCGGTCAGGTACTCGCCTAAGTACGAAACACATCCCGCTCTCCAGTAACAAGCTGCAGATCGACGACCACCTCCTCCTTGGAGAGCTTCGCCACAAATACAACGTGCACTCCATCCTGCTCTGCAGTAACGAGGTGTAGGTCGACTGCTACCTTCCCCTTCGGAGCCACGCCACAAGTACAAAAAAGTTGTCTCGAAAGAAGAACTATTTCCACTCGACGGGGGATTCATAAAGATATTCAACGATAAACCGAGTTCAGATAAATCCTAAAGGGTCCGGACCACAGGTCAAAGTGCTCAGGCATTCAGCCCGAAAGAGTTTAACGATTACAAAAACCACTCGGCATTACGAGGCAAATTTAAGGTGGGGCATAAAAGTTTGTTCACTCCGTAGGAGGAGGGCTGGCAGGCTCGACGAACTCGTCCAGGTCGACGCCATCGGCAATCCGAGTGGCGGAAGCAATGAAAGTCTCCATAAAAGTTTGGAAGTCGTGCTTTTGGGTGTTGGCGACCTTGATTGCAGCCAGCTTATCTTGTCGCACCTCCTTGCAGTGGACACGGACCAAAGACAGAGCCACATCAGCGCCACACCGAGCAGAAGACTTCTTCCACTCCTGCACTTGGTCAGGGACTCCGTTAAGTCGAGTCATCAGAGACTCAAGATCGTTTTGGAGTGTGGCCTCTGGCCAAAGTGCCGGGTCGATCCGTGACATGGCGACCTTCAGTCGAGCCAAGTAGTCCACGGCACCGTCGATGCGAGATTCCAGTCGGAGCAGATTCATGGCAGTTTCATCTTTCACGGGAGAGTTGATTGGATCCAAACCTGGTTCGATCCGCCGAGTCTCCTCTTCAAAGTTCTGGCAAAACTCTGCATTCACGATCCAAGGATAAGTCAATTTTCGTACACTGAGTCGACACAAAAAAAAATCAGTCGGAACAGAATGTGCATCTTCAAGCTTGATGAACAACTTCTTGGCAAGACTTCTCAGATAGCTCTCCAGATCATCCCTCCTGCGAGCAATGCTTTCCATTTTCTCGCCCTGGACGAGATTCACCTTCTTCCAGTGCGAGCACTCCTTGTTGGAGTCATTTAGAGCAGACTTCAGCCTGGTATTCTCTTCTTCCAACTGGCCGACCGAAGCCAGCTTCTGTTTGGCCAGAGCGACTCTGTCGTCAGCTTCCTTTCGGGCAGCAGCCAGATCCTGGTCCTTCTTTGCCAGAGCTTCTCTCAGCTTTTCTGCAAAGAAATGGTACTTGATTCAGAAAGAGCAGAAGGGCACTCAAGCCCAAGGCAAACCAGTCGACAAACTCGTCTTACCATTGGCACCATCCTTAGCCTTTTGCAGCTCTGTCTTGGCCAGCTCCAAGTCAAGGTTCAGTTGGATCTGCTATTTCTCCAAATCAGCAAAGCGAGCTCCCAGATCACAAGATTTCTGCAATCAAAGAGGAGAAGTCATTTTACAGTGAAAAACAACAAAGGCAATAAATACTAAGACTACGGTCGACTGCCCGCAGTCCACCATAGTCTCGGGGACTACACCCAGTGGGTGCACTTTGCGTGCCCCCACCGGTTCTGATCCCACTCGACCGGCCCACCGAAGTCGAGTCCAGGAAGTAAAAAAAGGCAGAAAGAGAGAAAGTAGAACTCAGACTACAGTCGACTGCCAGCAGTCCACCATAGTCTCGGGGACTACACCCAGTGGGTGCACTTTGCGTGCCCCCACTGGTTCTGATCCCACACAAACAAACCGAGTGGAAGAGACAAACTACCAGTTTGGTTTATACATTCGAAAAAATACAACGACTACAGTCGACTGCCAGCAGTCCACCGTAGTCTCAGGGACTACACCCAGTGGGTGCACTTAGCGTGCCCCCACCGGTTCAAAATTTCAATCGACGCACCCAGTGGGTGTACAGATGCAAAGATTTTCAGAAAAGAGTCTTCAGATAACATATCCTAACAAAACAAGCAGTGACCAATTAACCTGAACATTGCTTTGGAGGGCCGAGCTGGCGTCGTAGGCAGCCTGACTGGCGTCCCGCACCATCCTCATCTTCTCCATCATGATGCCCGCCTGACGTATGGCTTCCTTGGCAGCATTCGCTTCGTCCTCCGGGACATGATGGGTCGCAAAAACTGAAGGTGGGTCGACGGGAGCCTGAGCAGTTGATGAAGAGGGCAAGGCACTCGACAGTGGCACAGCGAAGGTAACAGAACCCCGATTGGCGTCGCCAGTGTCCTGAATGACTGGTTCCGTCCTTGGCGTCGACTGTGGCGCCTCGCTTGTAGGAGCCTGCCTATTTTTCCTCGTCGAAGGCCTCTCGGGCTCTTCATCATCATCAGGGAGGTCAATAACATTGGGAGCTATGCAAAGTTCAATCGTCAAAATCACATCACCCAGTGGTACACGTTGCAGTTGAATCGACCAAAATAAAGACAGTATGGCAGGAGTCATACCCAGTTTTGATGTGACCGCATCCTCCATCACCTCATCATCATCCCTGTAAGCTGAGGTCCTAGAAGTGGCAGCGCTGGCAGTTCCAAAGTTCATCCGGTTAAAACAAGAAAAACAAACGGCGCTAAGCATCGAGTGTATATAGAGGAAGACACTTACGCAGAAGCGACGGGGATGTCAATCTTAATCTTCGGCAACGCCTTCCGGATTTTTGGCTCCGCAACTTTGGGGTGCTTGGGCGCTTTCTCGGTCAGGGTTGGTGAAGAGATCCGAGGACGCTTCGAAGATTGACCAGCTTGAGCAGTCGCCTTTTCACGGACGCTCGGTCGTTCTTGGGCAAGTTTGGATCACCTCTCCCTGCAAGGAGGCGACTCGACTTCTTCTTTGTCGCTTGAGTCTTCTCTTTCTCCATCCTCTTCACAATCAGAAGTCCACTCGCCACTGTCGCCGCCGCTCACCTCGCCTTCCAAGTCTTGCCCTTGCTCTCCATTGGGCATCGAGTACATTTCAATGAGGGCCTGAAAAAATAACAATCAAAAGACATTCAGTCGACCGCAAACGGGACATCACATGGAGAGTCGGAAAGTTACTTACAGAAACATACCTGCTCCGGCTGACGCGAGTTGTCGAATGGAGTCACCCTCCTGGATCCCCGAGGGTTGTCTTTGTTGCCAGTGATTCCTCTCAACCAGCTCTCCAAGGTATCCTCACTGACCTCCTCCGGGTGGATCCGAGTGGTATCTTCGAGCCCAGAATACATCCACATCGGATGATCGCGCGCCTGAAGGGGTTGGATGCGTCAATCGAGAATGACCTCCAGCAGATCCATCCCGGTCACTCCGTCACGGACGAGCTGGACGACCCGTTCGACCAGCTCCTTGACCTGCGCCTTCTCTTCTGGAACTCTCTTCAGGGGAGCAGGCTTCTCCACTCGAGCCAAGGAGAAAGGAGGAAGCCCAGTCGACTGGCCAGGGGTCGGCTGATCCTTGCAGTAAAACCAAGTCGACTGCCAGCCCCGGACCGAGTCAGGAAGGATCATCGCTGGGAAAGTACTTTTGCTCCTCATCTGGATCCCCAGACCACCACACATCTAGATCACCCGAGTCCTCTCGTCACTCGACTTGGTCTTTTTGACCGACTGGGAACAACAAGTGAAGATATGTTTGAAGATCCCCCAGTGCGGTCGACAGCCCAAGAAGTTTTCGCACATAGACACGAGAGCGGCCAGATAGACTATGGTATTCGGAGTAAAATGGTGGAGCTGAGCCCCAAAGAAGTTCAAAAAACCCCGGAAGAAAGGGTGGGGAGGCAGCGAGAACCCACGATCTATGTGAGTTGCTAAGAGGACGCACTCACCCTCTCTAGGCTGCGGCTCAGTTTCATCTCCCGGGAGCCGAGCCGACTTGTGGGGGATAAATCCCCCTTCCACTAGGTCGTCGAGGTCGTCCTGCGTGATTGCCGAGCGGATCCAGTCGCCCTGGATCCAGCCCGCTGGTAGGCCGGACCTCGACGAGGATCCGCCCCGGTTGGTCCACTTACCCTTCGCCTTCGCGGTTGCCTTCTTCATGCATTCCAGCGCCGCCATCTTGTCCTTCCCCATGGTGGCAGTTCGAGCTCGAGCGGAGATCCGGCGACGAGACAGGAGCAAGGGTGGCGGAGAAATCGGGAGAAAACATAGATAGAATGGTGGCGTGCGGAACAGAGCCCCGGCCCAACGCCTTATATGAGGCTGCTTCCGAGTGGCTGACTGGTAGGCCCGGACGGCCATGCCAAATCCTGTGGCGATCGCGCGCACGATACGTGGCAAAAAAGGTGGCGCGGGGATCGAGGCGGCTCCGTGCTATCCCATCCGTTTACTGCGGCCTCTCCCGTCCCGCTCGCTTCCCGAAATTTGGATCCCACGAAATCCGCGGGCAGCAGAACAACTCGTCGGACCGAAGATCTCCTCCGCACCGTCACTCAGAACTCTTCAAGTATAAGAACTCACTCGACAAAACCTAAGAATGGATCAAGGCGACTAGAAAGAAAGTTTTTGTCATCACTCTGGTCCATTGATCCGAAACAAGGTATGCTCACGACATGAAAAATGAGTCGGAGATGTGCTCAAACCCTTTCCCACTCAAACCTCGATCCATTCAGGGGCTAATGATGAAGCTATGTACCTAGAGTAGTGTCATGGACCTGTCCAAACTGACCTACCCAAGGACACCTCCAGAAGAAATCACATTTCAATCGACTTGGCGGTGTTTCACTCGACGGACTCAAAGACACTCGACCAAGAAGCAACCACTCGACCAAGATCCAACCAAACGACGGCCAGGAGACCTAAAGTCACTCCGCACGCTAATGGTCGGTCATTAAGTAGCTTTTATGGTCATCATAGCACTTTATTAGGGGCGTTATCAGTAACGCCCGACCTTAATGTACTTAAAACCCTGCATAACTGAGGGCCGGAGGGGTCTGGCGGACTCTATATAAGCCACCCCCTCCTCAGTGTAAAGGGTTCGCACCCCTGTAATTCATACTCTCATAATCCAGTCGACCGCCTCCGGGCTCCGAGACATAGGGCTATTACTTCCTCCGAGAAGGGCCCGAACTCGTAAACCTTGCGTTCTTACAACTTATCCATAGCTAAGATCTTGCCTCTCCATACTTACCCCCTACACTACTGCCAGACTTGGAACCACGACACCGGGGGCCATAGGTTTCACTAGTGGCTTCTCTCAAGAGCATAAGTATTCTACGGTGGGTGAACGAATTAATTTTGAGCAATTGACATAATTGAGCATAGTTATGAGAATATCTAGGTATGATCATGTATATAGGCATCACGTCCGAGACAAGTAGACCGACTCCTGCCTGCATCTACTACTATTACTCCACTCATCGACCGCTATCCAGCATGCATCTAGAGTATTAAGTTAATGAAAACAGAGTAACGCCTTAAGCAAGATGACATGATGTAGAGGGATAAACTCATGCAATATGATGAAAACCCCATCTTGTTATCCTCGATGGCAACAATATAATACATGCCTTGCTGCCCCTACTGTCACTAGGAAAGGACACCGCAAGATTGAACCCAAAGCTAAGCACTTCTCCCATTGCAAGAAAGATCAATCTAGTAGGCCAAACCAAACTGATAATTCAAAGAGACTTGCAAAGATAACCAATCATACATAAAAGAATTCAGAGAAGATTCAAATACTGTTCATAGATAGACTTGATCATAAACCCACAATTCATCAGTCTCAACAAACACACCGTAAAAAGAAGATTACATCGAATAGATCTCCACAAGAGAGGGGGAGAACATTGTATTGAGATCCAAAAAGAGAGAAGAAGCCATCTAGCTAATAACTATGGACCTGTAGGTCTGAGGTGAACTACTCACACTTCATCGGAGGGGCTATGGTGATGATGTAGAAGCCCTCCATGATCGATGCCCCCTCCGATGGAGCTCCGGAACAAGCCCCAAGATGGGATCTCGTGGATACATAAAGTCACGGCAGTGGAATTAGGGTTTTGGCTCCGTATGTAATCGTTTGGGGGTACGTAGGTATATATAGGAGGAAGGAGTACGTCGGTGGAGCAACAGGGGGCCCACAAGGGTGGAGGGCGCTCCAGGGGGGTAGGCGCACCCCCTACCTCGTGGCCTCCTCTTTTGTGTCTTGACGTCGGGACCAAGTCTCCTGGGTCTTGTTCGTTGAGAAAATCACGTTCCCGAAGGTTTCATTCCGTTTGGACTCCGTTTGATATTCCTTTTCTTCGAAACCCTAAAACAGGCAAAAAAGAACAATTCTGGGCTGGGCCTTCGGTTAGTAGGTTAGTCCCAAAAATAATATAAAAGTGGATAATAAATCCCAATAATGTCCAAAACAGTAGATAATATAGCATGGAGCAATCAAAAATTATAGATACATTGGAGACGTATCAATTCCCGGGCTATTTGAAGTGCATAGTTATGTATGCGCGGTACAGATTTCGCAGGTATATGAGGCGGACGGTGGAAGCCGAACTACTAGTCCTGCTCCGAACTTGGTCGATCCTGTTGAATGGAGACCGGTGGCTTAATGGCCAACAAGGTATGTGATTTAATGAGACCGCTTTGTAATTCGGCAGAGGTCGCCGTAGTGTGATCCTTAGTTCAGAGGGAGTGTTTCTCCTGCTCCCCTGTAGAGTTGTGTGCCACGTATACCATGATCACAGTTTTCACTTCGGGGGGAAATTGCTTCTGACCCCCTGTATTTGGTTAGTGAGCCTCTTCATCGTCGCTATCGCCTGGCGGCCTCCTCCCCTTGTGTTCGGCGTTGAGCTTGCCGACCTGCTTGAAGACCCAACAACTTCTGTTGGTATGATTGGCTGGTTTGTCGGGGTGGCCATGAATCTGGCAGGGCTGGTCCAATATCTTGTCCAAATTGGATGGTCCATCTCTGTTTACCTTGAATGGCTTCTTCCGTTGACCGGATTTGGCGCCGCTGAATCCGGCGTTAACCGTTGTGTCATGCGTTCTTTCGTTATCATTGCGGCGTTTGTATTTGTTGCGTCGTGGTTTGCCATTGCTGTTCCAGACTTCGGAAGTGCCCGGATCGCTGGTGTTGTTGCTTCTACGGGCGAGCCAGCTGTCTTCTCCCGCGCAAAAACGGGTCATCAGAGCGGTATGGGATGGCATGGATTTTGGTTTTTCTTGACCGAGGTGGCGAGCGAGCCACTCGTCCTAGACGCTGTGTTTGAAGGCCGCTACGGCTTCCACGTCTGGACAATCGACGATTTGGTTCTTTTTAACTAAGAACCTAGTCCAGAGCTTCTTGGCTGACTCTCCGGGTTGCTGGACAATGTGACTTAAGTCATTGGCATCTGGTGGCCGGACATATGTACCTTGGAAGTTGTCAAGGAAGGCCTCTTCCAAGTCCTCCCAGCTGCCAATAGAATTTTTGGGCAGACTGTTTAGCCAGTGCTGAGCTAGCCCTTTGAGTTTTAAAGGGAGCTATTTGATGGCGTGGAGGTCATCTCCACGAGCCATATAAATGTGGAGAATAAAGTCCTCGATCCACACCGCGGGGTCAGTTGTTCCATCGTATGATTCGATATTTACGGGTTTAAACCCTTCTGGCAATTCGTGATCCATTACTTCGTCAGTGAAGCAAAGAGGGTGTGTGGCGCCACTATATCGAGCCGCATCGCGGTGTAGCTCCGATGGAGTCCGTCTGCGGTGTTCGGCCCATGCATGACTAGGCTTGTCACATCCGAATAGATAGCCGTCGACACATGTCGAGGTACGTCCTTGCGATCCGTAGATTGATCTGGTATGCCCTGCTTTGTTGTTCAGGTCCTGCCGGAGGTCATATGTGTGACCATGAGCTGTTTTATCTTTGCCTTTATAATGAGGCGGGGTGGGCTGGTGTTCGGCTTGAGTTGCCGCTTTATCCCGACCACATGGTAGTCGGTCATCCCCATTGTGTGATGATGGTATGGGCTCCAGCGCCTCATCATCGAACTGTGGTAACAATTTGCGCTTCGGGTAACTTTTGGCTGGGCATGTAAGGCCGTATTCTTCGGCTGCCAGGACATTAGTTCATCTATCATTTAGCAGATCTTGATCAGCTTGAAGTTGCTGCTGCTTCTTTTTCAGGCTTCTTGTAGTGGCTATTAGCTGGCGCTTGAAGCGCTCCTGCTCGAGAGGTTCTTCAGGCACGATGAAATCCTCGTTGCCGAGGCTCACCTCATCCTTGGACAGCGAAAGATAATTACTGTACTCCGAGTCTTCGTTTATGGCCTGTTTGTTGGGGCTAACTTGCCCATCTTCCCGTTCTTCTTGTTCGGAAGTTGCTTCAACAGGGTCTTCATTATCGTCGGCACCGCCAGGAGTATTATCTTCTCCTGTTCCGGTATTGCTATCTTGTGCACGACGTGACTTAGAGCGGCGCCACTGACGTCGATGCTTAGGCTGTGTCCCAGGAGGTTTGTCCTCGATTGGATCTTTTTTGCCGTCGTCATTAGATTCTGTAGGCGTATCCACCATGTATACGTCATACGAAGAAGTGGTCATCCAGCGTCCGGTAAACGGCGGGGTTTGGCCATCACTACTAGGAAAAGGGTTATAGATAATATGGACACTAATGGTGCACCAGACATGTGGTGCGCCAGTACTATATAGCCGTGGCGCACCATGTGTTGGTGCGCCATTAGTGTGATAGACACTAATGGCTCACCACGCCTGTCGGGGATATACCCCGCGGTATGACCCGGCCAGAGTTGTAAACTGGCTGGGACTTGGTAAACCGGCGGATGTTAAACCGGCAGATAGTTAAGACAGACAGTTAAGACAGATGGCTATGACAGACGGTAAACCGGCAGGTGGTAAACCGTCAGGAGTTAAGTCAGACCATGTTAAACCGGCGGACAATGTTAAACCGGCAGACAATGTTAAACTGGCAGACAGTGTTAAACCGGCAGACAATGTTAACCCGGCAAACAGTGATAACTGGGTTGCAAGGGGTTATGAAGCCCAAGACGTTATGAAGCCCAAGATGTTAAGAAGCCCATGAAGATAAGTTAGAATAGTTAAGTCTTAAGTCCGAGTTGGACTCTACATGTAACCCGCCTCTTCAGCATATATAAGGAGGGGCAGGGCTCCCCAAAGAGGGACAAGCAACAATAAACAATCTCTAGGGCTAGACATAACTAGAGGAGAGCCGGTTTACGGCAACTCCCTCATGAGCATAATGAGACCTAGCCATAAACAGCATGTAGGGTTATTCCGGATGATATTTCCCGGGGCCCGAAGCTGTCTAAATCTTTGTCTTGCGTGTTGCATCTCTTGATTCCGATCAACCCCTTCAAGCTACCGCGTAGATGCGTTGGCCTCACAACTAAGTCCTCACACTAGGACATCTGCCATGACAATTCCACGACAGTTGGCGCCCACTGTGGGGCACCCGCACGGTGGTGTTGAGTTCTTGGAGGGATCTTTTCAGGGATCGAGAAACTCGTGACGTGTTGCATGGAAAAGAGCCGGCGCAGAAAGATATACAAAGTCTCCGTGTCAAGCAGTCGGAGCGACATACAAGATTGAGGTTAACAGAAATTAAGGTTTTGCGTTCTGTACGCTGCCGACGATCTGTTCAAACCGCCGCCGGTCTAAGCGAGCGGTCAAATCACAAGTCGCCGAGACCGTCGCAGTTGGCTCCGTCGGCGTGTCAAAGTCAAGATTTGTTTTTCAGTACTGCTAGTACTACTTTCAAGTCGTAGAGCATCCATCAAACCGTATCTACAAGTTCAGTCTCCACGTCATCACACAAAGGATCAACCGGATCTGTACTTCTCACGTGGGCTGAGAACTAGTTCGTTGAAGATCTCCGTCTATTGTTGGGACACGAGTCACAAGGCTCGATCGGAGCAGATCCAAAATAAAAAAAGAGCAGAAAACAGCCACGACCGGAAAACGGAGCAGCCACGACCCGAACTCTTTGCCCTCGCGCTTCTCGGGCGCCCGCTACTAAAGCTGTCTGCTCGCCGGTTCGTCTCCACATCGGCCGCTTCGGCTGTCGCACGGTTGAGCCGCCGCACCACCGCGGCCTTGAGTCGCTACTGCGGGCCGCCGCAGGATCGCCCTCGAACCATCGTACCCCAAGCCACCGGCGCCCCTCCATCTCCATCAAGCTGCCCTGGCTTCCGTTCTGGGCCGCATGAGCGCCCCCCGTCGTCATGAGTCGCCACCGGCGCCGTCCTGTTTTACCCCGGACTTGAAGCCACCGCCTCCGCGACCTTACCTTGATTCCACCTATGCTAGTCTCTGTCGGCGGTCTGCTTATAAGCCGCCTCTGCCGGTTTGCCTCAGCTGCGGTGTTGAGTCACCGGCCCCTGGAGTCGTTTCCGTCATGACCACAGCCGCGCCCTGGGCCGTCTACGCGCGCCCCGCCGCTTTAAGTTGCCGGCGGGTTGAGCCGCCGCTTTACGCCTGTCCGCACTGCCGCAGGTTTGCTTCGCATCCACTATAGGCCGCTGCCTCAGACATAGCAGCGTCAAACCGCCGTCCACTTCCAGGCTGCCATGGCCTTGTGCTGCTCCTGCTTTTAAATCGCCGTCGCCGTGAGTCGCCGTCACCGTTTTACCGAGTCGCCACCCTTTGTTGCTTCTGGACCATCACCGCTTTGCTGGCTGCTGAGCACCTTGGGCTGGCCTGCCTCCCCGCTTTGCTTCGCTTCAGCCTACGTAATTACTTACAGACCCGCCGGCGCCTCAGCTCGCCTCTGCTACTTCCGCTGGAAGCTACCCCCGCAGCCATTGAGTCAAGTTGGACCGGCCGCTTCTACTTCTAAACCGCCCAACGCCGTGAACCACCAAGATGTTGCTTACGACCCGGCACTTGACCTGCTGCGTCGCGCTCGACCCACCTCACCTGGAAGGATGACATCCAGACACATGTGGGTTGCAACATTTTTTTGGTTTTAGTTACCGCTGCATCGATGGTTTCAAGCTGTGCAAGGCCTGGAGGGTAATCGGAATGCATGCATGCATGACGGTTCAAAAACCAATATGCTTACAATAATGGAACAGGGGTCCCAGCAAGCAAGTACCACTATTAAATTTGAAGTAGATCAAAGTCAAAGTCAGTTGAAGCAAGAAGAAATCTGGCAATCTGCTAGGAATTGTTTTTACTGTATTAGTACTCACTGCTGCGTATGCCTGTCTGTCGTTGCATACTACTCCTACTACACTGCGCACGGTGTATCGAGATACAGCTGCTGGATTACATCTCAAAAGACCAACAACATAATACTACTGATTTATCATTACCTCAAGACAAAAGGAAAAAAAAGAACCTGAGGATCAAATCCTAGTGCTAACAGTCACCAGGCCATGGAAAGTGTTCTGGCCGGTTTACCGTGGAGCAGTCGGTATGTGCAGACAAAAAACATGCTACTACTCGCTGGTGGCACGGCCAATTAAATTTCCAGGTGCTATCTTCTCCATCTGTTCTTTTTTGTACATATTGTTTTTCCGAGAACGATTACTCTGGCCTATATCTTTCTATACAGGACAAGTGCTCACTATAAAAGTGATGCCCTACTACGGACGACGCGCGCTAGCTGTTCTATGTCGGCATTTGTGCATATCACACTGGTGAACCGGAACACAAACCGCCACACCCGCAGTCCGGACTACATCAGCAATGCCGCGGTCGACTCTTTTATCCGTACTGGCGTATAGCCCCACGATGGGTATCAACTGGCCTGACATATCGGGTGAAATCCATCGAATATATTTTTATATTATATATTGCTTTCTTTGAAAAAGAAATTACTCCGGCTTGCAAAAGTTATCTAATGCAGGACCCTAAACTGCCATATTGGTGCAAATTTAAAGGCCGTCAGAAAATTTCCGGCTTAAAAAGAAGGTTTCCGATTTAAAATCCGGTTCAAGGGAAAGCTATCTCCCACAAAACTTTGAAGCTCTCAATATCCGGTTCAAAATCCGGTTCAAGAAGGATTTATCTCTTGCAAAAAGTTAAAAAGTGCCAAATAGGACCTGCTGCCATGATGCGCGGTTCAAACATGGGTATCATGCCTTATTGGCTTATCATATCATTGATCACTTGGGGGCTTTGGTCGTGTCCGAACCATAGCAACACCTTTTGATAGGCGTAATGCCAATGCATCATTTGGGGACTTGTGGTCATGTCTGAACCATAGTCACGCCTCTTGATCGGCGTAAAGCCACAACATCACTTTGGGGCTTTGGTTGAACCCGAAACATCGCTACACCCCTTGATCGGCGTAAAGCCACAACATCACTTGGGGACTTATGGTCACGTCTGAACCATAGTCACGCCTCTTGATCGGCCTAGTGCAACAGCATCACTTGGGGGCTTTGGTCGAACCCGAACCATCGCTACACCTCTTGATCGGCGTAATGCCAATGCATCATTTGGGGACCTGGCTGACTCGAACCATAGCTACGCCTTTTGGGGGCTTGGTCATGTCCGACCATGGTAATGCCTCTTGATCGGCTCAAAGCCTCATTTGCAATGGTTTTATATTTGCCTTTGCTTGAATTTTGTTCTCTTTTAAACTATTTCTTTTGTTGTGTTTTCAAGCCAACATTATTAAACCGGTTCGTCTGTCAATTACAAATTGATGAAATACGGTCAAATCATAATCCGGAGACTATCAGCCCGGTCTGGTTTTGACTCTAAGTTGCCAGTATATATTTGGATTGCGCCATTGGAATCATGCGTTTACAAATCATTGGATTATATTATTTAAATCTTCAAATAGCCAACATGGCTGGATTTTATTATGGTTATCAGTAACCAGTATTATGATTAAGGTTTTCAAAGTCGCTTTAGCGCAATGGCTATTATATTATCAATGGATATGATTTATTTTACAATTGAAGGAATAGTCCCAAGTTGCTACAGGCTTACAACCCGGCACTTGGGGGATACATTATTCAACTTAAGATTATATCAAATATGCAAGTCTCATGTCGCTACAAGCATGCACCATGACACTTGGGGGCTAATGCAAAGTCATTTTTTGCTCCCCTTATTGAAGACCCGACTCATCACATTGTAATGAGCCGGCCCTTGGGGGCTACCAATTGCCTCTGTCAACAATTTAAGGTACACAGATTTTTATCCATTACATTGAAGGGTCCACTGCTCAGTTGGTAAAGCACAAGGCTCTTAACCTTGTGGACGTGAATTCAAGCCCCATGATGGGGGTTATATCATATGATGTTATTTTCATTAAAGAATATATCAAAGTCCCAGCTCAATATTATCTTACTGAGCCGGCCCTTGGGGGCTACATGTTGCTGTTCAAAGTTTACAAGACTATATTTACAAAGTCCCTACTCATTATTGCATAATGACCCGGCCCTTGGGGGCTATACTGGTTGAAGTTTTTATGAGCATCAGGAAATTACAAGTCCCAGGTTGCTGCAAGCATGACAACCCGACACTTGGGGGCTACATATGTGGAATACTCAGTTCTGACTAGTGATTGAGATGAACAACCTGGTTTTCTTCAAGCTTGTGACATTTATATTGAAGCAAGTCTTAAGCAGTTACTACGCTCCCTTCTTAACACTTGGGGGCTACAAGTGATATGCATACAAAGGAGGTATATTTTCAAGATTGATGTTAACAAACAGTTATGATCCGGTGCCATCAATATTTGTAAACCGGCAGGTGGTAAACTGGCAGGAGTTAAGTCAGACCATGTTAAACCGGCGGACAATGTTAAACTGGTAGACAATGTTAAACCGACAGACAATGTTAAACCGGCAGACAATGTTACACCGGCAGACAATGTTAACCCGGCAAACAGTGATAACTGGGTTGCAAGGGGTTATGAAGCCCAAGACGTTATGAAGCCCAAGATGTTAAGAAGCCGATGAAGATAAGTTAGAATAGTTAAGTCTTAAGTCCGAGTTGGACTCTACATGTAACCCGCCTCTTCAGCATATATAAGGAGGGGCGGGGCTCCCCAAAGAGGGACAAGCAACAAGAAACAATCTCTAGGGCTAGACATAACTAGAGGAGAGCCGGTTTACGGCGACTCCCTCATGAGCATAATGAGACCTAGCCACAAACAACATGTAGGGTTATTCCGGATGATATTTCCCGGGGCCCGAAGCTGTCTAAATCTTTGTCTTGCGTGTTGCGTCTCTCGATTCCGATCAACCCCTTCAAGCTACCGCGTAGATGCATTGGCCTCACGACTAAGTCCTCACACTAGGACATCTGCCGTGACAATTCCATGACAACGCCCATGGTGCGCCACTACTAACATATTTTTTTATTTTTCCAAAAATACTAATGGCGCACCACTCACCCCGTGCGCCACTACTATCATTTTTTGCAAAACTACTAATGGCGCACCACCTACAAATGCGCCATTAGTAACCCTGGTTACTAATCGCGCACCAGCTGGTGGTGCGCCATTAGTAACCTGGGACCAGCTAGATATTTTGGACAACCACCTACACACTCACTTTCCCCACTTCATTCTCTCCACCTCCTCCTCCAAGCTTGTCTCAGCTGCCTCCTCCTCCTCACCTCATTTGCACCATAGATTCATCCAAATTAAGTGGTTAAATTACCTTTTTTTGATAGGTATGTAAGGGGAAAGCTTTCTTTATGTTGTAGATCTACTTTTTTCTCGCTCCAACAACGTGCACATGCACTTTTTATGGACTATCTAGATCTATGTATGTTTGTGGTGTTGCATATATGTTTGTGTTTGCAGGTACCAGTATTTGAAATGCGATAGTTGCCAATATTTTGTCGGAATGTTGATTCATTTCCGTTTCGGCGAGAATTTTGGCACTGTGCATTCTTTTTGGTCCTATTTTTAGGGAAAGTCATGCCAAATTTTTTTCTTGACTCTAAAATATCATTTTGCTCTACCCCGCAGGCAACCATGGTCCGCACGATGACCGAAGGCATCGTGAATAGGTTTTTGAGCTCCGCGAAGGCCGAGATGCTTCAAAAGAACAAGACGGAGATAAGATGTCCGTGTTGAAGATGCAAGCTGAAGAGCCTTATTGCGGACCCGGATTCCGGGCAGGTGCAGGACCACCTGCTCTTACGTGGTTTCATGGATGGCTATCGGTGGCAAGGTGATGAAGATGACTATGAAGTCGTCCATGGGGGCCGGGCAAGAAATGAGGAAGGGCAGCAAGACAACCACCGCGGCGAGGGCGGGCGAGAAGACGAAGAATCTCCAGGACATGATCACGATGGTGATGCTGTACACAGTCATCATGTAGAAGATGCCGGACATGATGATGAGGAAGATCAAGACGAAGGGCATGATCATGAAGATGAAGATGCCGGAGCAGACGACTATGGACCATCGATGGGCTGGGTGCAGGACCCTTATATTCAAGACTTGCTTCTCAAGCAGATGGATAACGCAAGAGCTACCGCCCGAGAGAAAGCCAAGCTGGATCAATTGGAGATAGACGCAGTTACTCCATTGTATGAAGGATGCAAGCCCGAGGATACCCGCCTGAAAGTAACGCTCATGGCTCTAGAGCTAAAGGTAAAACACAAAATGACCGACGCATGCTTCGATGAGAACAGGTCATTCTGGCACGAACGTCTTCCCAAGGGGAACAAGTGCCCGACCAGTTTCGAGGAGGTGAAGAAAATCGTGTGTCCTCTGGATTTACCGCACGTGAAATACCATCTGTGCATGAACAATTGCATCATTTATTTGGACGAGCACGCGGAGTCTACCATATGTCCGGTGTGCAACGTCACTTGATACAAGAAGAGGAAGAAAGCTCCTCGAAAAGTGGTGTGGTACTTTCCGATCACTCCTCGTCTGTAGCAGTATTTCATGGACCCTAAGGTAGCAAAGCTCCTGCGTTGGCACGCGGATAGGGAGGAGAAGAAGCGAGAAGATGACGCAAATGATCCGGAGATAAATAAAAAAGACAAGATGCTAAGTCACCCTAAGGATGGGAGCCAGTGGCAAGCGTTGAACTTTGAACACCCAGAATTTGGGAACGATCCAAGGAACATCGTGCTGGGCACGAGCACCGATGGAGTTAATCCGTTTGGCAGCCAGAGAAGCGCACATAGCACCTGGCCTGTATTTGTGTGGATGTACAACCTTCCCCCTGGTTGTGCATGAAGAGGTAGTAGTATGCTAATTGAAGGACCGAAACAACCAGGGAATGGCATCAATCTGTATCTAGGGCCGCTGAAAGAGGAGCTAGACATGCTGTGGAAAACGCCAGCCAATACGTGGGACGTCGCAGAGAAAGAATATTTCCCTATGAGAGCCGCACTGCTCACGACGGTGCATGACTATCTCGGTTACGGATATGTCGCAGGGCAGGTGGTCCACCGATTTTCTGGATGTGTCAGGTGCATGGATGACACAACGTATCGCCAGCTAGATAGAGATCTCGGGTCTTCGAAAACCATGTTCATGGGACATCGAAGGTGGCTTCACGACGATGACCCGTGGATAAAACGCACGGATCTGTTCGATGGTGAAACCGAACCCCGAAGACGCCCGCGTACGAGGAGCGGCAAGTAAATAGACGAGCTATTGAAAAATTGGAAAGATTGCCCACTGCCGGGAAAGAAGCAAAAGGCGCCAGAGCTGGGAAAGAAGCGAAAGGCGCCAGAGCCGCTGCTGAAGGTATGGAAAACGAGGTCTATTTTCTGGGACTTGCCGTACTGGAAGATCCACCGTGTGCCTCACAGCCTTGATGTCATGCATATCATGAAGAACTTGTGCGAGAATCTTCTTGGTACCCTGCTCAACATGCCAGAGAGGACCAAAGATGGGCTGAAAGCAAGGGCAGACTTGAAATCAATGGGCATCAGGGAGGAGCTTCACGCTAATGATGATGATGATGAGGCGAAGCAGGACACGGAAAGTCGTCGTAAAGGCAAAAAGGCCAAGAAGACCAGAAATGACTTCCCTCCCGTGTGCTTCACTCTAAGTAAGGAGGAGATCGATCAGTTTTTCACCTGCCTCGTAGGAGTAAAACTTCCTTACGGTTACGCGGGGAAGATAAGCAGATACCTAGACTCAGCGAAGCAGAAGTTCAGCGGGATGTAGTCTCACGACTGTCACATGCTAATGACACAGATACTTCCAGTTGCAATCTGTGGGATCATGGATGCGCACGTCCGTGAAACGCTATTTGGCCTATGCGCAACTTTTTGACGTCATCTCTCGGAAGTCGGTTGGCGTGAGGCAACTCAGAAGGCTACAGGAAGAGATCGTGGTGATACTATGCGAGCTTGAGATGTACTTCCCGCCCGCATTCTTCGACGTTATGGTGCATCTGCTGGTCCATATCGTGGAGGATATCATCCAACTCGGGTCGATGTTCCTGCACATCATGATGTCGTTCGAAAGGATGGATGGTGTCATCAAAGGATACGTTCGCAACATGTCACGTCCAGAGGGAAGCATGGCCAGGGGCTTTCTGACCGAAGAGTGCATCTCCTACGGCATGAATTATCTAGGCATCAAGAACCCCGTTGGTCTGCCCATCAATAGGCACCTCGGCAGGCTCACTGGATGGGGTCACCATGAGGGTCGCCGCGAAATGCATGTCGACTTCGAGGGTCGACTCGCCAACTTTGAAAGAGCAAACCTAGTCGCGCTACAACTCATAGACGTGGTCGATCCTTGGGCGGTAGAGCACAAAACCTTTATTGAGAAGACGTACAATGACCGAGGCCAATAGAGGACAGACGGAGATATAATCAAAGAGCACAACTCATGTTTCACGCGTTGGTTCAAGCAGAAGCTTCTGTCGTACCTTTTACATGAGGATTCTTCCGCGGAAGAACAACTCATATTCGCCTTGTCACAGGGTGCCGAGCACAACTTGATGACGTATGAGGCGTATGATATCAATGGCTACACATTCTACACCGAGGGAAAGGACATGAAGAGCGATGGTTATCAGAACTCCGGGGTAATGATGGAATCCTACACCGGTAACGACAAGGACAAATACTACGGAAGGATCGAGGAGATCTGGGAGCTGAGCTACATTGGAGAGAAGGTCTCGATGTTCCATGTCAGATGGGACAAGAGCGTCATAAAAGAAGACCGGTATTTCACCACCATGGTTATACCCGAAGCCAAATCCAAGACCGCGGGCGCAAATGTCACCGCGAAAAATGAGCCATGGGTACTGGCTTCCCAAGTGGACCAATGCTTCTTCATCACCGACCCATCAAAGCCCAGTCGTGTTGTCGTGAGGAGAGGCAAAAGGAAGATCATCGGAATGGACGGAGTCGCCAATGGGCAAGACTTCGACAAGTACGGCGACCCGAAGATGGAACATGACGACGACGATGAAGTACCAGCATACACCACAAGAAGAAGCAGGGCCACCCTACCTAAAGGACGTCCGTTCAAGAGAAGAACTCCATTTACGAAAAATAAGAGCAAGAAGATTGTGAACAGATAGCTAGCTAAGATCGATTGTATTTAAATTGTAGCCTTCATTTCTCGATTGTATTTCGACATATTGAAATGATATTTCTTCTGTTCTAGTGTCCACATGAATATTTATTTATGTTTATTATGGTATTGAATTTCTAATTCACAAAAAGTATTGAATTTGTTAATATTTTTTGAACTCATGAATATTTTGAAATTTAATTCATGGGCACTTTTTGAATTCATGAATAATTTTTCAAATTTGATGATATTTTTTCATATTCAATATGAAAAAATATTGAATATTCATGAGGACACTCGATCTCGATCCCCTTCCATCTCGATCGCTATCCCCCCTCGCCAGATCCCACCGCCGCCGCCGACCCCTCGCACCCTACCCCGCTCCATCGCCGCCGCCGACCCCCCGCACCCTGCCCTGCTCCACCGCCGCCGCCGACCCCTGCACCCTCCCCTGTCTCCTCGCTCGGTTCCCCCAAACGGAATCGGCCGAGCACACCACCCACCCATCCCTCCCCCCCGAGCGAGACCTAGGGTTCAAGACGCCGCTGCTGGCCCTCCACTAGGCAACAAAAAATCCTAAAAAATACTAATGGCGCACCGCTAGGGGGGTGCGCCATTGCTATCCAAAAAAGATTACTAACGACGCACCTCTAGGGGATGCGCCATTGCTATCCAAAAAAAAGATTACTAATGGCGCACCGCCAGTAGGTGCGCCATTGCTATAAAAAAATTTACTAATGGTGCACCACTAGGTGGTGCGCCATTGCTAACCCTTCCCCCCCACTAAAATCCCCAGTCCCCTTTCTATCTTCCCAAATCGATCACATCTCACCCGCCCACTGCCTCGACCCGTACTGCACCACCGTCGCCCCCGCCGCCTCCGTCGCACCCGACGACCTCCGCGCCCTCTCCGCCGCCGGAGTCGCCTTCGGAGCACTAGGAGGAGGAGGCCCGCGTCCACCAGGAGGAGGAGGCCCGTCGGAGCACGTCTTCTTCCTCCGACCGACCCCATCTCGCCATCGCCACCGCCTTCTGTTTCGCCGATCGGCTTCGCTTCCACCGTCCGTCGCCCGTGCAACCTCGCCGCCGTCCGTCACTACCCGGCCCCTGCGCAGGTGCCCCTCCCCTCTCCTCTTCCCCTTCCTTCGCCCCATTCCTAATAGAGACGATGCGCCAAGTACTAGGTTATGTTCTGAATTTTGGGGCGGTAGTGTGTGTAAGTGAGTGAGTAGTGTTATGCATCGTCGTCTGATGCTTCCTGGTTAGACTTGGGAGTTTGCATTTGCTAACATTTCTATATAAGCAAAGTTGCCTTCTGTTCTTGTTTGCATAATCTAACGCAATACATAGTCATGGATTGTCTAAGGTGAATATTTTAAGTACAACTTGCTGCAAAACCTGGAGTGCATTGGCATGTTCCTTTCTTTATGCCAGTCCTGTAGTCTGTTTGCTAGGCACTTACAAGGGCGCAATTAGTCAACCTTAAAACTCAACTGAATTGTATCGGTTTGTCTAGTTCTGAAGGGAGTGGTGTTTTTATTTAGTTGTTTGAGCCTGCTTTTTTGTTTGCTTAAGTAGTTGTAACTCTCAATATTGGTCGTCCTACTTGGTCTCCAGCCACACTACCGTCCTCTTATTATACATAAGCTTGACAGTGGCGATTATGCCCATGTGTTGTGATGTTGTGAGGAAGAGGAAGGTGATCTGATTTTTATTTACTATCCTTGTAACATGATCCTGCTTTGCTTGAAAAACCAGTTGATGACAGATAGAAGCAATGACATGAGCTACTTCAGTGACCAGTTACACTTGCCTATACTTATCATTGTTTTGGTTTCTGAATATGCATCTGTGTGCCTGACAAGACTCCTCTGGTACACATAGTACTATTTTACTAGCAAGTTTTGGGAATTATCTTTATTTATTTATTGCAGAAGTTTTTGATTTTTGAGCATGTGTTTCTCCCAGGGTTGTTGTTCTTGCTGCATATGGCCAGCCAATAGCATGATTTAGCTTGTATACGGAGTGCTTTAACTAAAATTTGGATATATTCGCAGTGACTTGGTATACTTGTGTTCAGTTCCCAAATATTAGGTGGTTGGTGCCTTGATGGACTAGTTATATGAAACTGTTTGTTATTTTTTCCGCATCTCTCATGCTGATACTGTAGGAGTAAAATCCATGCCATGTTAACAATGTGTTACACGAATTGTTTTCTTTTATGTGTTTCCCTGAAATATTGTGTTATAATAGAACTATTCTTGGATGTGGTCATGGCAGATAAATTTTTCATTAGTTTGTAGGTTGTCGAATCAGCAACTCGTAGTTGAATTGATTAGAGTTGGGTGAATGTAACCAGACTTATACTCTCAGATTTTGTCATAGTTGATGGTGTGAGGACTTATAATGTGATAAAGTATATACGTTGTTGCAACACCTATATAATGTGATAAAGTATATACATTGTCATATAAGTTGAGCTGATTTTGATTTCCGTATGTTATGGGGGCACAACAGATATTGCTATATGTTCATTCTTGAGGGTACAGACTTGCTAAAGTATTGATGATTTTTTTGGGTGACCTATTAGATCTGGAATGGAAGCTCACATAAGTTGAGCTGATTTTTGTCCATATGAAAGCAGAGGACCATATGGTCTGTGGCCTTTTCATCCATATGAAAGTACAGGCACATTGTGGTGCTAGTTTGCTGGGTTTTGTCTCCAACCATCGTGTCGTGATGATTTTGCAGGTACCCCGAGAGGCCCTTGAGTTTGCTAGAATGTCGATTAACTTCCGTTCCGGCAAATTCGGGTACTCCATATGTCCTATTTTTAGCAAAGGTCATGCTGAAATTTTCTGTGAATTTTAGCATGACTTTGCTAAAAATAGGACATATGGGGTACTTGCGACTAATGCATGGGCCGGGGTATCTTAGTACTTAATTAAGTAGGATCAACTGCCCCTTTATTCTTGCTGCATTAAACCATATGTGGCAATAGAGCCAAGTGGTTAGGCCCAACTTAGAATTCTCCTTCCCTTTTCTTGATAGGGTATATTATTAGAAGATACCCATATATATCAGTCAACCTAGGGTGCCTCGGCATCGATAAACCCTAAATGATAAAAGCTTAGATTTTAGGATGCCTCGGTGTTGACAAACCATAAATTATAAAACCTTGGCTTTTAGGGTGCCTCGGCATCGACAAACCCTAAATGATAAAAGCTTAGCTTTTAGGATGCCTCGGTGTCGACAAACCCTAAATGATGAGACCATGATCTTGTTCCTTGACAATAACCAACTTTTGGACCAAACTTTTTTCCTATTTAGAGCGAAACATGGCCCACAACATTGAGGCCGGCGGTTCAGGCAAGCAATTCTGGGAGCTGTCCCAGGAGATGGAGGAAGAACCTCACCGTTATGAGGACGCCTCGGAAGACACTGATCCTGACTACACAACCCCTAGTGGCGTCGGGGATGACACCACTGATGGTGCCACCGAGGATGCCACCACTGATGATGGCAGCGCACGCACAGATGACAGCCAACCGAAGAGGCAACGGAAGGACCGGCGCCCGAACGTACTCGGCACCGTCAAGGAGGAATTTACTGAAGTGAACTCCGATGGGCATCCAACGGCGCCCAAAGAATTAGTCAAGGGGTACTCGGTTCAGCTCGGGTGCATTCTCCGGAGCACCGTCTCGATAAACACTGAGAACTTAAGGCATAAGGACTGAGGGAATTTGCGCAGCCTCCTCTTCACGAAGCTACACAAACGGTACAAGTTCCCCCTGACTTTGCAAACACACGCCTCTCAGAGAATAAAGTGAACAGTGCCGCCCTTACAAGGATGAGCACGGCCCTGTCTACTTGGAGAAGTGTGGTGAAGAGAGTGATTGACAAAGGTGATAGTTATGAGAAGATCAAGGCGAAAAATCCTTCGATCAGCGAAGATGACTACAAGGAGTTCAAGATCAAGTGCGAGAGCAGCGCAACCGTGGAATCAAGTCAGTGGGGGAAAGAAATGCGGGAGTTGAACTTAGGGGTCCACCAACTCGGTCCCGGCGGTTATAGAGTGGCGGAGCCTATATGGGACAAGGAGGACGTGGAGCGTGCCGAGCAAGGCCTACCGCCCCGCTTCGAGAAATACCGTGACAAGCAGACCAGGAACTATGTCAGGGCCCGGTACAAGGAAGACCCGGTAATAAAGGAGCTTACCACGGATCCGAAGACCAGGGCGCTTGAGCGTGTTCTGGTAAGGAATACACCCCCGCGTAATTAGCTCCATATGGTTGCATTCTAATTAATGAAGCCAAATTTCTAAATGGTTCACATTCCTTCCGCAAGAGACTGAAAGCAGTAGCACGGGGTCGTCTCAGAGCTTCCCTTGGGACAGCACTCTAAATAGGGCATTGAACATAATGAAAAAGAAGGATAAGCTCAGTAAGCCGTCGTCAGCTGGTCGTGTGGCCAGCAAAGGCTTGTCCACAAAATGGTCGTCATACTATAACGCTAGTGGGCGAAAGGGAGAAAGACCAGCTCGGAAAGCTAGTCGCGCGAGGTTCAAGAACTCAAGGCACAAGTGGGGCGGATTTCGGAGATTGTCCAAGAGCAAGTGCAACAACAACTGGGAACGACGCTCACCGCCATTGTGCCTACCTTGATTCAGGGGCTGACGACGTGGATTGCGGGCGGCCAACATGGGCCGCCCCCGGTTCCCAGCTTCACGGCCAGCAACTCGCACAACGCGCAGGCGGCGCCATTGGTGTCTCCAGCGGAGGCGGTATTGGTGTCTCCGACGCCGGCACGGGCATTGGAGCTTAATGCACCCGGGTGTACACCGGCCGGCACCTCGGCAGCAAGCGGCCCCTCCATCAGTTGCACACCCGCCGTTGGCGGTGCCTTGAAATTAGCCGAGCTCGACGCCATCACGGTAACTAAGCCTCTCGGCCGATGACTTCATCTCCTTGCCTTTGACTGGGCATCCCTGACGCGCTACATGTTTTCGCAGGGCGCCGCCGACATTCCATGCACTCTCCTGCACTTCGTGGGCGGCGAGTTGATTGATGTCGCCAAGGGCGGAATCGTTCAACCGGGCAACCCTGTGTTCCACGGTAATCCGATGCCACCCACCGTGTATAGGGTTGAACTGGTTCGTGTGCTTCCAGGCTACGACGAGTTGTTACCTCCGATTCGACCCGCTAGGGCCGACGAAGATGATGTGATGACCCTCAGCGCCTGCGTAAGCTAGCCCCTGCTTTGGCCGAAGAGCCAGATTCGTTTGGGGGCAGGGGACACCACCCCACAGACAACACCGCCAGTCGTGCCGGCGCCAAGCCATGGCAAGACCGCCGCAACGCTGCCGGACATCCCTATGGCACAGGATCCGAACATGCATATGGCACATGATCCGAACGACGACGACAACGATGTCGGTACATTTACCAACGTCGATAAGTACTTTGCCGAACATGGGTACGGTGACAAATTCTTCGGGCCTCCTTCTCAAGAACCCAACCCTGAAAAAGACGACCGTGATCTAGCTGGTACCGCGGAGAAACCCAATTGCAACAGGCGTCGTCTGGCGTTCAGTTCTCAGGAGACGCCTCCAGCTGCCGCCTTCACCGAGCCTCAGATAGCCGAGGTGTGAAATATTATCATCCCCAACGCACTCAGGAAGGCGGTCTATGAGCAGAACTCGATCCCATTACAGCAGAAGAAGAAGGGACGGAAAAGAAAGAGTAACAAGGGTGCGAGCCAGCCGGCATCGAGTACGATCCGTGCTCAGGACGGGCCACCTTCACCTAAGGGTATCTCGAGGAGGGTGCATGTGGCGGGTAGGCCGATGCTACCGACTAATCTGCTCAATGCTGCAACCGGTGCTATGCGGAGTCTGCATGACAGTGTTCTTTCTTTGGAGAAGCAGCGTATCTCCGAGAATGATGTGGCATACCTGGTTTTCGCGGCCAAGGTGCCAGAGGGCAAGGGCTTTGTCAATAGCTCCATCGGGGTATGATCATCCTGCGGTTTGATGACATCTTCGCTATGTTTGACCTTTTTCCGCTGCACTACACCTTCGTTCGGCTATTTTCACTGAGTATGGAGATGCGGATCATTAGAGACAAGACCCTGGACATCGTGATAGTTGACCCCTTCTACATGTGTGCCAAGCTCTTGGGCAGCGCTGGGGACCGGCAAGTCGTGAGTTCATACCTCGAAGGCATCATTCTGGCAAACCCAGATAAGAATAACTTCTCGTGCCTTACTTCAACGAGTAAGTCATCCCCTCACCGCCCGTTAACATATGATTTCTTAGATTTCGATTGTTCTTTTTTTCTAACATTCCGTGTTTTGACTAGTGATACACATGCACACTCATCCTCTTAAGCCCGAAATATTCCATGGCCATGTATTTCGACTCGGACCGTCAGCCGAAGAAAGACTACACAAATATCAAGAAAGTTCTTGATGATGTTCTCCCCGGCTACGCCAGATCTGGAGGCACCTTCACCAGGCCAATTCGTAGGTACAGCAAGCACGTGTTCCCCCACAATACGACGTTCCCTTGCGCCAAGCAGCCTCCTGGCGGTCAGAAGGATGCCTACTACGCCCTCCATCACATGCGGGCGATCATACGGGACCATAATCACCTTCTGCTACCAAATAATCTCAAAGATTGGGCCGCAAGCTTGTCGGCAATCCAAGACGCGGACATCAGACAAGAATTCTTTCGCATCCAGTCGGAGTTTGCAGAAATCATCCATCAAGATGTCCTTCGTACCTCGGGGCAGTTCTACCTCAGATACCAACCGTCCAACAGTGAGATAGAAACAACGCTACAAATGCAGGCTGACAACGCCCGCGATTTCATGACCATCACGATAGACGGGAGCTTCATCCACGCTCCGGTCCCTGAGTTGAGTCGAAAGTAGTGATGCTATGTGTAGTTCTGAAATATCGATTGGCTCATGTTGTAATTAAACTTTAATGAACTTGTATGTCTCTTTGGTTTGCACAGTCGTTCAACTTATATGTAATCGATGCTATCTATTAGTAGGACCATGAATTGTGATATTAATGTCTTGCTTTTCTCTTCCGATCCTTTTGTTGCATACGTATATATTGCTTATGTATTGTCTGTGAATTGCTACTAATGTTTTGTTTGTCTAGTGCATAGAGATGCCGTCGTATGTCGTGTACAAGGGTAAGGTTCCCGGAGTCTACGACGACTGGGAGGAGTGTCGGAGACAGGTTCACCATTTCAGCGGTAACATTTACAAAGGGTACACCACTAGGGCGGAGGCGGAAGCTAGATACGCGCGCTATCTAGCGAGAGAGAGGAGGGAGCGTTGGAGGAACCGGATGAAGACCAGTTTCATCGCGATGATGTTCATCATGATGACCGCAGCTCTCTTCTATGTGATGGTAGTTTAGATGATCGATATTGACTTGTAATGTGAAGACAAACTCGCTACTCGCGGTCTCGAGACTTGTAAAGTTCTAACTTTGTTTGGTATTTTAAATTCAGAGACTAATATGATGAATTGTATTCGGAGACTAATCTTCTATTGTATTCGATAAATCTGCTGTTTATATGTTGTGCTCTCTATATTCTGTGCAGTAATATGTTTTGTAACCTGTGCAAATATCAGAAAAGAAAAAAAATAATCCCTAATATTCATACTAGTGGCGCACCACTCAGCAGTTTAGTGGCGCACTGCAAAAAGCACACTAGTGGCGTATCATCAACTAGTGCGCCATTAGTAAGCCAGAGCACATGGGTAAATATGGCCCCTGGGAGGCATACTAATGGCGCACCGTGGGATATACTAATGGCGCACTGCGTGGTGCGCCATTAGTGTACCAGATACTAATGGCCCACCTGTGGTGCGCCATTAGTAAAAAATTCTAATGGCGTGATGCTAGTGGCGCACCTGTAGTGCGCCATTAGTTGCCAAAACAGGTGCACCACCAGCAGGCCTTTTCCTAGAAGTGCATGCTCCTCCTCTGCATCTCGTCCATACCGTCGATGTCTTCGGAGCCGTAATCGAGCATGTCTGTTAAGTCTTCGACAGTGGCTATAAAGTGGATGGCGGGTGGGGAGCGAAATTTCCTGTCATCAGCTTCTATTTTGAACCGGATATAGTTCGGCTGTGAATCCCCCGCTAAGGATAGATTTTTTAATGAGTTCAGCACATCGCCCAAAGGTGAGTGCCGAAAGATGTCCACAGCGCTGATTCGGCGATCGATGACTGATCATGCTCGACATGCGCGGACGCACATAGTTCGGAACTTATAACCGGAAAGTCCGGGGTTCCGGTGACACAGACATTACCGAAAGTTAGGTCTGTGTGCGGCTCCAATGCCGTGGATTCTGCGGCTTCTGTGGCGGGGTTGAGCTTCCTGTCCTCGGATGGCGCGACCTGCTCCGGATCTAAGGCCAGAGCGGTTACAGGTGCAATTTCCTGGGTATGGCCTGATGAAGTCATGTTCATGGAGGTGATGGGGAGCGACCGCCAGGTCTCGAATCCGTCGAAGATCAAGTCTCCGCGGATATTCGCGACGTAGTTCAAGCTGCCGAATTTGACCTGACAGCCAGGGGCGTAGCTGTGAATCTGCTCCAGATGGCCAAGCGAGTTGGCCCGCAGTGCGAAGCCGCCGAACATGAAGATCTGTCTGGGGAGGAAGACTTCCCCCTTGGACAGCATCGTTGTAGATGATTGAAGGAGCCATCAAACCTTTTGAGGACGGCACAGTGGAACTCTCAATGAAAGCACCAAAGTCGGTGTCAAAACCGGCGGATCTCGGGTAGGGGGTCCCAAACTGTGCGTCTAAGGTCGATGGTAACAGGAGACAGGTGACACAATGTTTACCCAGGTTCGGGCCCTCTCTATGGAGGTAATACCCTACTTCCTGCTTGATTGATCTTGATATGGCTAAACCCTAAAAGTTTAGGATGTATGACTATGATTATGATTATCCCCTCATCCGGACTAAGCCCTTCGGTTTATATAGACACAGGAGGGGACCAGGGTTGTACAAGGTCGGTTACAGAGAAAGAAATCTTCATATTGGGTTGCCAAGCTTGCCTTCCATACCAAGGAGAGCCCCATCCGGACACGGGTAGAGTCTTCGGTCTTTGTATCTTCACAACCCAACAGTCCGGCCCATGTCCAACAGGCCGAACGCCCGAGGACCCCTTAGTCCATGACTCCCTCACCCCTCTCGTTGCTATGCTTCTCCTACATAGATCTTGCATAATCGTAGGATTTTTTTTGAAATGTTATGTTCCCCAACACTTCCAACATGGAGCCCCTCTTAATAGTACGATTTTCCTACGACCCAAAGAAAGTAAAACCGCTGAAAACACTGTCTTCTTTCTTTTTCTTTCCGAGGGGGAAATTAACCATCTTGTGCCACTTCCGAATATGCATGTGTAACTTAAGCACATGGTTAGTTCGTAAAATGCATTGTCATCAACACCAAAATCACTTAGAGAGGGAAATGCCCTTTCATAAATGCAATAAAGCATATTTTGTTTGCAAGATAATTGTTTTTTATTCCCGTTCTAGGTGGCAGAGGAGCAAAAATACATGAAAATGAAAGCCATTAAGCATCCTAAAGACATACACTTTTCTAGTGTCTCCATCCAGTAATATAAGACATGTTTTACTTTAAACAATTTGCGAGGCATAACTTTGACTATAACTTTTACTTGTGATACGTCTAGAAATAATAAAAATAATAACTTGGACTACTATACATAAAGATGGCATTAATATTGTAAGAAAAATACAGTAATGTTATTTTTGTATGTTTTTATTTACAAAAATTCCAAAGGCTATATTAAAGTAAATCAACCCTTGCAAAGATGTCCTTATAGAAATTAAGAATTACACATCAGTCCTTGGGAAAATCAAGGTTGCCTTCCTATTGCACTCCCCGACGGCACCCTGTGGCCGAAGCTCGATGCCGCAGCGGGACCTCGGTAACACCATTGGAGCCAAGAGTCTTTGTCTTGTATGCTTGATATGTATACTTTGGTATTACATAATGAATCAAACGTTATTGCTTTGGTATTCGAGATGTTGTTAAATTACTCTATATATTTGGTAAAAATTATAAAGTTTGACTTAAAAAATATAATACACATTGTATTTTGAAACGGATGGAGTACATGATTTGTGCGTGTAGAGGAAAGGCCATATATGTGTGCAATAGTGCAAGAAAGTGCGTTGCTTATAGTTATTTTTAGAACATAGACGTCAGGGACGTCCGGCTTTAAATTAATAAAGCCCACAACATAAGCAGCGTATGACAACCACATGACCAACACACGGCACCAAACAAAAGACGAGCAGGTCTTGGAAACAGCAACCGGAGGAGGAATAAAGTACGTTACAAGGCACGGTCGGCCTAGCGAAACGAGCACGCAGGCTCGGCTGAAACTACAGCCAAAAGGGGCTGCCCATCCCTATGCGATAGCAGACGGCGCGGGCGACGGAGTGCGGGACTCGGCGTAAACTAAGCGAAGACGGCAAAGAGCTTGGCGATGAAGATCAGAGTCCTGTTGCCTGCCCAGCGGTGCCCATTGCTGCAAGAAAACGATGCATTTGAAAATAACGTCAGCGGGATGAGAGGGAAAAACGCCCTCAATAGTAAACTTGTTACGAATATGCCAGATAGCCCATAACATGGCCGCCGCACACGTCCACATGACCCGACGAGCCGGGCCATGAACCAATGACAAAGAAGACATTAGCGCGGCTCGGGAGCGGGGATCCCAATCCACCTCCCCGGCCTCACGGACCGCGCTCCAGGCAAAGCGCGCCAAAGAGCACCGGAAGAAAGCGTGGTCAGCATCTTCCGGAACCCCACACAGAGCACAAGGGCCAGAGGCGGGGCCGTTGCGCTTAGCAAGGTTGATAGAGGTAGGAAGGCGATCTTGGCGAAGTTGCCAGAGGAAGACCTTGATCTTGAAAGGGATTTTGGCCTTCCAAAGCCCCCTGGCTGCCGAAGGGACCTGGCCGCGGGTAAGCTCTCTGTATAGGGAATTGACAGTGAATTTTCCAGAGCCCGAAAGTCTCCAAGAGACCGTGTCCGCGGAGTCCGACAGGCGAACATCGGCGATCAGATCCCGGAGGCGGTCCCACTCCGCCATTTCCGTCCCCGATAATTCTCTTCTGAAGTTGATGTAGGGTGGGGAGGAGCTAAGAGCCGAAGCAACCAGTTGGTTGGGCTCGACTGCAATGGAGTAGAGTTGGCGAAACTCCGACCATAGGGGTTGGTGGCCAATCCAAAGGTCTAGCCAAAACCACGTGGAGCGCCCGTTGTTAACCCCAAATTTCGCGCCCCTAGCGAAGAAGGGTTTTAGGGCTTGAATGGAGTTCCAGAAGGGGAACCCACGAGAGGCCGCCTCGAAGAAATTCCCGTTCGGGAAGTATTTCGCACGGAGGAGATCGATCCAGAGGCCAGTCTCACCCTGAGACATCTTCCAGATCCATTTGCACATGAGTGCAATATTCATCAGCTTGGAGTTGATGATCCCAAGGCCCCCCTGGGCTTTAGGTCTACAAACGGCCTGCCATTTGACCATATGGTATTTCCGTTTGGGTCCCGCTCCTTCCCAAAAGAAACGAGACCGCAGGGTATCCAACTTAGTGTGTACCCCATCCGCCAGCAAGAACAAACCCATGGTGAACATAGGTAAGGATGAGAGGCTGGAGTTGGTTAAGATTAGTCTAGCCCCTGAAGACATAAATTTACGTCTCCACGGACACACCCTGCCCGCTACCTTGGAGGTGAGAGGTTCCCAATCAGCGATCGAACATTGCTTCGCCGCGATCGGGAGGCCGAGGTAAGTGAACGGAAACTGGCCAAGTTTGCAGTTAAGCAAGTTGGCTACCCGCTGACTTTCGGCCGCATCCATCCCCATGGACACCACTTCACACTTGTGGAAGTTGATTTTAAGCCCCGACATGAGTTCAAAACACAACAGAATGGCCTTGACTGATGCGATACTGTGTGTGTCAGGCTCGAAGAGGAGGAGTGTGTCATCCGCGTATTGCAGGTGTGACACTCCCCCCGGGATCAGGTTGTCCACCATTCCCCTGATGTGGCCAGCCAAACGGGCTCTGTCGAGCATGGCGCCCAAGGCGTCCGCTACAAAGTTAAACAACAACGGCGAGGCTGGGTCCCCCTGACGTAGCCCACGCTTGTTGCGGAAGAAATTCCCTACTTCTCCGTTCACCGCAGTCGCCGTTTGGCCCCCCGAGACCAACTGCATCATGCGATGAACCCAAACCGACGAGAATCCCCGGTCCAGGAGGACCTGACGGAGAAACTCCCAGTTCACGCGATCGTACGCCTTCTCAAAGTCTAGCTTCAGGAGAATCGCGGGCTGGCGAGCGCGTTTTAGGGAGTGCACAATCTCCTGGAGGGCCAACGGCCCCTCTAAGATGTTGCGCCCCCGAATAAAAGCCGATTGGTTCCTACTAATAATACGGTGAGCTATCGGAGACAAGCGAGTCGAACAAGCCTTAGCACAAATTTTAAACGGAACATTTATCAACGCTATGGGACGAAAGAGCCTAATATGATCTGCGCCCGGAACTTTGGGGATCAGAGAGAGAACCCCAAAGTTTAGGCGAGAGATATCTACCGTACCCCGCATAAAACCATTGCAAATGTCAAAAATGGGCCCTTTGAGCACTTGCCAAAATCTTTTGAACATCGCCACCGGCCACCCATCCGGCCCGGGTGCGGTGTCGGATTTCATGCCAAGGGTCGCCTTGTCAATCTCCTCCGGGGTGAAGGCCAATCCCAGGCCCTCGTTTTCATCGTCCGTGACCCGCAACGCAGGGTCCCACACATCCGCCCTAAGCCGGGCGCGGGATTCCTCCCTAGAACCCATGAGTTGGATGTAGAACTCGTAAATGTGACGGACGATGTCATGTTGCCGTAAAAGGAGCCCCTGCTCAGATTGCAAGCGCAAAATGGCACATTTGCGGCGACGGCCATTAGCATAGGCGTGAAAATATTGAGTGTTCGCGTCACCCTTGAGCGTCCACTTGATACCACCGCGTCTACGCCAGTACTCCTCCTCAGCTCTAAGGAGGGACTCGACCTGGGCCTCAAGCGCGTAGCGCTGAGCCCAGTCTTGCTCCGAGAAGGTCTGCACATCCACCACAGCATCCATCTGAGCGAGCTCCGCGGTCAAACGCGATCGAAGCAGCTTATCTTCGCGCCCCTGGTTAGCCCCCCACCCTTTGAGGGCCGCACGCAAGCCCGCTCCTGCAGCAATCCAGAACTCCATCGGCCCGCGCGCGCGCCCGACCCGGGCGACGCAATTCTCCCATTTCGAAAGGAAGATTTGCTCAAAGTCCGGAGACTCTAACCACGCGGTTTCGAAGAAAAAACGAGGGCTGCGTTTTAACCTTTCCTTCCCCGAGGAGAGGATGAGGGGGACGTGGTCCGACCCTATCCTCGTTTCGGCATGCAAAGAGCACAAGGGAAACAGCACCTCCCACTCCGAGGACATGAAAACCCTGTCCAAGACCGACCCCACCGGCGTTAGTTGTTTGTTGGTCCAAGTGTAGCGTGCCCCCACGCGAGCCACTTCCCTAAGGGCCATGGCTGCGATTGCATTATTAAACATGGACACCCTTGTCCAATTAATAATACCGTTGTTTTTATCCGCTCCCGAGCTAATTAAGTTGAAATCCCCTCCCACTAGCAGAGGCAAATTTCGCGTGCCCACAGACGCAACCTTCGCCTGGAGTTCTCCCAAGAACTCCAGCGAGAGCGAGTGGTCGGCCGGGCCGTAAACCACAATCACCTTCCACTCTTGGAGAGTTGCGCGGTGGCGCACGTGAGCCGACAGGAAGAAACGACCGGCATCCCACGCCACCACCTCGAAGCAAACTAGGTTGATGCCTAGCAGCATGCCTCCCGAGTGCCCGACCGCCGGCACCCAATGCCAAACAAAGCGCTCCAGCGGATCGACAGCTAGCAGGTCCCGATGATTGAAATCGGCCTTGATAGTTTCCTGCAGGCCAAAGCATATATAAGGTAATGCACGGATGATGCATATCCTGCATGCCTGGATTCAAATTTCAAACTCATGGTAGTTATCTGCTTGTTTTTTTTCCAAAGGGATAAATAACTGCTTGTTGTTAGTCCTTAATTAACGCAAGACATGCCATACTTACACAATTACAAGAGGCAATTACAATTACACTGCGCGCCATGGTAAATACTAGCAAGGAGTATCCAATGCGCGCATGCAGCTCTGGCATCGATCACTCGGAGCTTGGAGGCCCAGGAGGGAAGCCAGCTGAGCCACCATGCCCCCCCGTGAACCCTTGCCCTTCCTCGCCGAAGCTCCCGGCACCCTGGTCCACGTCCGCCCCACCTTGCTGCCACGCCGGTTCCCACGCCGGAACATGCCAGGCCGGCATCATCGGTGCCGCCGGCTGCCCCATCGGCGGATAGTAGTACGGCAGCCCAGCGGCGGGGCCCCCACCGGCCGCACCAACCCCTCCGGCGGCAAACCCGAGGGCTGCGCTGCCGGGCTCCTCCTTGGCCTCCTCGCGCGGCACAATGTCCACGAGGAAGTCGAAGACGTCGGTGCGCGCGATGGCAGCGGCGACGTCGTTGCGCTGCAGTGTGCGGCGCTTGTTCTCCTCGGCGTGCAGCCAGGAGCGGATGGTGAGCTCGAGGATGAAGAGCTCGCAGGCCTTGGCGAAGAGCACGGGCGCCTCCGCGGAGATCATGCGCACGTCCTCGTCGGCCTTCATGATCTTCTTGATACGCGCCAGCGGCAGCTGGTGGTTCTTGAAGTCGGACGCCGATGCGCGCTCCGCCTCCTGCCGCTGGTACGCCCAGAACGCCTGCAGCTGGGCCTGCTGCTGCTGGAGCAGGTGGTGGTGTGGCACCGGCGGCGGCCCAGGCACGCCCGGCACCGGGGCTCCGGACGCACCGGTTGCCGGGGGCTGGGTGGTGTAGGGCAGCTGGTGGTTCTCCATTGCTATCTAGCTTGCGATCTGCAAGCTAGCTAGGGCGATGTATAGCTGCATGGAGAAAATCAAGATCGCATAAGTAACAATGAATGATCTGTGCACCATCCCGTAAGTAACAATGGCTACGTAGTTCAAAATATATACTTGCAAAGCGTAGATGATGCGACGCTTGCAAAGAGATCGATCAAGATGTCAAAGAATGGCGAGAACCATCAGATCGAGGGTATATACAGTAGAGAAACAAGATGTTAGCCATTCGGAGGAGGATGAGGCGATCAGGTGGATAATCTTCATTATAAAGTTTGGTACTGTCTAGGATGTGGCGGATCAAGAGAGATGAGGAATCGAGACTAGCCATATATAGGCGGCGAAGTGCAAACAAGGGGGCCTACTTATCTCTTGCTTGTCGTGCACATGCATATTTCTGCATGTGAACAATCTCTCACAAAATGGACTAGTTCAAAATAAAATAGGTCACACACTCATCACAGGTGGTGTGTTCAGCATGATCGGCGGCGTTAGGATCTTACTATCAGAGTAATAAACCTGCATGCAGGTAAAACATGAAGGCTGGAGAAGTGATGGATCAAAACAAAGAGCGGAACTACAACGATCGATCATCGATCATCGATGGTCTACTAGCCAAAAGCCAAAACGATAACGAGAAGAGAATCTGCTTCGGTTTCATCCAGGGCAGAAGAGAAAGAAGCAGTACTAATTACAGTCGCAGGCGACACTAAGCTCTGCATGTCTGCATGCATAGGACGGCAAAGATGGAGAACGACTTGAAACTTAAGCTGGCACAAAGCGAACCATCATAAAACACCAGACCTGGGCTTTGCAGATCAGACGACCCCCCCTGAGTGAGCTTGAGTTCTTTCTGGTTCAGATTTCAAGGGGAGGGAAGGCGGTCAAGGCTCCTGCTGCCCGGCGCAAGCGCGTCAGATGCTTCAGCACACACGGTAATCTGAAGCAGCAGGACACGCCCTCGCGGCCATTGCCAAGCTAGAGAGGGCTGGATGAAAATGGCCAGCTCTCGGTCCAACGAAGCTGAAAAAGATCACGCAGTAGACGGAGAAGACCCTGGGATCCGGGATATCTGAAGCTCGCGCGTCATTTTCAGCTGCTTGGAAACTAGCTAGCTGAAAGGAATTATCCGGTGCTCTTATGCAGTTTACGGTGAAACACCGCCCTGTGAAGTCAGTATATCAGTCTGAATTCTTCTTTGTGTTACTGAATGTCAGTCTGTATTCTGAATATTATGCTGCAAAAATAGAAGCTCTTTTTTTGCGGGGTGCAAAAATAGAAGCTAGTACTATGGTATAGCTAAATTACAGCACCTAGATATGGTGTTCACGGAATGATGGCAAAAAATAGGATTCGTGTCCTGTGAATTTTCTTTGAGTTGTGTACGTTCCTGATCATAGCTGGTCAAAGGGATTTTCCTGACAATATTTTTCACATGCACTCTCCAGTGAAGACTTAGAAGGTACGTATATCTTGTTGTGATTTGTTTTCGGCGTGTTACGTGAGGATAAGAAAAGATGGAGAGGATATCCGGGAGTGCGGGCATTCGTGGCCAGGCTTGGTCTTTTCGGATTTCGGCATTATCCATTCTGGAAGTTTGGTAGCCTCTCAAAACTGTTCGCTCGGATTGGGGGCAGATCGGCTGGGTCGCCGATCCCATCTGCTCAAATTGGCACGAGCTGCAGTCTCCAGGCACGCGCATGTGCATTTCGGGGATCTTCAGTTAACGTAACCATGAGTGGCGTCAGAAATATCTCAATGGTGATGGCGACGCCATGGGTGGTCTCAACAAATGGATCTTCTATTCTAAAAAAAAACAAATGGATCTTCTCAGGCTCTCGCTGGTTCTCAGCCTGTGTTGGCAGCCAGGTCGTACATGCATTTCCTCTGAATAATTGGAGAACTATCTCTGGTTTATTTAATAGAACAAGGCAGTTTCGCTGCTTCTTATTCTTGCCTCTCGGTTAGGGAAAAGAAGATCGATCTTGCTAAATCTCAGTCGATAGAGACTTGATTATGTCTCAGTCAATGCTATATTCGTAAGATATTGCATTGAGGTCTGTGCAAAAATTTCCCTTTTTGTGTCATTTGGCTGAGATCTAGCCACGCTGAATTCAGTTTTGGCAAATACGATTTGTTGGCAATTGTTCCCCTCTCACTTCACATGTGACTCAGGAAAAGATTAGGGTTTCCGCCTTCCTCGCCAACGCCGCCTCCGGTGGCCCTATGAGCACCTCCCCCGCCCCCCCCCCCCCCCCCCCCCCCCCCCCCCCCCCCCGGGTTTGGTAGGAGGGATCATGTCCTTGCATTAGGTAGGTTTAGTGTCTTGTTCAATGCGTCTAGTGTCGGGGGACGGCGCAGTGGAGGTGTGTCTATGTCAAATCTTCTTTGACCTAGTCGGCGATGGACTTTGGTGAATCTGCTTTGGATTCAGCTAGCCCATGTTTTCGTTGATTTGTTTGCATGGATGGCCTTTCGATCTACACTTCTCATCCTCAATGGTGGTTGTTTTTCTGGTGCACTGGTCCTTTGGAGACACAGTGACTTCCTGATTGTCTACTACAACAAGATTTTCCTGGCTCTGGTGAGGGAAAGCGATGGCGACGGTTTACCTTTGGCTCGCTCCAGTGCTTGTATTTGTCTCTAGATGGTCCAAGGATCTAGTTATGATTTTTGTTACTTTGGGGGATCTTTGTACTGCTATTGCAAATTATTTATAGACCGGAGGACTTTTCGAAAAAGAAGAGCTAGTGTGATGTCACGAGGAAAACTACTTTGATGAGAGAACTGAGAATCCAACGGTGGACTCTACTCTTCCATTTTGTATAATTTCTGATTTCTTATTTTGTCAGAAGGGGGGTATTTTCCTCCATAATTCTAGTTTTCTTTAGGGTGTGTTTGCTTGCAGAACGGGGCGAATGTAGTGTGATGATTCCATTCCCTTTGAATGGGATGATTTCAATCATATATCTAATTGTTAAATCTTGTAGAGATGAAATTGATGAATTTGTTTTTTTCCACCTCTTGTAAAGGAATGGTGAGATTATCTCTCACAAGCCTTTTGTATGTTTAGCACAATGGAAGTCTTATGCTCCACATCACATTTTTAAGTCATTTTGCAGTCTTTTAAGTAAAGTAGTGACACATTTTTACCTTTTGATCAGTATGATAGTTAGTAATTAGAAGCATACAAAAGTTTGAATTGCAATCTCATGCTATTGAAAAAGACCCATTTTTTGTCCTTCAATTGTCCATGCATGATTTTGTCATAACTGGATGCTATTTGTTCCTGATGTGTTATTGCCATGATAAAAGTATACATTACAAAGAAAATATTCCCATAATAAACTCCATTTTTAAAAAAAAATGCTAGTCAATAGGTTTTACAAAGCAAAGTGAGTAGAACTAAATCATAATAAGTAAATAAACAAAATTGTTGAGACGACATCAATGCGGCCGTGACACGGTAGTGAAAGAATTGATAATTTAGATTGCGACTCAAACGATTTTGGAGCAAATGGTTCGAGTGGACTTTTGTGTCATTTTAGGCAGAAATAGTGCTTCTTCCTAGCTCAAAGCGTCTTTTCAAGTTAGAACAATAATAGTTACTATGACTATCAAAATTTATGTGTTTAAACTAATTAGTTGACGTGGCAATCACAATATTTGTCTCTTAACTTTGATGCCCCATTCTTGTTAGGGCTAGGTCTTGCCAGATTTGTTGGTCTTTCCGGATCTTGGCAGTTGATGTGTCTATCTAGCATTTTGATCGGCTCTTGGTTTTCCCAACTCTCTGGAACAACATCAAAAGATTACAAGCCCTACACTACATGGGGTGAATCCCCAATCAATGTTCCTTCAATGACTACTATATCTCGTTGCTAGTGGTGAGTGACTATTGTGGTCTTCATTGTCTAGTGTGTCAATGGCTCTTGCAGGTGTCTTGTTTCCCTTAGGTTGCCCGTAATGGAAGTATCATGCCTAGTATCATGCATGCCAACTAGGCAATCTTGATGAGATGGCGCAGAATTAAACGAAGAAAGAGAGGGTTGAGTATCATATTATGATACATTATCATAATAAATTCTATGTTACTATGTGTCATGCATGGCAACAAATAAGACCACTTAAGATATCAGTCTATAATACTATGCACTACGGATGTAGTATCATGCATATGATACTCACCACTACAACCAGCCTTACTGCATGTTCATTGTAATTTTTAAGCTCCGATGGGGCCGACCTCTTAAAGGAAGGAGGCGACATGTATGGTTTCAATGTAAAAGTTTTAGGTAATTTTGTGTCTCGTTGCCCTTTCTTTTTACTAGCTATTGTTTTCCTTGGTAAATATCAGATATGAGAAGCCTTTTCTGTGTCCTTTTTGTATAAAAAAACTTTGCAGCCCTATTAATGTGTCTTGGCCTATGAAAAAGTAGGACAACAAAAGAGCTTGCATCTTTCTAGTCTTAGGGCAAGTTTCCTTAGAAACGATAATCATGACAAAGATGTAAAAGCAGATTATAACAAATAGAAGTGTCGGTTTTGCTTTTAAAAATGGTTATTTTCTTCTTTTTGTTACCTCCACTACACATTTGACATTGCTATATAGAGAAAATCACATGGGCAGAACACAACTTGAAGTTGCATTCGCATAATAAGTTAGATGGTATTAACGCCCATAGCATGCTATGTGCTCAAGATATTTTGAATTCATTCTTATTACTACCTATGGTATTGTTGCATAACTTTGTGTTGCCTCAAGTACTTATTTATTTGTTGAAACACTTAATAATGTCAACTATTCCCTTATTTTTCATAATACAACGTGCTTCAGTTTTTTCCATATTACAACATGTATTAGGAGATCAAGGTGCACCGAGGCAACGCATACATGGGCATTAATGACCCTAGAGGTTCCATAAGCCAATGAAAGAAGCATAAATGATCACTCTTAATTTCTCCTTGGTAACTGATACCACAAGTTTGTTTAAGTTTAGCACCCCTCATAAGTATCACCAAAGCAAAAGCCACAAAGTAACATCCGTAAAATGCTAACACCACTAAAGTGATAAACAAAAAAACAGAAACCAATAGTTCAACAAAACTACTAACTGAAAGTAAGATAACTAGTGAAATAGCTAGACAAGCTAAAAAATATGTGCTCTTTTTTGAACTTTAAGGAGAACTATAAAGCTCTTCTTATTGTGCACGTCAATATTCCATATCTCTATCATAAACAAACTCTTTCTATTGGATAAAGGATTAAGTTAGAAAACAAAGATCTCAACTTAAACCTACTTTATAGGGGTTAACTTCGCTAAATTGTGAGCTATCTAATCAAGTAGTGTTATGTATACAATTTTAATAGCCAAAATGGTAGTATATAAGTTGTTTCCACTCGGGACTCGAATTAGCGACACACATGCAATGCAATATAAAATTAATAGCATTACAATCAAGTGATGAGTGGATTTTATGCATACTTTTTAGAGTATATTTTAGTGCCAAAATCCCTCATACCATATCCACCTATCACTTATTCATGTCCCCAATGCATAGTTTTTGGTATTTACTCGTCTTACCAAGTCCATTGCACAATTTTTATTTTTATTAGTTTTCCTTTGTTTTGTGGTCTTTGTAGGTGGGTTGGCATGTTCATGGACTTGGGACATTAAAATAACCAAATTGGGGATCCAACCGGAGAAGTTCTAGACACCAGATTAAGGCCATGTGGAGTATTTGATGTTTTGACATTTTTTAAATTGTCCAAATTGAGGATCGAAGGCCGCATTGGGCTTTTCCTTAGTGAAAGTGTTTTATATCGACTAGAGGGGGTGAATAGGCGATTTTTACAAATTCGTCACTGAGGAAATACTGCTTGAGGAATTTGCTAAGTGACGAACTACAAGCAGCGGAATAAGTACTCACATGCATGCATAACAAGACAGTAGCGTAGTCATCATGATGAAATGAAACATACACAGAGCACAGGTAGCGTGTAAACAGGATAAGGAGGCAGAAGACAAGATGACAAATAGGATTGAGGAAATTAAGAAAGTCTTCAGTCAAAGTCTTCAAATAGTAACGATCAATTTCTTCAACACATGAGCAATGAAATGAAAGGGTTTAAGAAATACAACTAGTAGCTCGGTGAGGACAATGATTTGGTAGACCAGTTCCAACTGTTGTGATAGATGTACGTATGATTGGAGCAGCTTGGTATTTAAACCAAAGGACACACAGTCCTTACTGTATTGTCCTTGAGCCAAAGTCACGCATACCTCGCCCAATCACTCGTGGTAAGTCTTCAGGTGACTTCCAAACCTTCACAGACTTGTGTTGAGGCATATGTCTCTCGATGTGGTTTTGGTGATTGATGACAACGTGTTTGCGGACTAATCATGTGCTTTGAGCATTTCAGAGATTCATCCTTGGCACGAGACGATTTCTTCCCCTCGGAGTGTCATTCAAGACGGTGTAGCTCTTTCGTTTCTCTTTCGATGGACTAGTTGCATAGAGGGCACCGTACTATCAAGAGGGGGTCCGCTGTGGTATTGCTTGGGTGGAATCAACATGTACACATCCGCTTCTCACCCTCCGAGCCCTTCCGCTTTGATGGAGAGATCTTTTCTCTACTTATGTGTCTTGTCTGGGTCCCAGCGGTAGTACCGTGGTACCCAACGGTAGTACCACTGAGAGGTCACAAGCGGCAGTACCGCTCCGCAGCGGTAGTACCGCCGGTGTCTCCGCAACAGTACTACCGCTAGGTTGCCAGGTTCCTACCGCCTCGACTCGAGGGCTCTTTTTCTCGTGTCGTGTTGTGCGGCACTAGTTGCGGCAGTAGAGGCGGTAGTACCACTTCTCAGCGGTAGTACCGCCCTACCATCGCGGTAGTACCGCTCTGGGTCCAGGTCCCTGCTTCTCTCCTTTGCGCAGTAGTACCGCTAGTTGGAACGGCAGTACTGCTGGCTCAGCGGTAGTACCGCCCACCCAAGCAGAACTACCGCCCTCTGTGGGGTTGTTTAGTGGGGCAACGGTTGGATTGTTGCCCCCACTATAAAAGGGGGTCCCCTTCTTCCCCGTTGACTCACCTCTTCCCCCTCAAGCTCCATTAATGCTCGAGGCTCCATTTTCGCCCGATCTATCTCTCTAGCCAATCAAACTTGTTGATTTGCTCGGGAGTGGTTGAGAAGGCCCCGATCTACACTTCCACCAAGAGATTTTTGATTCCCCCACCTATCCCTAGTGGATCTTGTTACTCTTGGGTGTTTGAGCACCCTAGACGGTTGAGGTCACCACGGAGCCATAGTCCATTGTGGTGAAGCTTCGTGGTATTGTTGGAAGCCTCCGATTAAGTTGTGGAGATTGCCCCAACCTTGTTTGTAAAGGTCTGGTCGCCGCCTTCAAGGGCACCAATAGTGGAATCACGGCATCTCGCATTGTGTGAGGGCGTGAGGAGAATACGGTGGCCCTAGTGGCTTCTTGGGGAGCATTGTGCCTCCACACCGCTCTAACGGAGACGTACTTCCCCTCAAAAGGAAGGAACTTCGGTAACACGTCCTTGTCTTCACCGGATCCACTCTTGGTTATATCTTACCTTTACGTGTGCAAGCTCTTTAGTGTTACTTCTCTTGCTTGCTTGTTTGTTTGTTGTTGTTGCATCATATAGGTTGCTCACCTAGTTGCACATCTAGACAACCTACTTTGATGCAAAGTTTAATTTGGTAAAGAAAAGTTAAAAATTGTTAGTTGCCTATTCACCCCCCCCTCTAGTCAACCGTATCGATCCTTCCAATAGGTATCAGAGCCTCGTCTCTTTATTAAGGACTTTACCGTCCGAAGAATATGGTTGATACCATAGACGGTGTGGAGGAACACTTCGGTGTAAATCCGATCTCGTCTACGGGCGATGGGGGAACCTTGGTCTCTCGTGAGGAGTTCAATGTGGCCTTGGAGACATTGAAAACCTCCATGACGACCGAGGTTGAAAGCATGTTTACTAAATTCCTTGAAGGGCTTAAACTATCCACCGCACCGTTGAAAGTGGGTAATCCCACCGACAAGGTGACGGATGCTATCTCCGACAAAGGGGAAGCTAGTAGTGAAAAGGCTCCTTCCTCTAGTGGTGAGAATGGCACCGGCATCTTTGCTCATGTGGAACCACCACTTGTTTATGGTGGACCGGTTCCTTCCACTCATTTGAATCATGCCGGTCCTCCCCCTAAGATTGTGAAAAATGAGGACTTTGATTCTTGGGTTTACCGCTTTAAGCGTCATTTAAATCATGTGAACACTAATCTTTGGAGAATCATTGAAGAAGGTTTCCATCCGCATGATCCAAGCAACTTCACTCCTCGAGAAGCCGCGGATAATCAATTCAATGAGAATGCTCTCTTCATCATTCAAGATGCAATTCCACCCGAAGATCTACCTCATCTTCGGCCCTTCGCCTTGGCCAAAGACGCATGGCTTTGTGTTGTCTCACTCTACCGGGGAAGCGCAAGAATTCAACGCTCCAACTATGAAGTGGTGCAAGATGAAGCCGATGAGTTTGCAATGAAAGAGGATGAAGAACCTTGTGAGCTTTATCGGAGAGTAACCAAACTCGCGATCTCACTCCGAGATCACGGGAGCAAGGACACGGATGACAATTGGATCAAGCGCAAATTCCTCAAGGCAATGATGCCCTACCACAAGGCCATGTCCTCCGTCATTCGTCAAAGGCCGGACTTCCACACTTTAACCTCAAGCGAAGTGTTGGATGAGTTTGTGGCCATGAACATCTTGGACAAGACCGCCGATAATGCGGTGCTCCATTCTCAAAGGGCAAGGAAGCCCAACCTTGCTTTGAAGGCCAAGGTTTGCGTTGAAGAAGAAGAAGAGGAAGAAGAGGAGAGCAACCCCGAAGATACAAAGTATGCATATCATGAACACATGGCACTTGCTTCAAGGAAATTTTGGAGCAAGAAGAACTCAAGGCCAAACTTTAACAAAAACAACTCAAGTGGCACGAAGAGCAAGCACCGTGTAAGGACTTGCTACAATTGTGGAAATGTGAGTCATTTTGTTGCGGAGTGCCCGTATGAGAAGAGGGAAGACAATGGTGGCAAACTCATCCGAAAGGACAAGGCCAAGTCGTTCCCCAACAAGAGCAACTTCACCAAGAAGACTCCTCCCAAGGCATTGGTGGTACAAGAAGAGTACAATGAGGATGATGACGATGATGAAGATGGTGAGTCGGTTGCCATGGCCTCAGTTGCCATTGCGATGACTCCACGGGTGTCTCTCTTCGACTCACCCAATGAGAGCATCACCGCCAAGTGCCTCATGGCAAAAGCCACCAACAAGGTAACCCCCAACATCAAAACTACCATCATTAATCATCCTTCTTCGACGAATAGCATTGATGAACATGAGGGAGCTAATGTGGAGGTGAATAAGTTTGAAGCCTTTATGGGCAAACTTAAGGGTAAATCCAAGAAGCACTTTGTTGCTCTCTTGGAACAACTTGGTGAAGCCAATGACATGATCAAGGCTCACAAAGATACCATCTCTAAGATGGAAGGGCATAGTCGTGACTATGCTAATGAGATTTCGGATCTTTCCAATGCTCTTGAGGAAGAGCGTGGTCTTCGTTTGGCTCTTGAGGAGTCACACAACGTTGATCATGCTAAGTTAAAGAAAGATTTTGATCATGTTCTCATTGTTTCTCGTGTGCTAAACTCCGAGAAGGCCGAACTTGAGGTTGATCTAGCTAGACTCAAAGAGGAGTTTGATCTACTTGACAAGGCTCACAAGGTCTTGAAGGGTGCTCATGCTAGCCTCAAAGAGTCTCATGATCAACTTCAAGTAAAGCTAACCAAGGAAAAATCCACTTTTCCTCGTATGATGTTAATTGATAATGCAAATGCTACTAACCCGTGTTGTGAGCATGTGTATCTTGTTGAGGAGAACGCTAAGCTAAAGGTGCAACTTGATAAAGGTCTTGCAACTTGCATACAAGGCAAGAAGAACCTCAACGATCTCTTGACCAACCAAAAGGGAGTTGTGGCCAAGGAAGGGGTTGGGTACGTGCCCGAGTCCAAGAACAAGAAGAAGAATGACAAGACCAAACGACCTCCTCCTCTCATGCAAACCTTTGTGAAGGAGGGAGAGAGTGCTTCCAAGGAGAAGAAGAACAATGCGAAGGGTGGCGGTGTCAAAAAGGGCAATGCCACCCCTTCCATCAAAGCTGACTATTTTAATCCTTCTTATGTGTTATGTCGTGGTAGTGATGGGCATGTCTATGCCAAATTTGTTGGTTCTCCTCATGAGTACATTGAATGGTATTTGGGTTCCAAAGACCCTTGTTACTAACATCAAAGGACCCATTACAAAATGGGTACCTAAAACCAAGCATTGATCTCTTGTAGGTGTTTGCTTCCGGTGGGGGATCATGGTTGGTCGATAGCGGAGCTACAAATCATATGACCGGAAGCAAGGACTTGGTGGTGGATGTGCACAAGATTCCATCTATGCTCACCAATGTCGAGTGGGGTGACGCCTCATCTTCTAAGGTATTGGGACTTGGCAAGGTAGTCATCTCTCATGATCTCACGATCGAGAAGGTCATGCTTGTTGAGTCCCTTGCGTACAATTTACTTTCTGTTCGTCAACTTGCAATCATGGGGTTTGCCACTTTCTTTGATATTGATACAGTGGCCCTCTTGTGGAGCAAGACTCCTAAAGTAGCCTTTGTTGGGCATGTCGAGAACGGTCTATATGTGATTAACTTTTCGGAGCGACCCACTAAGACCGCGACATTCCTAATGGCTAAAGTTGATGTGGACTAACGAACATTAGTTTTGCTAAAGATCGTGCTTGCAGTGCTTGTATCGAAGGAAAGCTACATGAGAAGGCTCACCCTCCCACGACTATCATTTACTCAAAGAGGCCTTTGAAGCTCCTTCACTTGGATCTCTTTGGGCCTCCATCCTTCGATAGTCTTGGGGGTAGGAAGTATTGCTTGGTTATTGTGGATGACTACTCAAGATACACTTGGGTGTATTTCTTCAAGAGGAAGAGCGAGACCCAACAAACCGTCATTGACTTTGCAAATGAATCACAATGTCAACACAATGCAAAGATCTTGACAATAAGAAGTGACAACGTCACCGAGTTCAAGAACTACACCTTGGATGAGTTTCTTAGTGATGAGGGGATTAAGCATCAATATTCCGCACCTTACACCCCTCAACAAAACGGTTTTGCGGAGAGGAAGAACCGGACGTTGATGGATGCGGCAAGGACCATGATGGCGGAGTTCAAGTCTCCATACAACTTTTGGGCCGAAGACATCAACACCGCATGTCATGCATCCAATCGGCTCTACCTCCGCAAGGGCTTGAACAAGACTCCATATGATATACTCACCGGTAACAAGCCCGACCTCAAGTACTTTCGGGTGTTCGGGTGTAAGTGTTTCATTCTCAAGAAAGGTGTTCGGTTGTCTAAATTTGAGGCTAGAGCTTATGAGGGCATATTTGTTGGTTATTCTACACACTCTCATGCTTACCGTGTCCTCAATAAATCCACGGGACTTATTATTGAGGAGACGTGTAACGTGGAGTTTGATGAGAATAACGGCTCCCAAGTGGAGCAAAGTGGCACTTGTGATGTAGGTGATGAAATTCCTCCTCAAGCCATAAGAAGAATGGGTGTTGGTTTTATCCTACCCATTGAGGAACCCCTTGTGGCCGAAGGAGAAGGACAATGCTCCACTCAAGTGGAGCCATCACCAACCCAAGGCCCACACGCTTCCGAAGAACAACGTGAAGGCCCTCATCCTCAAGAACAAGACCAAGGGCAAGATCATGCTCAAGACGGTGTTGACACACCAAGTGATGCCCAAGGTCAAGTTCTCTCCTCCGAGCAAGTTCAAGAACAAGAACAAGCTCAAGATGACGCTCAAGATGATCAAGTGACCAATCCTCGTCTCACCCCCGAGGAGGAATTGGAGCGTCGTGCCGCCAAGGTTGCTTCCAAGCTCTCCACCAAGGATCATCTCATGACGAATGTGCTTGGAAGCTTAAGAAAGGGAGTAAGCACTCGTAGACAATTAGCAAACTATTGTGAACATCACGCGTTTGTCTCTTGTGTCGAACCCCACAAGGTCTATGAGGCGCTCGAAGATCCGGATTGGCTCAATGCCATGCATGAAGAACTCAAAAACTTTGAGCGCAACAAGGTGTGGAGATTGGTGCCAAGACCGATTGGGAACCACAATGTCACTGGAACCAAGTGGATATTTAAGAACAAGCAAGATGCACATGGGATTATCATTCGCAACAAGGCTACTCCCAAGTCGAGGGTATCGACTACGGTGAAACCTTTGCTCCCGTTGATCGTCTTGAATCCATTCGCATGTTGATTGCATATGCTTCTCATCATAACTTTAAGTTACAACAAATGGATGTGAAGAGTGCTTTTCTTAATGGTCCTATTAATGAATTGGTTTATGTCAAGCAACCCCCCGAGTTCGAGGATCCCTACTTTCCCGATCATGTGTATCAACTCGATAAGGCACTCTATGGCCTTAAACAAGCCCCACATGCGTGGTATGACCACCTTACCGATTTGTTACAAGACCGTGGTTTTGAAGTTGGGCTAATCGACCCCACTTTTTTTACTAAGAAGGTCAAAGGGGAGTTGTTTGTGTGCCAATTATATGTTGATGATATTATCTTTGGTTCCCCTAACAAAGCTTTCAATGAGGAATTTGCCGCTCTCATGACCTCAAAGTTCGAGATGTCTTCCATGGGAGAGTTGAAGTTCTTTCTAGGGTTCAAAGTGAAGCAAAGAAGAGAAGGAACCTTCATCAACCAAGCCAAATACACTCAAGACATGCTCAAGAGATTCAAGCTAAGTGATGTCAAGCCAGCTTCCACTCCAATGCCCACCAAGTGTCAACTTGACATAGATCCCAATGGTAAAGTGGTGGATCAAAAGGTATATCGCTCCATGATTGGATCCTTGCTTTACCTTTGTGCATCTAGACCGGATATCATGTTGAGTGTGGGAATTTGTGCACGGTTTCAAGCCGCACCTAAGGAAAGTCACTATGTGGCAGTCAAACAAATCTTTCGATTTGGCTCATACCCCAAACTTTGGCTTATGGTACCCAAGAGGAGCAAACTTCAAGCTTGTAGGGTATTCGGATTCCGATTGGGCAGGAGACAAAGTGGATAGGAAGTCCACTTTTGGAGGGTGCCAATTCCTTGGTTGCTCTTTGGTAAGTTGGTCTTCCAAAAAGCAAAGTTGTGTGTCTCTCTCGTCCACCGAAGTGGAGTATGTAGCGGCCGATAGTTGTTGTGCACAACTCTTATGGATGAGGCAAACTTTAAAGGATTACGGTGTCATTTGTGACAAAGTGCCTCTTTGGTGTGACAATGAAAGTGCCATCGAGATCTCTCTCAACCCGGTGCAACACTTCAAGACGAAGCATATTGAGATTCGGTATCACTTCATCCGGGATCACATTAGGCGAGGAGAGATCGAGCTCAACTATGTCAACACTCATGATAACCTTGCAGATATTTTCATGAAGCCCTTGGATGAAGCAAGATTTCGCGAGTTAAGGCATGAGCTAAATATCATTGATTCGAGCAATGTGACTTGAACCCTTGCACACCCCACCACACTCAATTTGTTGTCTAGTTTAGATGTAGGCATGGACATAGGGGGAGTGTTTTTCTCTCAATGAACTCTCCCTCCCCCTTTATGCATAAATTGACCAAGTCTTTCACAATTAGCCATTGTTGATGGTACTTGTGCTTCAAAGACGAGTTTTGGTCATGGGCCCAAGGTTAAAATCTTCGCGGCGCCATACCTCTTGACTCAAACATAGGTGGCCTCAGCCACCGCCCTCTCTTGAAGAGGTGTGTCTTGGCCTCTTGCTGGTGTGTTCTCTCTTCTTCTTGCCTTTTGTTCTCTTGTTTTTTTTCTCGAGCTAAGCCGTGTTGTTTAGTTGCCGTGGTGTGCTGGGCGGTACTACCGCTGGTGGTGCGCGGTACTACCGCCCCACAGCGCGGTACTACCGCTGCGGGACGGGACCAGGGGGTTATATCGGGGCAGGGGGAGGTTTCTTCTCCCCCATACCCATTCGCTTCGCCCCCTCGTTCCTCTTCCTCTCTCCAGCCACGCATCACCGCGGGAGGGCTCCGGTGGATATTCGTCTTCGGGGCGTCCCTCTCCATTTCCTTCGGTGGAGTCGATCCCCACCTCGTTCTCTTGCCATGGATGCCGGTATTGCCCCCGTTCCTTCTCTCCTTTTGTCTCGTTTTCAGATCTTGTGTCTTAGGGGCAATGGTGGTTGCATCTCTAGATTTTTGGCTAAATCTAGGCTTGAGTAGGTTGGAGAAGGCAACTAGACTATCTAGATTAGAGTTTGGTAGGAATATTTTTGAATTTGGCAGGCCGGTAGTGCCGGATCTGACCACGGTAGTAGGGAACTGCTGTTTCCCCGCCTCAAGCGATACTATCGCTCTCTTTGGAGCGGTACTACCGCTTGGGCGGTACTGCCGCGTGCATGTCGCGGTACTACCACTGCCTGCCAAGTTCCATCATGTTCCTACCATACCTTGATCCTTTTGTTGTGTTTGTTGGCTTATGCTCGTTCTTTCTGGTTGTTTTGTGTGTTCTTGTGTTTGGTTCCAGGTGATGAACGTCTTGAGCCTCAAGCTCGCCGTGTCAACCCCGAGCATGCAACGTCAAAGCGCTACCGCACCTCTGAGCCAGCAGGTGGTTCCTCTAGCACTCAACCGCCACCAGCAGGCACATCTGCAAGTGCTCCTCCACCACCTCAGCAGTCAAGAGATCCGCCAACAAGCCAAAGGGAAATACTGTGACTGAGATGACTGCCGAGGAGTATTGGCAAAAGCGTCGCCGCAACCCCTATGAGGCGGACCAAGATCCCACTTTGGTCAACCGCCCATTCTGGAACCGCTTTCAGTTTGCCATATACTTTGATGTGATCAAGGCCAATAAAAATCTCTATGTTGATGTTCGCTCCATCGACACAGATGCCATGGACAAGGACCCTGAGTACTTTGGCGAAGCCCTTCAGATGTGTTCTCAGCTGAACATTCTCAGGATCATGCAGTTCAATAAGGATTTCGATGCAGATTTGGTGGCTTAATTCGTTGCTACCGTTCATCTTGGAACTGATGCCGACAGGACTCTGACTTGGATGACCAATGGCAAGTTGCTTTCCGTCAAGTGGATGGCCTTCATGGAGTTACTTAATGTGGAAGATCAAGGGCTTGAGACTCCAGTAGGCTTCCGCCCTCACCGCAATGCTACATCCACTCACAAGCAAGCCCTTTGGCCCTACTGCACTGTGAAGGTTCACCCAGTGACTAAGAAGGAAACCTATGAGCTGTCTACATTTCTGGACATTCTTCATCGTGTCTTCCGTGAGACTCTCTTCCCTCGCATCGGGAATCTGGATATGGTCCACTCCTATCTCGTGGACATGCTTCTTTTCTGCCAGCATGAGAAGGAAGCAAACACTGGAGAGAGCCTGGACATTTCTCATGTTATGTGGTCCGAACTTCTCTCTGCCGTTTCTGAGCGCAAGTGCCCGATATATGGTCCATTCATCATGAGGCTCATTGAGAAGGCCTGGGCTCGTGTCTATCCCAGAGTGTTGCTGGAAACTGGAGACTTGGTTTCTCATGAGATCAAGCGTCTGAGGAAGAAGGACAATTGGGGCACCCCAGCGCCTAAACCCGGGGGTCCATCTACTGCCGCTGCTGCCATGGAGACTGACGGTGGGGCTGCAACTGATGATCACAAGGAGGACTTTGGGCCGTCTAGTGCAGAACCTTCTTGGGCAAAGAAGCCTAAACGCAAGATGAGGAAACTTTTCTACATGGAGTCTCATGGTCATTACATGACTCATGTGGCGGATTAAGCAAGCCAGGTTGCGCCACAAGGAGCTCATGCGTCACCTGGGTGCGACCGTTGCCAGCGGTTCTAAGGGACAGATCACTGAAGAGGAGGAATGGATTCAGCAGCATTGCCCTTAGACTGATTCAGACGCCGAGCAGTTTCCGACCAACGACGGAGATGCAGATGATCACGCTGAGATGTGATGTTCGAGATCCTCAGCTTGCCATCACCTGGAGCCGTAGCGTCGCTCTTTGCCCTTTTGGTGTCTCGATGCCAAAGGGGGAGAGAGTTTAGGGATTTGTGTTGTTGCCGTGTTGCGAGTGTGTCTTGTGTTTTCTCGTTGTCTTTGTTTGGTTTGGTTTGGTGCCTGTGAGACCTAAGTTCTAGACATATGGTGTGAGACATATGCTCCCTATCGCTACCTTATTACTTATGTCTATTCAGTACTGTAGTATCTTATGAGTTGCATGCTTATCCTGTTTTATACCCTACTCTCATATATCCTGTACTTAGAATTGTTGGACTATAAAATATAGGGGGAGTGTTATTCCGAATGTGTGTGTCTTGCATTCCAAAGGCTCCACTAACTAGGTGCACACATTCAGGGGGAGCCCGTCTATATTTTGTAGTTCTAAGTATCCTTACTTTTATATCTTTTCTTTGTGCAAATCCCTAGTTGTCATCAATCCACCAAAAAGGGGGAGATTGTTGAGGCATATCTCTCTCGATGTGGTTTTGGTGATTGATGACAACGTGTTTGCGGACTAATCGTGTGCTTTGAGCATTTCAGAGATTCATCCTTGGCACGAGACAATTTCTTCCCCTCGGAGTGTCATTCAAGATGGTGTAGCTCTTTCATTTATCTTCGGTGGACTAGTTGCATAGAGGGCACCGTACTATCAAGAGGGGGTCCACTGTGGTATTGCTTGGGTGGAATCAACACATACACATCCGCTTCTCACCCTTCAAGCCCTTCCACTTCGATGGAGAGATCTTTTCTCTACTTATGTGTCTTGTCTGGGTCCCAGCGATAGTACCGTGGTACCCAGCGGTAGTACCGCTGAGAGGTCACAAGCGGCAGTACCGCTCCGCAGCGGTAGTACCGCTGGTGTCTTCGCAGCAGTACTACCGCCGGGTTGCCAGGTTCCTACCGCCCCGACTCGAGGGCTCTTTTTCTCATGTCGGGTTGTGCGGCACTAGTTGCGGCAGTAGAGGCGGTAGTACCGCCCCTACCACCACGGTAGTACCGCTCTGGGTCCAGGTCCCTGCTTCTCTCCTTTGCGCGGAAGTACCGCTAGTTGGAATGGCAGTACCGCTGGCTCAGCGGTAGTACCGCCCACCCAAGCGGTACTACCGCCCTCTGCGGGGCTGTTTAGTGGGGCAACGGTTGGATTGTTGCCCCCACTGTAAAAGGGGGTCCCCTTCTTCCCCGTTGACTCACCTCTTCCCCCTCAAGCTCCATTAATGCTCCAGGCTCCATTTTCGCCCGATCTATCTCTCTAGCCAATCAAACTTGTTGATTTGCTCGGGAGTGGTTGAGAAGGCCCCGATCTACACTTCCACCAAGAGATTTTTGATTCCCCCACCTATCCCTAGCGGATCTTGTTACTCTTGGGTGTTTGAGCACCCTAGACGGTTGAGGTCACCACGGAGCCATAATCCATTGTGGTGAAGCTTCATGGTATTGTTGGGAGCCTCTGATTAAGTTGTGGAGATTGCCCCAACCTTGTTTGTAAAGGTCCGGTCGCTGCCTTCAAGGGCACCAATAGTGGAATCACGGCAGCTCGCATTGTGTGAGGGCGTGAGGAGAATACGGTGGCCCTAGTGGCTTCTTGGGGAGCATTGTGCCTCCACACCGCTCTAACGGAGACGTACTTCCCCTCAAAAGGAAGGAACTTCGGTAACACATCCTCGTCTTCACCGGATCCACTCTTGGTTATCTCTTACCTTTACGTGTGCAAGCTCTTTAGTGTTACTTCTCTTGCTTGCTTGTTTGTTTATTTGTTGTTGTTGCATCATATAGGTTGCTCACCTAGTTGCACATCTAGACAACCTACTTTGATGAAAAGTTTAATTTGGTAAAGAAAAGTTAAAAATTGTTAGTAGCCTATTCACCCCCCCTCTAGTTAACTGTATCGATCCTTTCAACTTGGTCACTGGGCGATCCACAATTCCTCTTGGATGCTCTAGACCATGACGCCTATCCGTCTAGAAGATGCATGCACAGTCTTCAAAGGTAATAGGCATCGGTTCCACACAGGAACAATCTCTTCAGTGATGCTCAATCACTTTGGGTTGTAGGTGTTTGGGTTTGGGTTTTTCCTCACTGATGATTTTCTCTGAAAGTCCTCAGAGGATGAGATGCTCTAAATGACAAGTGTCAGTTTCTCTCGGAGCAGCCAACCAGCTAGTGGTTGAGGGGCGGCTATTTATAGCCAGGGAGCAGCCTGACATGATAAGACATAAATGCCCTTCAATGATATGACCGTTAGGTGGATAAGATATTTGGGACAGCTGGCGCGTAGCACAGCAACAGTCAGAAATTTGAGCTCTCAAATTCCTCAGGGCTATCATGTTCCTCACTTGTAGGCAATCCACACTGGGGAATTCCTAACTCCTTAGTCCGAACAAATTCCTCAGAGACCAGAAGATCTTCATCTCTATCACTGAAGGAATTGACTAAACTATATGAGATTTCCAAAGGCTTCACTCGAAGGATTGGGTAGGTGTAGGATTTGAGATGAGCATCACTTGGAAACTTTTTCTTAGTTTTACCTCGACCCCCTTTAACAGTATCGTGTTTCCTGTGACTCAAGAAAGGGAAAATGAAACTACGAAAACAAAGTCTTCACGCTTCATAATCCTCGCATCGATATCAATATCTTCAAGGTCACGCCAATTTCCTGGTTTTCAAAGTGTTCAAGAAAACCAAAGTCTTCAAATGAAGACATTCATTTTTAGGGGTCGACTTTCTTCGTAAATATCAAACTCCTCAGAGACTTATAGAACATGCGTACACTCATAAACACATTAGTCCCTTCACCTATAAGACTTCAATACACGAAAATCACTAAGGGGCACTAGATGCACTTACAATCTCCCCTTCTTTGGTGATTGATGACAAATAGGTTAAGTTTTCAACATGGATAAACATATGGAGTGTAAATACTGATATTGAGGAATTTGATTGCAAGATATAGAAGAACTCCCCCTAAAGATGTCCATATTTGAGGAATTTTCTTTGGACTGCAAATGCACATGGTAGGATAAAATCTTGGAGATCTCCCGCTATATCTCGTAATCCATTCACGCATTCAAGATACAATACGAAGAATTTGAAATGCATGATGGAAAATGGTGTCTGACGAAATTCAGCATGCGTGCATTAAGGTACTTGAGGAAATAAGCATGCAGAAAGCAATTCAAAAGTATCAAACCACCATTGAACTTAAGTTTACAACTCATTAAACAAACACTTCATAAGAACGAGAGTTGTAACTTAACAAAAAAACAGCCCATATATAAGACCCGCTTGAAGACTAACTCAAATTTCTCCCCCTTTGTCATCGAATGACCAAAAGGGACGAAACATGAAGACTAACGCCCCTGAAGAATATCATCATAATGTCGACGGAGGAGCACCAGCATTGTGTGGGTCGTTTGTTGATGTAGGGCCTGCTGCAGTGTCATCGAGATCCTCAGCTTCATCCGTCTCATGCGATGAAGAATAAGAACTTGTGACCAGCTAAGGAACTTTGACCTTCTTGAATTTCTTTGAGGGAGGTTGTGCCCAGTCAAAGTTCTGCGGAAAGTACGTCTTCTTGAGGTCTTAGTCACTATAAAGATGCGAAAGTATAGCCCAAGTGCAATCGAAGATTTCATGCGCATAATAGTGATTCTTATTCACAGTGTTTTGCGTGACAGTCATATTCTGAAGAATTGAGCCAAATTGATGCTTGAACCACTTGTGATTGCAATCGACCTTCTGATGAAGACTTAGAAGAAGCTCACGATTAGTCATCACTCGTGGGGCAGTGGCTTGAGGATTTTGCTCATGGGCTCTGGCAGCGGAATCTTGAGTAGCAGAGTCATCATTGATGGAATTAGATGCAGCCTTACGAAACTGACCATCCAATGGACGAGTGCCTTTATCAATAACAGTAGCTTTGCCTTTTTATCAACTGAGGAAAAAGTGTGCTTGAGGACTTCAATGGGAGGCAGAAAGCTGAGGTGATTCTGAAAATCGGTCTTGTATGGAATTGAAGACCTGGTTCTGATGAATTTCATTATCCAGGGAGCATAAGGCTTCAATTCAAATGGTGATAGTGCAACGTTTGCCAATGTTCTCATGAAGAAATTGTGGTAGTTAATGGGAATCCCATGAATCATATTGAACATAAGATTCTTGATGATGCCAACAACGTCTTCTTCTTCAGAATTGTGGCCTTTGATTGAACTGAGGGTTTTTGTCAATATGTGGTAGATGGTCCTCGGCACATATAACAAATCCTTCACTAGGAAGGTGGTTCTTGGAGGTTGACCAGGCCGCGAAGGCTTCATCAGTACTTGCATGAGATGATTTGGAAGTTCAGGTTCGTCATATATGAGCCTTGCGCCTTCGGCAGGAGGACTTACTGGAACGGCATGAAGCAATTCAGAGGCTGGAGCTTTATAGTGAGTGTTCTCAGTCATCCAGTCAAGCACCCATGAATTGCCATCAGCCAAATTTCTAGTGAGGTGCAGAGTAGCATAGAGCTGAAGAATTAGCTCTTCATATTAGTCACCAATATCCGCACAGAACTTAGGAGCCCAACTTCATGAAGAACATTGAGAACCGGTTGAAAGCATGGGATAGACTCCATATCCACAAGAGGAATTTGACGGTGTTGAAATACCTTGTCCTTTTCAAACAGAAGCGGTGCATAGAAATTCATCTAGCTTGCAGTCCAGAACCTCTTGCGCCTAAGTCTTGCTGAGACATATGGATTTCATCAGTGAAGAAATGATGCTCAGCGAAGAAATCGTCAGCCTTGAACTTTGGCCTCTTTGCATGAGGATTTTGTGGCTTGGGCTGAAGATTTGCAGTAGCAAGCCTCACAACCTGTTGAGTCACAACCTCTGGTGCTGCTGACTGAGGAATTGAACCTTCAGGTTCTTTAGTAGCAGACTGATTTTCCATTACTTCAACTGTTGGAGCTGGAATTTCTTCAGGTATGGAATGGAGAGAAGTTGGACGTCCTTCAGACCTTGTTAGAAGTTATTCAGCTTGCATAGGGGACTGAGGAATTGGATGCGGAGGTGTGGCAATTGCTGAGTTGGGGTGAAGGTCTTCGCAATAATCATCATTCAGCACAGGAGTTCACTGGTACGTGTCGGTGCTATACAAACGGTTTTTAACCCCTTTCCGCGACGACATTTGGAACCGTCACCAAGTGAGTGCGGGCGATAGAGGGGTCCTTCTCACATGACCCAGAAATCGTCGGGGATAGGCCCTCCTGGGACACAGGCTGGGCAAAATGAGCTTGTGTCTGATCGGGCGAGGCCTTGATAACCCACAAGTATAGGGGATCGCAACAGTTTTCGAGGGTAGAGTATTCAACCCAAATTTATTGATTCGACACAAGGGGAGCCAAAGAATATTTTCAAGTATTAGCAGCTGAGTTGTCAATTCAACCACACCTGGAAAACTTAATATCTGCAGCAAAGTATTTAGTAGCAAAGTAATATGATAGTAGCGCTAACGATGGCAAAAGTAATGGTAGCAGTTTTGTAGTGATTGTAACAGTGGCAACGGAAAGGTAACTAAACAAAGATAAATATGTGAAAAGCTCGTAGGCAATGGATCAGTGATGGATAATTATGTCGGATGTGATCCCTCATGCAACAGTTATAACATAGGGTGACACAGAACTAGCTCCAGTTCATCAATGTAATGTAGGCATGTATTCCGAATATAGTCAAACGTGCTTATGGAAAAGAACTTGCATGACATCTTTTGTCCTACCCTCCCGTGGCAGCAGGGTCCTATTGGAAACTAAGGGATATTAAGGCCTCCTTTTAGTAGAGTACCGGACCAAAGCATTAACACTTAGTGAATACATGAACTCCTCAAACTACGGTCATCACCGGTAAGTATCCTGATTATTGTCACTTCGGGGTTAACGGATCATAACACATAATAGGTGACCATAGACTGGCAAGATAGGATCAATAACTCACATATATTCATGAAAAACATAATAGGTTCAGATCTGAAATCATTGCACTCGGGCCCTAGTGACAAACATTAAGCATAGCGAAGTCATAGCAACATCAATCTCAGAACATAATGGATACTAGGGATCAAACCCTAACAAAACTAACTCGATTACATGATAAATCTCATCCAACCCATCACTGTCCAGCAAGCCTATGATGGAATTACTCACGCACGGTGGTGAGCATCATGAAATTGGTGATGGAGGAAGGTTGATGATGACGATGGCGACGGATTCCCCTCTCCGGAGCCCCGAACGGACTACAGATCAGCCCTCCCGAGAGAGATTAGGGCTTGGCGGCAGCTCTGTATCATAAAACATGATGAATACTTCTCTCTGATTTTTTCTCCCCGAATGTGAATATATGGAGTTGGAGTTGAGGTCGATGGACCACCAGGGGGCCCACGAGGCAGGGGGCGCGCCCCCACCCTCGTGGATAGGGTGTGGGCCCCTGGCCTTGATTCTTTCGCTAGTATTTTTTATATATTCCAAAAATATTCTCCGTTGATTTTCAGGTCATTCCGAGAACTTTTATTTCTGCATAAAAATAACACCATGGCAATTCTGCTGAAAACATCGTCAATCTAGGTTAGTTCCATTCAAATCATGCAAGTTAGAGTCCAAAACAAGGGCAAAAGTGTTTGGAAAAGTAGATATGTTGGAGATGTATCAACTCCCGCAAGCTTAAACATTTGCTTGTCCTCAAGCAATTTAGTTGACAAACTGAAAGTGATAAAGAAAAACCTTTACAAACTTTGTTTGCTCTTGTTGTTGTAAATATGTAAAGCCAGCATTCAAGTTTTCAGCAAAGATTATGAACTAACCATATTCACAATAACATTTAGGTCTCATGTTTACTCATATCAATGGCATAATCAACTAGTGAGCAATAATAGTAAATCTCGGATGACAACACTTTCTCAAAACAATCATAATATGATATAACAAGATGGTATCTCGCTAGCCCTTTCTGAGACCGCAAAACATAAATGCATAGCACCCTTGAAGATCAAGGGCCGACTGGAAATTGTAATTCATGGTAAAAGAGATCCAGTCAAGTCATACTCAATGTAAACTAACAATAATACATGCAAATGACAACGGTGCTCTCCAACTGGTGCTTTTTAATAAGAGGGTGATGACTCAACATAAAAGTAAATAGATAGGCCCTTCGCAGAGGGAAGCAGGGATTTGTAGAGGTGCCAGAGCTCAATTTTGAAATAGAGATGAATAATATTTTGAGCGGTATACTTTCATTGTCACCATAACAGCCGAGAGATCTCGATATCTTCCATGCTACACACATTATAGGCGGTTCCCAAGGAGAACGGTAAAGTTTATACTCCCCCACCACCAACAAGCATCAATCCATGGCTTGCCCAAAACAACGGGTGTCTCCAACTAACAAAAATCCTGGGGGAGTTTTGTTTGAAATTATTTTGATTTGATTTGAGCATGGGACTGGGCATCCCGGTGACTAGCCATTTCCTCGTGAGTGAGGAGCGGAGTCCACTCCTCTTGAGAATAACCTGCCTAGCATGGAAGATACAGACAGCCCTAGTTGATACATGAGCAATTCGAGTATACAAAACAGAATTTCATTTGAAGGTTTAGAGTTTGGCACATACAAATTTAGTTGGAACGGCCGGTAGATACCATATATAGGAAGGTATGGTGGACTCATATGGAATAACTTTTGGGGTTTATGGAGTTGGATGCACAAGCAGTATTCCCGCTTAGTACAAGTGAAGGCTAGAAAGAGATTGGGAAGCGACCTGCTAGAGAGCGACAACAGTCATGAACATGCATTAAAATTAATCAACACTGAATGCAAGCATGAGTAGGATATAATTCACCATGAACATAAATATCGTGGAGGCTATGTTGATTTTGTTTCAACTACATGCGTGAACATGTGCCAAGTCAAGCCACTCGAATCATTCAAAGGAGGATACCACCCTGTCATACCACATCACAACCATTTTAATAGCATGTTGGCACGCAAGGTAAACCATTATAAACTCCTAGCAAATTAAGCATGGCATGGGCAACTATAATCTCTAATTGTCATTGCAAACATGTTTCATTCATAATAGGCCTAATCAGGAACGATGAACTAATCATATTTGCAAAAAAAACAAGAGAGGTCGAGTTCATACCAGCTTCTCTCATCTCAATCAGTTCATCATATATCGTCATTATTGCCTTTCACTTGCACAACCGAATAGTGTGGATAGTAATAGTGCACGTGCATTGGACTAAGCTGGAATCTGCAAGCATTCAACTCAAGGGAGAAGACAAGGCAATATGGGCTCTTTGTTAGATCAACAATAATGCATATGAGAGCCACTCAACATTTTCATTATGGTCTTCTCCTCTCGACCCCAAAAGAAAAGAAACAAAACTATTTACACAGGAAAGCTCCCAACAAGCAAAAAGAAGAATGAGAAGTCTTTTTGGGTTTACTTTTAGTTATTACTAGAAGAATGAGAAATCTTTTTGGGTTTACTTTTAGTTATTACTACTACAGGCATGGAAAGTAAACTAGCTAAAAGCTACAACTAATTTTTTTTGTTTTTTTTCTTAAGGGTTTTCAAACACACAAGAAAAAAGCTTAAAAAGAAATTAAACTAGCATGGATGATACAATGAGAAAGTATGAGCACCGACAACTTGCATGAGTGTGTGAACATGAATGCAATGTCAGTGAGAGATACGTACTCCCCCAAGCTTAGGCTTCTGGCCTAAGTTGGTCTATCGCCATGGCTGGCCTGGTGGAAATCCAAAGTTGTAACAGGGGTCGTACTAGGATGCAACAGCTATTGCCTCACGAGCTGTAGCTTGGAGGCGGGCTGCCTCCGTACTCCTCTCGTACTCGTTCACCTCCTCCCTGGTTATAACATATCTCCCTTTTGTCTAAAAGTCAAAGAAAGCAGGAGCAGGGAGAGCAACATGGACGGTGTGCCGTCTGCCAAAGATTAGTCGGTACTGGAGGAACTTATCGTTCCTCTCAAAAAATTGATGACGAACCATAACATTATAATCTGGATAAGCAGGAGGCAATTCAATATCATTCTCATGTATGGGTATCTCAAGAAAATTAGCTAAACGGGTTGCATAAATTCCACCGAACAAGTCTCCAATAATACTGTTATTATGCAACCTACGTGCAACAATGGCCCCCAAGCTGTATTGTTTATCTCCTAATACTAATACATCACTCTTGATAACACTAAGATCGGGGACACACATGTGACATGCCTCATGCTTACCATTGATGCATCTACCTATAAAGAGAGCAAAATAATGTATGGCAGGAAAGTGAATGCTCCCTATGGTAGCTTGTGTTATTTCTCTAGATTCTCCCACGGTGATACTAGCAAGAAGTTCTTTAAATTCAGATTTGCGAGGTTCACTAACACTACCCCACTGCGGGAGTTTACAAGCAGTATTAAAATCTTCTAAGTCCATGGTATAAGATTTATCATAGAGATCAAACAGGACAGTGTGAGAATTGCGTGATGATGTAAATTTAAATCTTTTCACAAAGGAATCAGTTAGGTGATAATATTGGGGGCACTTATCTGACACGAAGCCCTCAAGTTCAGCGTTACGCACATACGCGTCAAATTCCTCCTTAATTCCTACTTGGACCATAAAATCTTCTGACGGCCATTCACAAGGCCGCACTTGAGCTTCTCTTGGTAGTTCATAGTCTGGCTCACGTATCGCAGGCTTGGGTCCTTGCTTCTTTGAGGAACCACCTTGGTACATTTTCCTAAACATATTTCTTCTTTGAAAAATTTCTGAAATTTTTAGTAACTCAAAATAAAAGTGAACCAAACTCAACAAGATACATAACAACTACTCCTACAAGTGCCTAGAGGCCATATCATGCATTAAAACTACTTTTGACCACATAAATTTGACATGCAAGCTCAAGAATAGGGTCACCTAAGCAGCAAAGATTTGCAATAAATAAAGCACTAGAAAAAAAACTAATTGGACCATTGGAGGAGTCACATACCGAGGAATAATCCCCCAAAGCAGTTTTGTGAATGGAGCTTTCAGCAAGGAGATCGAAAATGGCAGCAAGATGAGCTAGAACACGGGTTTGAGCTGGTGGATGATTTTTTCTAGAGGAAGACGAAGTGTGTGGGTGCAAGAATAAGTGGAGGGGACCCACGTGGGGTCCATGAGGCAGGGGCGCGCCCTCCACCCTCGTGGGCACATGGTGGGTCCCCCTGGTGTGTTCTCAGTGCCAATAATTCTTAAATATTCTAGAAAAAATAATTTTGAAGTTTCAGGGCATTTGGAGAACTTTTATTTTCAGAGTATTTTTATTGCAAGGATAATTCAGAAAACAGACAAAAAAATACTATTTTTACTTTATTTAATATAAATAACAGAAAGTAAAAAGAGGGTATAGAAGGTTGTGCTTTCTAAGTTCATCCATCTCATGCTCATCAAAAGGAATCCACTAACAAGGTTGATCAAGTCTTGTTAACAAACTCATTCCGAATTGCATGAAACCGGAGAAATTTCAAATAACACTAGGTTACCTCAACGGGGATATGCATGTCCCCAACAATAAGAATATCATATTTCTTCTTGATAGTAGGAAGAGGAAATTCAAAACCTCCAATAATAATTGTTGAAAATTTTCCAATAGAATTGATACTGTGGACTTGAGGTTGTTTCCTCGGGAAGTGTATCGTATGCTCATTACCATTAACCTAAAAAGTGAAATTGCCTTTGTTGCAATCAATAACAGCCCCTGCGGTATTCAAAAAGGGTCTACCAAGGATAATCGACATACTATCGTCCTCGGGAATATCAAGAGTAACAAAGTCCTTTAAAATAGTAACGTTTGCAACCACAACAGGCACATCCTCACAAATACTGACAGGTATAGCAGTTGATTTATCGACCATTTGCAAAGATATTTCAGTAGGTGTCAACTTATTCAAATCAAGTCTACGATATAAAGAGAGAGGCATAACACTACCACCGGCTCCAAGATCACATAAAGCAGTTTTAACATAGTTTCTTTTAATGGAGCATGGTATAGTTGGTACTCCTGGATCTCCTGATTTCTTAGGTATCCCACCCTTAAAAGTATAATTAGCAAGCATGGTGGAAATTTCATCTTCCAGTATATTTCTTTTATTAGTAACAATATCTTTCATGTACTTAGCATAAGGATTCATTTTAAGCATATCAGTCAAACGCATACACAAAAAGATAGGTCTAATCATTTCAGCAAAGCACTCAAAATCCTCATCATCCTTTTTCTTGGATGGTTTAGGAGGAAAAGGCATGGGTTTCTGAACCCATGGTTCTATTTCTTCACCGTGCTTCCTAGCAACGAAGTCTCTCTTATCATAACGTCGATTCTTTGATTGTGGGTTATCAAGATCAATAGCAGGTTCAATCTCTACATCATTGTCATTGCTAGGTTGAGCATCAACATGAACATCATCATTAAAATTATCACTAGGTTCATGTTCATTACCAGATTGTGTTTCAGCATCAGAAATAGAAATATCATTGGGATTCTCAGGTGTGTCAACAACAGGTTCACTAGAAGCATGCCAAGTCCTATCATTTTTCTTTTTCTTCCTTTTAGAAGGACTAGGTGCATCAACATTAGTTCTATGAGAATCTTGCTCAATTCTCTTAGGGTGGCCCTCGGGATACAAAGGTTCCTGAGTCATTTTACCTCCTCTAGTCATAACTCTAACAACATTATCATTTTTCTTATTATTTAATTCATTGAGCAAATCATTCTGAGCTTTAAGTACTTGTTCTACTTGAGTGGTAACCATAGAAGCACGTTTACTAATATGTTTAAGTTCACCTTTAACTCTAGACATATAATCACTCAAGTGTTCAATCATATAAGCATTGTGTTTCAATTGTCTACCAACATAAGCATTAAAGTTTTCTTGTTTAAAAATAAAATTATCAAACTCATCCAAGCATTGGCTAGCAGACTTATTACGAGGAATATCACCTTCATCAAATCTATAGAGAGAATTTACCTTTACTACCCGTGTCGGGTTATCAAGACCATGTATTTCTTCAATAGGTGGTAAATTCTTAACATCTTCAGCTTTAATACCTTTTTCTTTCATAGATTTCTTGGCCTCTTGCATATCTTCAGGACTGAGAAATAGAATACCCCTTTTCTTCGGAGTTGGCTTAGGAGTTGGTTCAGGAAGTGTCCAATCATTTTCATCACTGAACATATTATTCAATAGGAATTCAGCTTGATCAACAGTTCTTTCCCTGAAAACACAACCAGCACAACTATCCAGGTGGTCTCTGGAAGCATCAGTTAGTCCATTATAAAATATATCAAGTATTTAATTTTTCTTGAGAGGATGATCAGGCAAAGCATTAAGTAATCGGGGAAGCCTTCCCCAAGCTTGTGGGAGACTCTCTTCTTCAATTTGCACAAAATTATATACTTCCCTTAAGGTAGCTTGTTTCTTATGAGCGGGGAAATATTTAGCAGAGAAGTAATAAATCATGTCCTTTGGACTACGCACACAACCAGGATCCCGAGAATTAACCATGTTTTAGCATCACCCTTTAATGAGAACGGGAATAACTTAAGGATAAAGTAATAGCGAGTTTTCTCATCATTAGTGAATAGGGTGGCTATATCATTTAATTTAGTAAGATGTGCGACAACGGTTTCAGATTCATAGCCATAAAAAGGATTAGATTCAACCAAAGTTATCAACTCAGGATCAACAAAGAAATCATAATCCTTATAGGAAATAAAGATAGGTGAGTAGCAAAAGCAGGGTCATATTTCATTCTAGCATTCAAAATTTTTCTTTAAGCTTAATTAATAATTTCTTAAGGTCAGATCTATCATTGCAAGCTAAAAAGTCTCTAGCAGTTTCGTCATCCATAGCCCTCAGGCACAACAGGCAATTCATATCTAGGGGGAGAATCTTCATCATCACTTTCATCAATACTATCAGTTTCAATAATTTCATTCTCTCTAACCCTAGCAAGTTGTTCATCAAGAAATTCACCTAGTGGCACAATATTATCAAGCATAGAAGTAGTTTCATCATAAGTATCATGCAAAGCAGAAGTGGCATCATAAATAACATGCAACATATTAGAAAGAATAGCAGGTGTAGGTGTCACAAGTTTACTCAAAACAGAAGGTGAATCAAGTGTAGAGCTAGATGGCAGTTCCTTACCTCCCCTCGTAGTTGAGGGAAAAATCTTGGTTCTTTTATCTTTCAAGTTCTTCATAGTGATCAGCAGATATAAATCCCAAGTGACTCAAAGAATAGAGCTATGCTCCCCGGCAACGGCGCCAGAAAATAGTCTTGATAACCCACAAGTATAGGGGATCGCAACAGTTTTCGAGGGTAGAGTATTCATCCCAAATTTATTGATTCGACACAAGGGGAGCCAAAGAATATTCTCAAGTATTAGCAGCTGAGTTGTCAATTCAACCACACCTGGAAATCTTAATATCTGCAGCAAAGTTTTTAGTAGCAAAGTAATATGATAGTAGCAGTAACGGTGGCAAAAGTAACGGTAGCAGTTTTGTAGTGATTGTAACAGTGGCAACGGAAAGGTAACTAGGCAATGGATCAGTGATGGATAATTATGTCGAATGCGATCCCTCATGCAACAGTTATAACATAGGGTGACACAGAACTAGCTCCAGTTCATCAATGTAATGTAGGCATGTATTCTGAATATAGTCAAACATGCTTATGGAAAAGAACTTGCATGACATCTTTTGTCCTACCCTCCCGTGGCAGAAGGGTCCTATTGGAAACTAAGGGATATTAAGGCCTCCTTTTAATAGAGAACCGGACCAAAGCATTAACACTTAGTGAATACATGAACTCCTCAAACTACGGTCATCACCGGTAAGTATCCCGATTATTGTCACTTCGGGGTTAACAGATCATAACACATAATAGGTGACCATAGACTGGCAAGATAGAATCAAGAACTCACATATATTCATGAAAACATAATAGGTTCAGATCTAAAATCATTGCACTCGGGCCCTAGTGACAAGCATTAAGCATAGCAAAGTCATGGCAACATCAATCTTAGAACATAATGGATACTAGGGATCAAACCCTAACAAAACTAACTCGATTACATGATAAATCTCATCCAACCCATCACTGTCCAGCAAGCCTATGATGGAATTACTCACGCACGACAGTGAGCATCATGAAATTGGTGATGGAGGAAGGTTGATGATGGCGATGGCGACGGATTCCCCTCTCTAGAGCCCCGAACGGACTCCAGATCAGCCCTTCCGCGAGATATTAGGGCTTGGCGGCAGCTCTGTATCGTAAAACGTGATGAATCCTTCTCTCTGATTTTTTTCTCCCCAAACATGAATATATGGAGTTGGAGTTGAGGTCGGTGGAGCACCAGGGGGCCCACGAGCCAGGGGGCGCACCCAGGGGGGTAGGCGCGCCCCCCACCCTCGTGGACAGGGGGTGGCCCCCCTGGCCTTGATTCTTTCGCCACTATTTCTATATATACCAAAAATATTCTCTGTTGATTTTCAGGTCATTCTGAGAACTTCTATTTCTGCACAAAAATAACACCATGGCAATTCTTCTGAAAACAACGTCAGTTCGGGTTAGTTCCATTCAAATCATGCAAGTTAGAGTCCAAAACAAGGGCAAAAGTGTTTGGAAAAGTAGATACGTTGGAGACGTATCAAGCCTCGAAACCCAATCATTTCCGTTCATATGTACATCCCACACGGTGAATCCCAGAAAAACATTTTCGTTCGTATGTATATCACACACAGTCAATACAAGGAATACGTTTCCGTTCTTATGTACATCCCACACAGTCAATCCAGGGAAAACGTTTTCGTTCATATGTATATCACACATAGTCAATCCAAGGAATACATTTTCGTTCTTATGTACATCCCACACAGTCAATCCAGGGAAAACGTTTCTGTTTGTATGTACATCCCACACAGTTTTATGTGTAGGCTCGTGTGTGAAAGGTGTAACTATCACACATGCTCTGCCTTGGTTAACGGTTTGCTTTTATCAACTACATCACACACGATTTGATGAACAAAAATATGTGGCATTGGGCTATCCATCACAAGCGCTTTTACTGCTAGAACCATTTGCAAAGTTCCATGACATATTTAGTAGGTTTATCAATTTACAATTAATAATTCCAGTATTATGCAAATTCACATTTCTTATCGAAGAGCTGTTTGCCAATTTCATATCACGCACATAAATATATTATAACATCATAGTACAATAGCTACATGAAACCAACACAGTACAACATATAGCTAGTTCAACTTCATAAGAACAATATTAGAACAATATATTCATTTCCCTAATCAAGATCATCCAGGCTTGTCTTATCCACCTCTGCTTTCAGTTCAGTAAGAACATGTTTTGCACTGGCCAACTGGGAAAGTACCTCCTCCTTCGCCAACATCATCTTAGCAAAGTCTGATTACTATATGGTTTATTTGGTGGAAGATTATATGTTCAGATCCAATATGCTATTTAATAACCCTCTGATCTTGAGCATGATTATCATTTGTGGGTAGTTACTTTTGTTTTTGAGGTCACGGGAGAAATCTTGTTGCAAGTAATCATGTGAATTTTATATGTGTTCGATATTTTGATGGTATGTATGTTGTTACTCCCTTAGTGGTGTCATGTGAACGTCGACTACATGACACTTCACTATATTTGGGCCTAAGGGAATGCATTGGGGAGTAGTTATTAGATGATGGGCTGTGAGAGTGACAGAAGCTTAAACCCTAGTTTATGCGGTATTCCGTAAGGGACTAATTTGGATCCAAACGTTTAATGCTATGGTTAGAATTTATTCTTAATACTTTTCTCGTAGTTGCGGATGCTTCCGAGGGGGTTAATCATAAGTATGAGGTTTGTTCAAGTAAGAACAACACCTAAGCACCGGTCCACCCACATATCAAATTATCAAAGTAGCTAACACAAATCAAAACAACATGATGAAAGTGACTAGATGAAATTCCTGTGTACCCTCAAGAACGCTTTGCTTATCATAAGATACCATTTTGGCATGTCCTTTGCCTCAATAGGATTGGGCTATCTTGCTGCACTTTTGTTACTATTATCGTTACTTTGTCGTTACAAATTATCTTGCTATCAAACTAGTCGCTACTCATAATTTCAGTGCTTGCAGAGAATACCTTGCTGAAAACCACTTGTCATTTCCTTCTGCGCCTTGTTGGGTTTGACACTCTTACTTATCGAAAGGACTATGACTGATCCCCTCACTGGTACGCGTCGGGGCTATACAAACAGTTTTTAACCCCTTTCCGCGATGGCATTTGGAACCGTCGCCAAGTGAGTGTGGGCGATAGGGGGGACCTTCCCACACGACCCAGAAACCGTCGGGGATAGGCCCTCTTGGGACACAGGCCGGGGAAAAATAAGCTCATGTGCGATCGGGCGACGCATCGAAACCCAATCATTTCCATTTGTATGTACATCCCACATGGTGAATCCCAGAAAAACATTTCTGTTCGTATGTGTATCACACACAGTCAATCCAAGGAATATGTTTCTGTTCTTATGTACATCCCACACAGTCAATCCAGGGAAAACGTTTCTGTTCGTATGTACATCCCACATAGGTTTATTTAAAGGCTCGTGTGTGATAGGTGTAACTTGTTGGGGAACGCAGTATTTCAAAAAAAATTCCTACGATCACGCAAGATCTATCTAGGAGATGCATAGCAACAAGCGAGGAGAGTGTGTCTACGTGCCCTTGTAGACCAAAGTGGAAGCGTTTAGTAACGCGGTTGATGTAGTCGAACGTCTTCACAATCTAACCGATCAAGTACCGAACGCATGGCACCTCCGCGATCTGCACACATTCAGCTCTGTGATGTCCCTCGTACTCTTGATCCAGCTGAGGCCGAGGGTGAGTTCCGTCAGCACGACGGCGTGTTGACAGTGATGATGAAGTGACCGACGCAGGGCTTCACCTAAGCACTATGACAATATGACCGAGGTGGAAAACTGTGGAGGGGGGAACCACACATGGCTAAAGATAAACTTGTGTCTCTATGGGGTGCCCCCTCCCCCATATATAAAGGAGGGGAGGAGGAGGAGGGCCGGCCTCAAGAGGCTCGCCCAAAGGGCGGATTCCTACTCCTAGTAGGAGTAGGTTTCCCCCTTTCCTAGACCAAGTAGGAGAAGAAGGAAGGAGAGGAAGAAGAGAAGGAAAGGGGGGCCACCCCCCTAGCCCTAGTCCAACTCGGTTTGGGCTAGGAGGCATGCTCCACCTCTTGGCCTGCCTCCTCTCTTCCACCACTAGGCCCATAAGGCCCAATAACTTCCCGGAGGGGGTTCCGGTAACCCCCGGTACTCCAAAACTTATCCAAAACGATCTGAACCATTCTGGTGTCTGAATGTAACCTTCCAATATATGAATCTTTATGTCTCGACCATTTCGAGACTCCTCGTTATGTCCGTGATCTCATCCGGGACTCCAAACAACCTTCGATACATCAAATCACATAACTCATAATACATATCATCATCGAACGTTAAGCGTGCGAACCCTACGGGTTCGAGAACTATGTAGACATGACCGAGACACATCTCCGGTCAAAATCCAATAGCGGAACCTGGATGCTCATATTGGTTCCTACATATTCTACGAAGATCTTTATCGGTCAAACCGCATAACAACATACGTTGTTCCCTTTGTCATCGGTATGTTACTTGCCCGAGATTCGATCGACGGTATCATCATACCTAGTTCAATCTCGTTACCGGCAAGTATCTTTACTCGTTCCATAATGCATCATCCCATGAATAACTCTTTAGTCACATTGCTTTCCAGGCTCATAGTGATTTGCATAACCGAGAGGGCCCAGAGATACCTCTCCGATACATGGAGTGACAAATCCTAATCTCGATCTATGCCAACTCAACAAACACCATCGGAGACACCTGTAGAGCATCTTTATAATCACCCAGTTATGTTGTGACGTTTGATAGCACACAAGGTGTTCCTACGGTATTCGGGAGTTGCATAATCTCATAGTCATAGGAACATGTATAAGTCATGAAGAAAGCAATAGCAATAAACTAAACGACCATAGTGCTAAGCTAACGGATGGGTCTAGTCCATCACATCCTTCTCTAATGATGTGATCCTGTTCATCAAATGACAACTCATGTCAATGGCTAGGAAACTTAACCATCTTTGATTAATGAGCTAGTCAAGTAGAGGCATACTAGGGACACTCTGTTTGTCTATGTATTCACACATGTACTAAGTTTCCGGTTAATACAATTCTAGCATGAATAACAAACATTTATCATGATATAAGGAAATATAAATACCAACTTTATTATTGCATCTAGGGTATATTCCCTTTAGTCTCCCACTTGCACTAGAGTCAATAATCTAGATTACATAGTAATGATTCTAACACCCATGGAGTCTTGGTGCTGACCATGTTTTGCTCGTGAGAGAGGCTTAGTGAACGGGTCTACAACATTCAGATCTGTATGTATCTTGCAAATCTCTATGTCTCCCTCCTTGACTTGATTGCAGATGGAATTGAAGCGTCTCTTGATGTGCTTGGTTCTCTTGTGAAATCTGGATTCCTTTGCAAAGGCAATTGCACTAGTATTGTCACAAAAGATTTTTCATTGGACCCGATGCACTAGGTATTACACCTAGATCAGATATGAACTCCTTCATCCAGACTCCTTCATTTGCTGCTTCCGAAGCAGCTATGTATTCCGCTTCACACGTAGATCCCGCCACGACGCTCTGCTTAGAACTACACCAACTGACAGCTCCACCATTTAATAAAAATACGTATCCGGGTTGTGATTTAGAGTCATCCGGATCAGTGTCAAAGCCTGCATCGACGTAACCATTTACGACGAGCTCTTTGTCACCTCCATAAACGAGAAACATATCCTTAGTCCTTTTCAGGTATTTTAGGATGTTCTTGACCATTGTCCAGTGATCCACTCCTAGATTACTTTGGTACCTCCCTGCTAAACTAATAGCAAGGCACACATTAGGTCTGGTACACAGCATTGCATACATATTAGAACCTATGGCTGAAGCATAGGGAATGACTTTAATTTTCTCTCTATCTTCTGCAGTGGTCGGGCATTGAGTCTGACTCAACTTGACACCTTGTAACACAGGCAAGAACCCTTTCTTTGTTTGATCCATTTTGAACTTCTTCAAAACTTTATCAAGGTATGTGCTTTGTGAAAGTCCAATTAAGCGTCTTGATCTATCTCTATGGATCTTGATGCCTAATATATAAGCAGCTTCACCGAGGTATTTCATTGAAAAATTCTTATTCAAGTATCCTTTTATGCTATTCAGAAATTCAGTATCATTTCTGATTAACAATATTTCATCCAGATATAATATCAGAAATGCTATAGAGCTCCCACTCACTTTCTTGTAAATACAGGCTTCTCCAAAAGTCTGTATAAAACCATATGCTTTGATCACACTATCAAAGCGTATGTTCCAACTCTGAGATGCTTGCACCAGCCCATAAATGGATCGCTGGAGCTTGCACACTTGGTTAGCACCTTTTGGATCGACAAAACCTTCCGGTTGCATCATATACAACTCTTCTTTAAAATATCCATTAAGGAATGCAGTTTTGACATCCATTTGCCAAATTTCATAATCATAAAATGCGGCAATTGCTAACATGATTCGGACGGACTTAAGCATCGCTACGGGTGAGAAGGTCTCATTGTAGTCAACTCCTTGAACTTGTCGAAAACCTTTCACAACAATTCGAGCTTTGTAGACAGTAACATTACCATCAGCGTCAGTCTTCTTCTTGAAGATCCATTTATTCTCTATGGCTTGCCGATCATTGGGCAAGTGAACCAAAGTTCACACTTTGTTCTCATACATGGATCCCATCTCAGATTTCATGGCTTCAAGCCATTTTGCGGAATCTGGGCTCATCATCGCTTCCTCATAGTTCGTAGGTTCGTCATGGTCAAGTAACATGACCTCTAGAACATGATTACCATACCAATCTGGTGCGGATCTTGCTCTGGTTGACCTACGAGGTTTGGTAGTAACTTGATCAGAAGTTTCATGATCAAGATCATTAACTTCCTCACTAATTGGTGTAGGAATCAGTGGAACTGATTTCTGTGATGAACTACTTTCCAATAAGGGAGAAGGTACAGTTACCTCATCAAGTTCTACTTTCCTCCCACTCACTTCTTTCGAGAGAAACTCCTTCTCTAGAAAGGATCCATTCTTAGCAACGAATATCTTGCCTTCGGATCTGTGATAGAAGGTGTACCCAATAGTTTCCTTTGGGTATCCTATGAAGACACATTTCTCCGATTTGGGTTCGAGCTTATCAGGTTGAAACTTTTTCACATAAGCATCATAGCCCCAAACTTTAAGAAACAAAACTTGCGTTTCTTGCCAAACCACAATTCATATGGTGTCGTCTCAAAGGATTTCGATGGTGCCCTTTTTAACGTGAATGCAGCCGTCTCTAAAGCATAACCCCAAAATTATAACGGTAAATCAGTAAGTGACATCATAGATCACACCATATCTAATAAAGTGCGGTTACGACATCCGGACACAACGTTACGATGTGGTGTTCTAGGTGTCATGAGTTGTGAAACTATTCCGCATTGTTTCAAATGAAAACCAAACTCATAACTCAAATATTCACCTCCATGATCAGATCGTAGAAACTTAATTTTCTTGTTACGATGATTTTCCACTTCACTCTGGAATTCTTTGAACTTTTCAAATGTTTCAGACTTATGTTTCATCAAGTAGATATACCCATATCTGCTCAAATCATCTGTGAAGGTCAGAAAATAATGATACCCACCACGAGCATCAACACTCATCGGACCGCATACATCAGTATGTATTATTTCCAATAAGTCTGTTGCTCGTTCCATTGTTCCGGAGAACGGAGTCTTAGTCATCTTGCCCATGAGGCATGGTTTGCAAGCATCAAGTGATTCCAAAATCCCATCAGCATGGAGTTTCTTCATGCGCTTTACACCAATATGACCTAAACGACAATGCCACAAATAAGTTGCACTATCATTATTAAACTTATATCTTTTGGCTTCAATACTATGAATATGTGTATCACTACTATCGGGATTCAATAAAAATAGACCACTCATCAAGGGTGCATGACCATAAAAGATATTACTCATATAAATAGAACAACCATTATTCTCTGATTTAAATGAATAACCATCTCACATCAAACAAGATCCAGATGTAATGTTCATGCTTAACGCTGGCACCAAATAACTATTATTCAGGTCTAATACTAATCCCGAAGGTAGATGTAGAGGTAGCATGCCGACCGCGATCACATCGACTTTGGAACCATTTCGCACGCGCATCGTCACCTCATCCTTAGCCAATCTTCGCTTAATCCATAGCCCCTGTTTCGTGTTGAAAATATGAGCAACAGAACCAGTATCAAATACCCAGACGCTACTGTGAGCATTAGTAAGGTACACATCAATAACATGTATATCAAATATACCTTTCACTTTGCCATCCTTCTTATCCGCCAAATACTTGGGGCAGTTCCGCTTCCAGTGACCAGTCCCTTTGCAGTAGAAGCACTCAGTCTCAGGCTTAGGTCCAGACTTGGACTTCTTCACTTGAGCAGCAACTTGCTTTCCATTCTTCTTGAAGTTTCCCTTCTTCCATTTGCCCTTTTTCTTCAAACTAGTGGTTTTGTTAACCATCAACACTTGATGCTCCTTCTTGATTTCTACCTCCGCAGCTTTTAGCATCGCGAAGAGCTCGGGAATTGTCTTATCCATCCCTTGCATATTATAGTTCATCACGAAGCTTTTGTAGCTTGGTGGCAGTGATTGAAGAACTCTATCAATGACACTATCATCAGGAAGATTAACTCCTAGTTGAGGCAAGTGGTTGTGGTACCCAGGCATTCTGAGTATATGTTCACTGAAAGAACTATTCTCTTCCATCTTGTAGCTGTAGAACTTATTGGAGACTTCATATCTCTCAATCTAGGCATTTGCTTGAAATATTAACTTCAAATCCGGGAACATCTCATATGCTCCATGACGTTAAAAACGTCGTTGAAGTCCCGGTTCTAAGCCGTAAAGCATGGCACACTGCACTATCGAGTAGTCAGCAGCTTTTCTCTGCCAGACGTTCTTAACGTCATCAGCATCATCTGCAGCGGGCCTAGCACCTAGCCGTGCTTCCAGGATGTAATTCTTCTGTGCGGCAATGAGGATTCCTCAAGTTACGGACCCAGTCTGTGTAGTTTCTACCATCGTCTTTCAACTTAGCTTTCTCTAGGAATGCATTAAAATTCAATGGAATAGTAGCATGGGCCATTTATCTACAACAACATAGACATATGAAAAATATTATCAGGTACTAAGTTCATGATAAATTAAAGTTCAATTAATCATATTACTTAAGAACTCCCACTTAGATAGACATCCCTCTAGTCATCTAAATGATCACGTGATCCATATCAACTAAACCATGTCCGATCATCACGTGAGATGGAGTAGTTTTCAATGGTGAACATCACTATGTTGATCATATCTACTATATGATTAACTCTCGACCTTTCAGTCTCAGTGTTCCGAGGCCATATCTGCATATGCTAGGCTCGTCAAGTTTAACCCGAGTATTCTGCGTGTGCAAAACTGGCTTGCACCCGTTGTATGTGAACATAGAGCTTATCATACCCGGTCATCACGTGGTGTCTCGGCACGACGAATTGTAGCAATGGTGCATACTCAGGGAGAACACTTATACCTTGAAATTTAGTGAGAGATCATCTTATAATTCTACCACTGTACTAAGCAAAATAAGATGCATAAAAGATAAACATCACATGCAAGCAAGCAATATAAGTGATATGATATGGACATCATCATCTTGTGCCTTTGATCTCCATCTTCAAAGCACCGTCATGATCACCATCGTCACCGACTTGACACCTTGATCTCCATCGTAGCATCGTTGTCGTCTCGCCAACTATTGCTTCTACGACTATCGCTACCGCATAGTGATAAAGTAAAGCAATTACATGGCAATTGCATTTCATACAATAAAGTGACAACCATATGGCTCCTGCCAGTTGCAGATAACTGTTACAAAACATGATCATCTCATACAACAATTTATATAATCACGTCTTGACCATATCACATCACAACATGCCCTGCAAAAACAAGTTAGACATCCTCTACTTTGTTGTTGCAAGTTTTACGTGGCTGCTACCACTACAAAAAAAGACACATCCATGACATTTTAGGCCGAACAAAAAAATTCATGTCATGCTTATGACACTTCTGTGATGATAATTGTGACAAATCCCGGTATCATCATAGATGTGGTGGGGTCCTACTTCTATGACAAAAACTCATGACAGAAAATGGGCTTTTCGTCCTGGGCGGGCCGGAGACGCAGCTGCATGACATTCTTTGGGCCGTCCATGACGAAAAAACCATGGTAGAAGCAAGGGCGAGGAAAATATCGGGGAGTTCCCGGTTACGGTGGGTGGTCGGGGGCCGAGCGATGCGTGTTTATCTCGTACGTACGCGCGTGTGTGCGAGGCGTTGCGCTCTAACTGAACCCGAGCGATTGCACTGTAGGCTACGCATTACTGAACCCGAGCGATCGATCAATCCCTTGCTGTTAACTGAACCCGAGTGATTCCTTCGCTACTGCTGCTAACTGAAGCCGATCGATGCTGCCTCTGGATGAACAATGAGCATTGTTGGGGGGGTTTGGATGAACAGTTCCCGGTGGGGGGTTGGATGAACAGGAACCCGTGGTAGTAGAGGCCGTTGCCGCTGGATGAACAGGAGCCCGATCGATCGAGCCGATTGGGGGGTGGATGAACAAGACCCTGTGGAGGGCTGGATGAACAGGACCCCGTGGAGGGCTGGTTGAACAGTAGTCGGTGGAGGGCTGGATGAACAGTAGCCCGTGGGGGTGGTTGAACAGAACCCCGTGGAGAGGGCTGGTTGAACAGTACCCGGTGGAGGAGCGCAGGTGGAGGCCGGATCAATAGGAGCCCGTGGATGAACAGTCGCAGGTGGAGGCTGGAGGAGGTCGACGGTGAATGAACAGTAGCCCATGAAGGCTGGAGGAGGTCGACGGTGGAGATGAATAGTATCCCGTGGAGTCCCATTTTGCGGTACGCCACACCCCTCCCGATGAACCGGACCCTCGTTTCGACCATAGCGCTCCAACACAAGTCTGTTTCCTCCGTTTTGCGGTACGCCACACCCCTCCCGATCAACAGGACCCCGTTTCCACCATCGAAAGTTCGTTTCCTCCATTTTGCGGTACGCCAGACCCCTCCCGATGAACAAGATCCCGTTTCGACCCTGGCTGGTCGAACACAAGGCCGTTTCCTCCGTTCTGCAGTACGCCAAGCCTTGTTTCCATCGGTTGTTTCGTCCAAGCCGGTTGGCTCCCGATGAACACGACGACGCATTCTGTTTCGACACAGCCGGTTGCCTCCCCATGATCACGACGATGGCGCAGCTTCTTCGTTCCGACCCAGCCATCTACACAAGCCCTGGCCATACGTATGCGCGAGTAGGCGTTCGAGACCCCGCCTATATGTACGTACGTGGCCGTATTTACTTTCTTGCACCCTGGCCGTTGTACGTACGTGTACATGCTATGTGCGCACCTCTACTACGACACGTGTGTGCCTCTACTACAACACGTGCCCTTCCTTACACGGCCACGGTTCATCGCTGCAACCTGCAGACAGACCGATCTTATGTATGTACTCGTTCGCTACCAGAATGACAACGCTACGTACGCTTCGACCAGGTGGGTCCCGACTGTCAGGCACTTCCTTGCGTGCGAAGATGTAGCTGCTGGGTCCGAGTAGTCAGGGGGCAAATCATTATTTTTGGCCCGTAATATGGATGCACTACTCACTTCCTTGCGTGCGAAGATGTAGCTAGTGGGTCCCAGCAGTCAGGGGGAAACGTTTTTTCGTGAAATACGGTGGCCCGTCCGGTGGGTCCCTGCTGTCAGGTGGAGGAATCATTATTTTCCGTGTAATAAGGATGCACTTCCTTGCTGCGGCCGTGGACCCAGCTATCAGCCTCTCCATGTACAGTACTCTTACGATGGAAGTCGTTCCTTGACCACGTTGACAGCGCCGTGCCAAGAGCACCAGGGCGGTGGACGACAGCAAGGCCTAGGATGGGGATGAAGCGGAGCCAGGGAAGACGCGGCAATGGAAGCCCACGCGGACAGTAGTATGAGGGTTCACTGGTTCGGCTGCGGTGTGAGCCTGCCGTCGCCGCAGGGCCTATCCACCAGTGGGAGTACTAGGGGCGGTGAGGCCTCCGCGGCAGCATAGCCGACCACGGGAGGCACAAGCAGGCGGCACGACCGGCGCTGCTTTGGGTGGCTGGAGCCAGAAGACCAGAGGTTGAAGAAGCACTATGGCCGTTGGATGGACATCATACGATCACTGGAGCTAGAATCATTCATATTGACTAAGTTGACAAAGCGATCCGTCCCCGTCAACTTAGTAGGCCGACAAGTCAGCCTCCCATTATGCTGGGTGATAACCCACAAATACAGGGTATCAATTGTAGCCTCTTTCGATAAGTAAGAGTGTCGAACCCAACGAGGAGCTAAAGGTAGAACAAATATTCCCTCAAGTTCTATCGACCATCGATACAACTCTACGCACGCTTAACATTCACTTTACTTAGAATAAGTATGAAACTAGAAGTACTTTGTAGGTGTTTTTGGATAGGTTTGCAAGATAATAAAGAGCGTGTAAATAAAAAGTAAGGGCTGTTTAGATAATAAAGAGCATGTAAATAAAAAATAGGGGCTGTTTTAGGTAAATAACAAATAAAGTTAGTATAGCAAGTGTGGAAAAGGTGGTAGGAGTTGCGAAATTGTCCCTAAGCAATTGACTACTTCACTAGACCGATAGCAAGTTTTATGTGGAAGAGGCCACTGCTAGTATGTCATCCCTGACTTGGAATTCTCTGCACTTATGATTGGAACTATTAGCAAGCATGTGCAACTACTAATGTTCATTAAGGTAAAACCCAACCATAGCATTAAGATATATTGGTCCCCCTTTAATCCCATATGCATCAATTTCTATGCTAGGTTGAAGCTTCTGTCACTCTTGCCCTCCAATACATAGTCCTATCAACAAACAACTAACCCTATGGTGTGATCCACGCGTGCGCTCATATGATGGGCACCAAAGGATAGCAACATAACCACAAGCAAATTAAACCAATCATAGCAATTCACCAATTACCGATAGGACAACGAAAATCTACTCAGACATCATAGGATGGCAACACATCATCGGATAGTAATATGAAGCATAAAGCACCATGTTTAAGTAGAGGGTACAACGGGTTGTGGGAGAGTGGACCACTGTAGATAGATGGGGGAAGGTGATGAAGATGTTGGTGAAGATGACGGAGGTGTTGGTGTAGATCGCTGTCACACGATGATGGCCCCGGCGGTGTTCCTGCGCCACCGGGAGAGAGGGGGAGAGAGCCCCCCTTCTTCTTATTCTTCCTTGACCTTCTCCCTAGATGGGAGAAGGGTTTACCCCCTAGTCCATGGCTTCCATGGCGGCGGAGGGGCGAGAGCCCCTCTAAGATCGGATCTTTCTCTCTGTTTCTGCGTTACCGATTCTGGCCTTTCACCGTTTCTTATATTCCCGGAGATCCGTAACTCTGATTGGGCTGAAATTTTAACACGATTTGTATCCGGATATTGGCTTTCTTCCAGCAAAATAAGGGCACCAACTGCCTTATGGGGTGTCCATGAGGGTCAGGGGCGCGCCCACCCCTTGGGGCACGCCCCTGCCTCGTGGCCCCCTCGGGCATCGTCTCGCCTTGATTCTTCTTCCCAAAAATCACATATATTCCAAAAAAATCTCCGTAAGTTTTTATCTCGTTTGGACTCCGTTTGATATGGATTTTCTACAAAACAAAAAACATGCAACAAACAGGAACTGGCACTAGGCACTGGATCAATATGTTAGTCCCAAAAGTAGTATAAAAAGTTGCCAAAAGTATATGAAAGTTGTATAATATTGGCATGGAACAATCAAAAATTATAGATACGATGGAGACGTATCAGCATCCCCAAGCTTAACTCCTGCTCATCCTCGAGTAAGTAAATGATAAAAAAAGATAATTTTTGATGTGGAATGCTACCTAGCAAAATCTTGATCATGTAATCTAATTATGGCATGAATATTAAGACACGAGTGATTCAAAGCAATAGTCTATCATTTGACATTAAGACAATAATACTTCAATCATACTAATAAAGCAATCATGTCTTTTCAAAATAACATGGCCAAAGAAAGTTATCCCTACAAAATCATATGGTCTGGCTATGCTCCATATTTGTCACACAAAATATTCAAATCATGCACAACCCCAATGACAAGCCAAGCAATTGTTTCATACTTTTGATGTTCTCAAACCTTTTCAACTTTCACGCAATACATGAGCATGAGCCATGTATATAGCACTATAGGTGGAATAGAATATGATGATAGAGGTTGTGTGGAGAAGACAAAACAAGGAGAAAGTCTCACATCGACGCGGCTAATCAACTGGCTATGGAGATGCCCATCAATTGATGTCAATGCGAGGAGTAGGGATTGCCATGCAACAAATGCACTAGAGATATAAGTGTATGAAAGCTCAAACTGAAACTAAGTGGGTGTGCATCCAACTTGCTAGCTCATGAATACCTGGGGCACTTGAGGAAGCCCATCGTTGGAATATACAAGCCAAGTTCTATAATGAAAGTTCCCACTAGTATATGAAAGTGATAACTCAAGAGATTCAGGGCACCAACCGCCTTACGGGGTGGCCACGAGGGTTAGGGGCGCGCTCCCTGCCTCGTGGCCCCCTCGGGAATCGTATCGCGTTGATTCTTCTTCCCAAAAATCACATATATTCCAAAAAATATCCATAAGTTTTTATCCCGTTTGGACTCCGTTTGATATGGATTTTCTATGAAACAAAAAACATGCAACAAACAGGAACTGGCACTGGTCACTGGATCAATATGTTAGTCCAAAAAATAGTATAAAAATTTGCCAAAAGTATATGAAAGTTGTATAATATTGGCATGGAACAATCAACAATTATAGATACGATGGAGATGTATCATCATCCCCAAGCTTAATTCCTGCTCGTCCTCGAGTAGGTAAATGATAAAAAAGATATTTTTTTGATGTGGAATGTTACCTAGCATAATATTGATCATGTAATCTAATCATGGCATGAATATTAAGACACGAGTGATTCAAAGCAATAGTCTATCATTTGACATTAAGACAATAATACTTCAAGCATACTAATAAAGCAATCATGTCTTTTCAAAATAACATGGCCAAAGAAAGTTATCCCTACAAAATCATATGGTCTGGTTATGCTCCATCTTCGTCACACAAAATATTAAAATCATGCACAACCCCGATGACAAGCCAAGCAATTGTTTCATACTTTTGATGTTCTCAAACCTTTTCAACTATCACGCAATACATGAGCGTGAGCCATGGATATAACACTATAGGTGGTATAGAATATGATGATAGAGGTTGTGTGGAGAAGAGAAAAAAGGAGAAAGTCTCACATCGACGCGGCTAATCAACGGGCTATGGAGATGCCCATAAATTGATGTCAATGCGAGGAGTAGGGATTGCCATGCAACAGATGCACTAGAGCTATAAGTGTATGAAAGCTCAAACTGAAACTAAGTGGGTGTGCATCCAACTTGCTTGCTCATGAAGACCTAGGGCACTTTAGGAAGCCCATCGTTGGAATATACGAGCCAAGTTCTATAATGAAAGTTCCCACTAGTATATGAAAGTGATAACTCAAGAGACTCTCTATATGAAGAACATGGTGCTACTCTGAAGCACAAGTGTGTTAAAAGGATAGTAACATTGTCCCTTCTCTCTTTTCTCTCATTTGTTTGTTTTTGGTTTTTTTGGTGGGCTTCTTTGGCCTCTTTTATTTTTTTGTAAAGTCCAGAGACTCATCCCAACTTGTGAGGGAAACATAGCTTCCATCATCCTTTCCTCACATGGGACAATGCTCTAATAATGATGATCATCACACTTTTATTTACTTACAACTCCATACTAGAACAAAATATGACTCTGTATGAATGCCTCCGGCGGTGTACCGGGATGTGCAATGATCTAGCATAGCAATGAAATCAAAAAAACGTACAAGCCATGAAAACATCATGCTAGCTATCTTACAATCATGCAAAGCAATATGACAATAAATGCTCAAGTCATGTATATGATGATGATGGAAGTTGCATGGCAATATATCTCGGAATGGCTATGGAAATGCCATGATAGGTAGGTATAATGGTGGCTGTTTGAGGAAGATATAAGGGGGGGATTATGTGTGATAGAGCGTATCATATCACGGGGTTTGGATGCACTGGCGAAGTTTGCACTGACTCTCAAGGTGAGAAAGGGGAATGCACGGTACCGAAGAGGCTAGCAATGATGGAAGGGTGAGAGTGTGTATAATCCATGGACTCAACATTAGTCATAAAGAACTCACATACGTATTGCAAAAATCTATTAGTAATCGAAACAAAGTACTACACACATGCTCCTAGGGGATAGATTGGTAGGAAAACACCATCACTTGTCCCTGACCGCCACTCTTAAGGAAGACAATCAATAAATACCTCATGCTCCAACTTCGTTACATAACGGTTCACAATACGTGCATGCTACGGGAATCACAAACTTCAACACAAGTATTTCTACAATCCACAACTACCCACTAGCATGACTCTAATATCACCATCTTTATATCGCAAAACTATTGCAAGGAATCAAACATATCATATTCAGTGATCTACAAGTTTTATGTAGGATTTTATGACTAACCATGTGAATGACCAATTCCAGTAAACTCTCTAAATAGATATAAGTGAAGCAAGAGAGTTTTAATTGTTTCTAAAAAAGATATGCCCACGCTCTAACAAATATAAGTGAAGCAAAAGAGCATTCTACAAATGGCGGTTTTCTATGTGTGGGGAAACAGGCAATCCAAACTTCAAATGATATAAGTGAAGCACATGAAGCATTCTATAAAGCCATACTCAAAAGATATAAGTGAAGTGCAAAGAGAATTCTATAAATCAACCATGGAGTATCTCATACCAGCATGGTGCATCAAAGAAAAGTGAAAACTGAATGCAAAAGACGCTCCAAGATTTGCACATATCGCATGAACTAAAAGAATCCGAAAACATACCGATACTTGTTGAAGAAAGATGGTATGCCTTCCGGGGCATCCCCAAGCTTAGATGCTTGAGTCTCCTTAAATATTTACTTGGGGTGCCTTGGGCATCCCCAAGCTTGAGCTCTTGCCTCTCCTCCTTCTCCTCATATCGAGACCTCCTCGATCTTTGATCACTTCATCCACACAAAACTCAACAGAAAGTTCAGTAAGATCCGTTAGTATAATAAAGCAAATCACTAATCTAAGTACTATTACAAACCAAATCATATTTTGTTTTTGCATAGTAGCTACTGTAATATAACTTTTCCATGGCTTAATCCACTGATAGAAATCGATAGTTTCATCAAAACAAGCAAACAATGCATCAAAAACAGAATATGTCTTAAACAGTACAGTCTATAGTAATCTGAACATTCACCATACTTCTCTTACTCCAAAAATTCTTAAAAAATTAGGAAAAATATTTGTATAGAAAGATAGTGCAAAAAGTTTCAGAACCGTTTGACGTTCCAGTAAAAAATGTAAAATCACGCACTACAGCCAAAGTTTCTGTTTTGCACCGCACAAACCAACAAGCAATGTAAACATCCTAAAGGCAAATCTTGGCACATTATTTTTATGATACAATGGATTTGTACAAGGGGATAATTATTTTTGTTGAAAAATTTCTGTAATCAAGGGTCACAAAGTTTCCGTGGGCATGAACAAAGTTCAAGGCTAGCTTCCACTTTAACAATGCTCGTCTTTCTTACTTTCGCTTTTTTTTTGAAAAAGTTTTAGGTTCCCCTCTTTATTTTTTTCTTTTTAAACTTTATAAAAGCACAAAATAGAAATAAATGACTCTCTAAAAATTCTGAGTTGTCTCCCTGGCAGCGCTTTCTTTAAATCCATTAAGCTAGGCATATAGTGCTCAAGTAATGGATCCACCCGGATCCCAAGGTATATCAAAGCCAATTTTAATTAACAATGATTTGTGATTTAGTAGTGAGCACAAAGTAACATATATCATGCAACAACGAAGTCTAACTCTCTTCCTATGCATCGGCATGTCATAAAAGAACAATTCATGCACACATAGTAAAGGCCAATGCATAGTATAAACAGTTTCTTGCAATTTTATCATATTGGAAACATGGAGAGGCGGAGATGTAGTTCCTCTCTCATAATAATTGCAAGTAGGAGCAGCAAGAACATGCATATTATATCTATCAAAATCATCATGTGTAGTAGTAAAACACAACCCATCAATATAATCCTTAATAAGGGCAAACTTCTCTGATATAGTGTAGTCGGGAGAATTCAAAAAGATAATAGGACTATCATGCGTGGGTGCAATAGCAACAATTTCATGTTTAACATAAGGAACTATAGCAAGTTCATATCCATAAGCATAATTCATATTGGCATCTTGGCCACAAGCATAGCAAGCATCATCAAAAAGGGATATTTCAAAAGAATGAACGGGATCATAACAATCATCATAGCATTCATCCTTTAGTAAATTCGAAGGGAAATTAAACAATGTATGGGATAAAGAGTTACTCTCATTAGATGGTGGGAATGGGTGATCAATCCGCTCTTCCTCCTTTTGTTCTTCGCTCTCCTCCTCATCTTTTTCATCCAATGAACTCACAATGTCATTAATTTCTTCTTCCATAGACTCCTGCAAAATATTAGTCTCTTCTTGGATAGTGGAGGAGTCCTCAATATATGGTTTAATATAAGGATAAGAAGCATAATTATCACAACAATATTTAAGTATGGCCAAATTTTCAGATTCGTAGAGAGTAGTATCACACTCTTCAATAAAAGAAGCAATTTCACAAGTACCCCTAAAAGCAAAAAATTCTTCAATTTGTTGAACATAATAGTAATTATAAACACCCTTAGTATACGAAGATACAATTCCATTATCTCTAAACTCACATTGGTAAGGAAGGTGTTTCTTAGGGTCTTTAGAACAACAAGTACAATCATATATTTCACATAAATTCCAAGCATAGCACTGCAAACGATGAATTTGATCTAGTAAAAGTTTACCTTTTTCAGATATGTGGTGCCGCACATAACAAGCATGCTCATCTAAAGATTTGCCCTCAACTAAGAAAGTTGGGGTTTCAGCCCGAGCACATAGGGATCAAAGATGATCCAAGTAAAAAGCTTCAGTAGTGTGATACATTTTGAGTGGTTCTTCAACCATTGGTTCGGTAGGTACCACTAAATTTTTTGGTATTTTGCGTTTCCTACCCATAACTAAAGATAGAAAACAAGAGCACAAAATAAAAACTACTTAGTGATAAAGCAAACAAGCACACACGAGAATATTCACCCCATGCTATAACTCCCCGGCAACGGCACCAGAAAAAGGTCTTGATAACCCACAAGTATAGGGGATCAATTGTAGCCTCTTTCGATAAGTAAGAGTGTCGAACCCAACGCGGAGCTAAAGGTAGAACAAATATTCCCTCAAGTTCTATCGGCCACCGATACAACTCTACGCACGCTTAACGTTCGCTTTACCTAGAACAAGAATGAAACTAGAAGTACTTTGTAGGTGTAACGGGATAGGTTTGCAAGAATATAAAGAGCACGTAAATAAAAACTAGGGGCTGTTTTAGGTAAAGAAGCAATAAATTTAGTATAGCAAGTGTGGAAAAGTGGTGGTAGGAGTTGTGAAATTGTCCCTAAGCAATTGACTACTTTACTAGACCGATAGCAAGTTTTATGTGGGAGAGGCCACTGCTAGCATGGCATCCCTGACTTGGAATTCTATGCACTTATGATTGGAACTATTAGCAAGCATCCGCAACTACTAACGTTCATTAAGGTAAAAACAAACCATAGCATTAAGATATATTGGTCCCCCTTCAATCCCGTATGCATCAATTTCTATGCTAGGTTGAAGCTTCTGTCACTCTTGCCCTCCAATACATAGTCCTATCAACATACAACTAACCCTATGGTGTGATCCATGCGCGCGCTCATACGATGGGAACCAAAGGACAGCAACATAACCAGAAGCAAATTAAAAAAATCATAGCAATTCACCAATTACAGATAGGACAACAAAAATCTACTCAGACATCATAGGATGGCAACACATCATTCGATAATAATATGAAGCATAAAGCACCATGTTCAAGTAGAGGGTACAATAGGTTGTGGGAGAGTGGACCGTTGTAGATAGATGGGGGAGGTGATGAAGATGTTGGTGAAGATGACGGAGGTGTTGGTGTAGATTGCCGTCACACGATGATGGCCCCGGCGGCGTTCCGGCGCCACCAGGAGAGAGCGAGAGAGAGCCCCCCTTCTTCTTCTTCTTCTTCCTTGACCTTCTCCCTAGATGGGAGAAGGGTTTACCCCCTGGTCCATGGCTTCCATGGCGGTGGAGGGGCGAGAGCCCCTCCGAGATTGGATTTGTCTCTCTGTCTCTCTCTATTTCTGCGTTCCCGATTCTGGCCTTTCACCATTCCTTATATTCCCGAAGATCCCTAACTCCGATTGGGCTGAAATTTTAAAACGATTTGTATCCGGATATTGGCTTTCTTGCGGTAAAAGAAGGGCACTAACTGCCTTACGGGGTGGCCACGAGGGTCAGGGGCACGCGCACCCCCTGGGGCGCACCCCCTGCCTTGAGGCCCCCTCGGGCATCGTCTCGCATTGATTCTTCTTCCCAAAAAACACATATATTCCAAAAAAATCTCCATGAGTTTTTATCCCGTTTGGACTCCGTTTGATATGGATTTTCTATGAAACAAAAAACATGCAACAAACAGGAACTGACACTGGGCACTGGATCAATATGTTAGTCCCAAAAATAGTATAAAAAGTTGCCAAAAGTATATGAAAGTTGTATAATATTGGCATGGAACAATAAAAAATTATAGATACGACAGAGACGTATCACTGGGTCCCAGCTAGCACGGGGAGAATTCATTTTTTGTGTGCGTAATAACAAGGCACTTCCTTGCGTGCGAAGATATAGATGGTGGGTCCAAGCTGTCAGCGGTGGGAACGTTTTCTTAGCGAAATACAGAGGTCCTTTCGATGGGTCCCAGATGTCAGGTGGAGGAATCATTATTTTGCGCATAATAAGGAGGCATTTATTTGCGTGCGGCCGTGGACCCAGCTGTCAGCCTCTCCACGTACAGTCCACTTCTGATGCATGTCGGTCGTTGACCACGCTGCGCCGAGTGCACCTCGGCGGTGGATGATGGCGAGGCCTGGGAAGGGAATGACACGGAGCCAGGGAAGACTCGGCAGTTGTTTCCCACGCGGAGGGGAGTATGAGGGTTTACTGGTTCGTCTGTCGTCACCGAAGCATAACAGCATGTGTGGGTGAGTAGAGGGATGGCTAGGCCAGCGATGTGAGTACGGTGGGGCGGTGAGGCCTGCGTGGCAGCATAGCCGTCCGCGAGAGGAGGGAGCAGGCAGTCCCGCCGGCGCTTGTTTGAGTGGCTGGAGCAGGAAGAGCAGAGATTGAAGAAGCACGACGGCCGTTGGATGGATATCCAACAGTCACTGCTTGTGCGTCAACCATTTTTTAGGAAAGCCTCAAATATGTGGAAAACAGCATACAACCCATCTGCCATTATTTCTAATAATTTACAGCCCATTTGCTAATTCTGAAGGTTTTTTGGAGCCCATATTCTTTTTGTTAGCATTACAGCCCATATTGTGGCCATGATTAAAAAATTATACGAAATTTTGCATATTTCGGTGCGGTCCAAACTGTTTTTAATCCCGAAATTTCAAGTCACATTCAAACTAATTTTAAAAATAAATGTATAAAAATATAAAATCCAAAAAATTGTCCACGCATAAAAATCAATGCAATTTAAAATCTCGAAATTAAAAAAAGAAATTTGAAACTAATTGTCGGTTTGATGTGTCTTAAAAATGTACAACCTATTTCTCATTGCTGTTAGGCCATTTTCTCAGCCAGTCGAATGAAGCTCTCCTCATCTTGAAAGATTTGCAGCCCAACAGTCCTGACAAAGCGACTTACTTGACAAATCAGAAAAAAACTGGGCTAGCCATTTTCAGAAAGAAAGAAAAAAACTACTGGGCTGGTCTGTGGTAAACATAAAAGAAAAGGCTGTCTAGACATGCCAGAGTGCCCCGCACAGCCCAGTTGACACCTTGATTCCATCTCAAAAACAAATTAGATAAATGTCACTCCAATTGTGGCGATTCATAAAAATGCCACTGCAATTTCCAAACTTTGAAAAATGCCACTGCAATTTTTGCAAACTTTGAATAACGCCACTGCATTTTTTGCAAAGTTTGAAAAACACCACTCCAGACTTCGAAAAATGCCACTGGAAATGGCATGAAATGGCATTTTCAAAGTTTGGAAATTGCAGTGGCATTTCTTGGAATCACCAGATTTGGAGTGGCATTTATCAAATTAACCCAAAACAAAAATAACTGGGCGAGCTGCTAGGTCCCTGGTGTCAGTCGCTCATTGTGCAATTCTCTCGTTTATTGACTACGTTGTCAATGGCATGGGACCGAGATGTCAAAAATCCATTAGGACGAGCCATTTTTTATTGGCTTGAAATAAGGAGGCACTTGCTTGCGTACTGTCATGACCTTGGTGGGTCCCTGATGTCATCCTCTCCACGTACAATCATCTCCCGATTGTGTACGCGTCAATCTGGTAGGCCCATAAGTCAGCCTCTAAACCCGTGGCGGACAAATACAACCCATTTAAAAAAATAAAAGCCCATTCCATACATTCAAACAGAAAGTTCAACATTCAAAGCAAAGTAACAAGTCTGATCCAGATATAAAGTACTGAACTTCCACGTTGACAACCATCATAACCAAGTTAACTATCTACTCCCACTAATACTCTAGTAGTCTACAAGCTCCAGCCTATATATCTTTTTTATACTACTAGTACTAGAGGTGGAGTAGTGGTAGAGTAGTTTATATTTTCTCTGCATACAATACCAGTTAGTCATTCTTCAAAACTGAACGGCACGCCATTAAAAAAATACAGGTCGATAACTAATGCGGCACCTCGGGCCAACACGGCCAGATCGCATTTTGCATGAGAAATTACACACCATGTTTCGTTGACATGTGGTCCCGTTCCCACATGTCAGTGAGATGACGGCGAGTCCTTTTGTACAATTTCCGAACGGGCGTCTATGTAGGCCGGGGCGCCTCTTCGTGTACCGTGGCAACCGTCCACCGACTCTTCGCCTTTCCCTCTCGATTTGAAACTGATGTCGCACACTCTTCCTCCCTCGTCCATTTGCCTTCACCCTTCCTTATGCCATTGTTCGATCGTCTTCTCCATGGAGGGAACAGGCTGGAAACAACCCTGTTATTCTTGCCCCGATCTGAATGATGACGCGGTGGAGGAACTCATTGATCGGTGCGACGTCATCACCTCGGCTAGCATGGCAGGTTCGTTCAAGACCATTCTCGACTCAACTAATAACATCATTACAAGCAACCCAAGGGTCCAGGAGCGGTTTGATCTCCCCTATCTTGCTCGCCGTGACCCTGCTGACTGGCATGGGGACGATGGAAGCCTCGCCTTGTGCAAGTTGATGCCGCTTGATAATGATACGTGTGATGATAAGATGCCATCGCTTGAGGGCAAGGCTTGGGCAGGCGCAAATGAAGATTGGGTTGTTTATATTGGGTACAACTGCGAGTGGGAACTTGTGAATGTGTACACTCATCACCGGGTTCCACTTCCAAAAATCTCGGACTGCCCAGAGGTTGCGCACACAGATGATCTACGTGAGTTCAAATACGATCATGGTGACTGTCGTCTATGGAAGATAGCAATTTGTCGAGTTCCCAACCACTCTTGGGATTACACGAACTATGAAGTTGTTGCTATCTTCGACAAGCTTGTTGCCTTCCTTACTTCCACGCCTCGATGGATATTGCTCAAAAATCAATTTCTGTACATGGATGAGTACTATGATGCAATTCAATACGAGGGTCTTGTGTTTGCTGCCACCACTCGTGGCACTGTTTTTGCATGGAATCATCATGCTTTCAGTACATTTGTTTTCCACCATAATTATAATTGTTTCATCCACATGCATGAGGGTTAGCTAGTTTCCATTTACTAATTAATTAACCTTCTTGTGTTTGCAAGGTCCTGTGAACATTCCACCACCTATACTTGAAAAAATTTATAACCAAGGGGGAGATGATGATGCTGATGATCACGAGCATGAGGACGAGCAGGACCCATATACTCAGTGGCGCCTGGAAACTTATTCCGATGGATCACCTCTTCTTGTCTGTATACAGGGCATTGCTGATGTTACTAAGGAAGCAGGTGTTGTCTCGCATGGTCGCACTCTCCGGACCTATACCAACATCCATTGCAGGGTATTCGGGATAGATACTAGTGTACTAGTGCCAACATCTTATCCTTGGTTCAGTATTGAAAGTCTTGGAGGAAACTCGCTCTTCCTTGGACAAAACTATCCAATGATGGTGAAAGGCAATCCAGCTGTTGTTGACACAATGTTACTACCATTTATGAGAAGCAACTGTATCTATACCTCGATCATTGCTATGCTTCCCTACCATCGCACTATGGGTCCTGGCATAGCCCGCTTCAGCCTGGATGATCAGTCATGCGTCGGTCTCGAGATTGACAGTAGCTAGCCCTTCCCACAAAAACACTTATGGTTCAAAGCAAGTGTTTCCAACGCCGAGGATTGGTTGAGCTGAAGTTCATTTCATTGCTTGTTATTTGTTGTGTGATGAAAACTTTAGTATTTACTAGAACGTATCGTCATTGTCGTTGTGGGTTCATGACCTGTTGTATGTAATAAAATGATATGCCTGTGATAAACTTACTAAATTTATGAATGGCTTTCGAGTCGCTTCTCTAAGTGGGTGCTGCGGCGAGGCAAAAAAATATTTTACGAATACATAATTGTATGTGCATTGTAACAGGTTATTGGATGTGTCCAATCAATAATAGTACTACTACTATTTGTACTAGCTCCACATGCTTCGCGCGTCGGGCGGGTGTTTTAACTGTAGCTGCGAATCCCATCATCCTAGGTCCTCGGATGAGTCTAGTAGAAATTGCATTCTGATGTTTGGGTTCAAACTTTAAAAACTGTTTCACTATCTCTACGTCTATGTATACGTAATACAACAAGTTTTAAACTTGAGACCAGCCACCCACCCTCACAAAGAACACTTTTTAACCTAGCACAGATTCCAGGAAATTTGGCAATAATGTGAGGTGGATAATACGTTAATGTGTTCGTTGTATGTAACCAGCATCTCGAATCCTCGATATATAGTACAGTAGGGTGGCATGGGCCAGAACAAGCATTCACGTCCAGGAGTACGTCACACGTCACCAGCATGACTTCCATCTGACACCATATTTCTTGGAGTCTGTGCTACAACTATGTCTTCAACCTCGTCGTTTCTCTAACTCAGCCATCGCGCGGCGGGCGAGGTGGAGGTTTGCCGATAGTCAGTTTCCTCCACTGCGGTCCCACTTGTAAGGCCAACTCCAACTCATGACCCCAAACGGACCTCCGTTTTGCCCGGATTCTATCTGTTTGGGTAGGGCAATGGGGTCGTGTCCGGGCCATTTCTCGGATGTGGTGGCCGTACGCCCAACGCGCGAACGCATCTCGGCCGTGTACATTTTTCTTTGCAAACACATATCTTTTTTTCATCATGGAAATACATCACCAAAATTTGACTAGAAAAGCAAGACCAAAGAAAACAAGACCACAAGAATACATTTTAGAAGATATCCAACTTCCATAACTGCTCTTGTAAGTTGGATTAGTGTCTTCTCAATGCATTCATTGTTGATCTGCGGAGGCTCGATCTTGCGTGCTTCTTTCTTCTTCGAGTGTAAAGAAGTAGACGTTGCTTCCTCGCATCTAGTCTCATGTCTAGCCTCTATTCTATCAACAAGTGCACTAGTCTCATCTCTAGCCTCTATGCTAGCTAAAAGTGCTAGAACATCTACTAAATTGCGCTCTATCAATATATCGATGTACTCTTCTTCCCAATACCAAAACTTGCATCCATTCTACACAATAATTTTGAGTTAGCACAACTAGTCTAATCCGAGAGCACAACCGAAGCTAAAGTAGCACATACCCCATAAGTTGAGCACTTGATGAACACCCATCCGGGATGTTCCGGCATTGTAGACACACGACGCAAGACCTTCTTTGGGCAGTCGTCGCACGTAATGAGTGACAACGATGCGCCGATGAGCTTTTGGGCCAGCACCAAGCCCGGGCGACCGCCATTCATGTATCTACCGGCGGACCGCCGACGGTGTAGATCCGAGCAGCTAGAGGAGGAGTCAGTACCTGCATGCGGCCTTGCCGGGGCCTTCTGGCCCGGTGCCCGGCTAGTCCATGGCACGGCGCGGCCTCCCACAGCCGGGCAAGCTCAAGCCCGACCGGATCCGCTCCAAATCCGGCTGCCGAGTGTGCAAAACACGTAGTCATGGTTGGGTAGCTACGGGGCGTCGAGGGAAAGGGGGCTGAGCAAGCACGCGCTGGAGTTGGCCTAGCGGCGTGGCGGACCAACCGTGTGGGGGCGCGAAGTGGTTTTGCTCGTGTGGGGGACGAAAGCCATCTCGCGCGGGCGCTAGGTCTGACAGGATGGCCTTGTCATTAGTGTGTGACCTTTGTGGCAATCGTCCACTCCCCACTAGCCTCTTCGTTGCCATGTGGTCCCGTTCCAACATGTCAGTGACACGACGGCGAGTCCTTTTGTACAATTTCCGAACGGACGTCTATGTAGGTCGGGGCGCCTCTTCGTGTACGGTGGCAACCATCGACCAATTCTTCGTCTTTCCCTCTCGATTTGGAACTATTGTCGCACGCTTTTCCTCCCTCCTCCATTTGCCTTCACCCTTCATTCTGCCATTGTTCCATCGTCTTCTCCATGGAGGGAACAGGCCGGAAACGACCCCGTTATTCTTGCCCTGATCTGAATGATGATGTGGCGGAGGAACTCATTGATCGTTGTGACGTCATCACCTCGGCTAGCATGGCAGGTTTGTTCAAGACCATTCTCGACTCAACTAATAACATCATTACAACGAACCCAAGGATCCAGGAGCGGTTTGATCTCCCCTATCTTCTTCATCATGACCATTCTCACTGGCCCGCGGACGACGGAGGCCTCGTCTTGTGCAAGTTGGTGCCGCTTTGAAAGATCGTGGATGTCGCCTAGAGGGGGGTGAATAGGCGCTTTAAAATAATTACGGTTTAGGCTTGAACAAATGCGGAATAAACCTAGCGGTTAATTTGCCAAGCATAAAACCTAAAACAACTAGGCTCCCCTATGTGCACCAACAACTTATGCTAAGCAAGATAAGCAACTATGTGATAGCAAGATATATGACAAAGAACAATATGGCTATCACAAAGTAAAGTGCATAAGTAAAGGGCTCGGGTAAGAGATAACCGAGGCATGCGGAGACGACGATGTATCCCGAAGTTCACACCCTTGCGGATGCTAATCTCCATTTGGAGCGGCGTGGAGGCACAATGCTCCCCAAGAAGCCACTAGGGCCACCGTAATCTCCACACGCCCTCACACAATGCAAGATGTCGTGATTCCACTAAGGGACCCTTGAGGGCGGTCACCGAACCCGTACAAATGGCAACCCTTGGGGGCGGTCACCGAACCCGTACACTTTGGCAACCCTTGGGGGCGGTCACCGGTACCCGTCAAATTGCTCGGGGCAATCTCCACAACCTAATTGGAGACCCCGACGCTTGCTCGGAGCTTTACACCACAATAATTGAGCTTCGAACACCACCAACCGTCTAGGGCGCCCAAGCACCCAAGAGGAACAAGCTCAAGGGTACCAAGCACCCAAGAGTAATAAGCTTCTCAACTTGTAACTTCCACGTATCACCGTGGAGAACTCAAACCGATGCACCAAATGCAATGGCAAGGGCACACGGAGTGCCCAAGTCCATCTCTCTCAAATCCCACCGAAGCAACTAATGCTAGGGAGGAAAATGAGAGAAAGAACAATAAAGAGAACACAAATAACTGCAAGATCTAGATCCAAGGGGTTCCCCTCACATAGAGGAGAAAGTGATTGGTGGAAATGTGGATCTAGATCTCCTCTCTCTTTTCCCTCAAAAACTATCAAGAATCCATGGAGGGATTGAGAGTTAGCAAGCTCGAAGAAGGTCAACAATGGGGGAAGAACATGAGCTCAAAGGATAAGGTTGAATGGGGAAGAAGACCCCCTTTTATAGGAGCTCCCGAATCCAACCATTATGTGCTCAGTCCGCGCACGAGCGGCACTACCGCTCAGGGGAGCGGTACTACCGCCCGGGAGGTAGAACACGGAGAGCGGAGCGAAACAGAGTGCGTGGTGGAGCCGTATGAGCGGCACTACCGCTGGAGCCAGCGGTACTACCGATGGCCGCAGCGGTACTACCGCTTGTGGCGATAAGTGTTACTGCCACTCCGGCCCAGCGGTACTACTGCTGGGACCGCGCACAACGCCTACCACGAGCACAGGGAGAAGGAACAGAGAGGAGGGCCATTGAGCGGCACTAGGGGTGGTGGTAGCCGCGGTACTACTGCACATGAGCGGTACTACCGCTCCTACTGCCGCTCCTACTGCCGCTGAACCCGACACAAGAAAACCACGTCTCGAGTCGAGGCGGTACCAGCGCGGAACCGGAGCCGTACTGCCGCTTATGGCCATGGGTGGTACTACCGCTGTGGGACAGCGGTACTACCGCTTGTGGCGATAAGTGGTACTGCCGCTCCGGCCCAGTGGTACTACCGCTGGCACCATCCTTAAGCCACTTCCACGAAAGCAAGTAAACTCCATGGAAAACCAGAACTGCCATAACTTCTGCATATGAGCTCCAAATTGAGAAAACTCCGTTTTCGATGAACTCGAGCTTGTCACCAAGATGACCACAAGCTCCAAAACTCACAAAGAGAAGAACCAAATAAGAACCAATAAAGATGATGCAAGGATGCAATGGTTTGAGCTCTCTACAACGATACGATCAAGCTACTCATCGAGAGCCCCCCTTGATAGTACGGCAATCGATCCTATAACCAGGTCTCCCAACTACCATTAGGAGACCGGTAAAATAGAAAACCTACCAAGGGCAAACCTTTGCCTTGCACATGGTCCACTTGAGCTAGATGATGACGATTGTTGGTGTCAAAACCGGCGGATCTCGGGTAGGGGGTCCCGAACTGTGCGTCTAAGGCGGATGGTAACATGAGGCAGGGGACACGATGTTTTACCCAGGTTCGGGACCTCTTGATGGAGGTAAAACCCTACATCCTGCTTGATTGATATTGATGATATGAGTATTACAAGAGTTGATCTACCACGAGATCGTAGAGGCTAAACCCTAGAAGCTAGCCTATGGTATGATTGTTGTTGTATATCATCTATCGACTAGCCTGGCCTCGGTTTATATAATGCACCAGAGGCCTAGGATAACAAGAGTCCTAGCCGAATACGCCGGTGGGGATGAGTCCTTGTCTTGATCGCCAAGTCTTGTGGAATCTTCCTTGTATGCGGCAGCTGTCCGAACTGGCCCATGAGTATACGGCCATGGGGGTCCTCGGCCCAATCTAATAGATCGGGAGATGACATGGTGAGTACCCCCTAGTCCAGGACACCGTCAGTAGCCCCCTGAACCGGTCTTCAAGTTAGGGACGCTCCTCGATTCTTCCGAACCGTTCTTCATCTTCGGTCTTGACAACTGGTTCAATCTTCAATCTTGAGGATCGCCGAAATGCATTCGACGAGTTTACACGTCGGGTATCCGAGGAGCCCCTTTAAGTTTCCGGCCTTTATCAATGCCTTGTTATTTTTATGCCACACCTCGGGTTTGAAGTTATTCCCGGGCGGCAGCGTCCTCTTGCGTCCGAGCTCCAACACCCGACTGCATTCGAGGTATCTTTTGCAGCCGAGCACCAACGTCGGACCGCTTCCCAGCTCTAACGCCGGAATGTATCCGAGCTCCAACGCCGGACTATGTATGCGAGCTCCAACGTCGGACTGTATTCGAGCTCCAAAACCGGACTATGTATCCGAGCTCCAACACCGGACTGTATCCGAGCTCCAACGCCGGACTGTATCCGAGGTGTCGTAAATCACCTTGGTTCAAAGAAGTTTGAAGGAGTTTAGCCGAGCTTAATGCCGGAAATGCCCTCTATGGAGCCAGCCACTAGCGCCCAAGCTTTATGCCGGACTGCTTCCGAGGTGGTGCACCACCCCGAATGTGGGTCAATTTTTGTCAATATTTTTTATTGGTGCAATTTATTCTCTGCCGAGATATATAGCCAGTAGCCCTCAAGGTGGGTATCAGTCTAAAACCCAAGATGCACATGAAGGATGACATAAGACCGCTGATCCCAGTAGCCGCTGAGACTCAGGTTGATTTGCAAAATCGGTCTGAGGATCGAGTCCTAACTCGGCAGAATACTTCGGGACACAAAAAGCGGCGTGCTCAGTCCTCGAGACTCAGGTTGGGTGCGGCCGACCAACCTGAGGATCAAAATCTCCTCGGAAACTATATTACACTTAAAATTTTCTGCATTGAACAGGCAATGCAGTAGCCCCCGAGACACTGGTCGGGTGGCAACACCAGATTAGGGGATCGATGTGCCCCTTTAATATTTTTTTTAAATAAGCCCGAAGCCCAGTAGCCCCCGAGCCTTAATGCGGGCACGGGTGGCCGAATTGAGGATCGATATCCATAGTAAAATCACAAATTATGTGTAATGACTCTATGTATCCAAGTACTTTACATCATTAATGCTTGGATCCGCATTGTACAAAACTTTGTTGACCGACCATCGTCTTCCACCTCCTCGGCTAGTAGCCGAGGAGTGTTTGTCCTACTTTATAAAGCCTTTATGAGGGCAAAGATTTATGACAAACAAGGCAATCTGGCCATACGGTTTTATAAACAAAGGTACGCAGAGAGATATGTTATATTACTGTTTAACAGAAGAAATGTCTTCCAAAGAAAATAGTCCCGCTATCGGTTCCTTTCTTTGGGTTGTCATGCTAAGCATGATCATGAAACCTCAGCTCCAATGTAAGAGCAAAATATCGAGGATTTAGTTTGGGAGGCCAGTTAATAGCCCCCGGTACTGTTCGGTGACAGTCGAGGTCAAGCCGTAAACACTTCGGCCATTGTTATGAATGGCCCGTCATTTAACACCGTCATCGGATCGCTGACCAGTTTACGCTTATTGTGACAGTCAGTTTTCGGCTGTCTCCACTGAGGTGCTTAACCATGTGAGCTGGAAGAACAATCGCAGTGGTTCTCCGTTTGCACACCTAGCCGAACAAAGCGGAACGTAGGAGGCAAGCGCAGGAGCCGGGCAACCCAACTATTGACCGAAGACACAATTCGAAACCGATGCATATATAGCAATATCCGAGAATGTTTTTGCCGAATCTATAAAGGTGTCCGGCGTTGCACTGCGAGACTTGTGCTGAAAACACACAAATAGTTTAAAAGTGCCATAAGCTTGGAAAACCAAAAAACATCAGTAAAAACTTGACGTCCGAACAAGATCAAGTGTTCGCTGCCAATCCGAAAATTGGCCTTAGCAAAAGAAGTGCTTATGTCGTGCTTTAACATGATACATCCTATCTCAAGACTTCAAGAGGGTCAGCCTACGGCTTCAACCTCCTATCCCGAGGGCGGAGTACTTCTCATTAGGCCAGTTTAGCAAGCTAAACTCTAGCGGCTTTGAGAGAGAAATTAGGCTCCCCGGCTAGTGACCACACGCTCGTGTCGAAAAAAAGAGTGATAGATAATAATAATAATAATAATAGTAAAACTTTGCAACGACTAAGAAGAAGAACACTTATCATAAAACGGCTCATATAAATTTAAGAGCCCCCGAGTGACTTGGGTAAAAGAATGATTGCATGTACCGAAGTACTTATATCATATCTATGTTCAACCGAACTTTAAACGCGTCTTAACCGACCGTCGGCTTCTCCCTCTTTGGTCAAGGACCGAAAAGTGTTATGTACTCCATCTGTCGAGAATATCGACGGTGTTTCCAATAACCAGACAATCAGGCCATAAGGCTGTAACAGACAAAGCGCGCTCAGGGAACTTATGTTATATTACTGCGAAGTGCAAGAAGCATCTTCGAAGAAAATAGTACCCCCACCGATACCTTTCTTCGGTGCTCATTGTTATTATGAGACTTGTGCAATAGATTTTTTGTACTCATGAGTTCCGTTGTGTGCCGACCATCATTGAAAACTATAAGAGCGCTAGCTTTCGGCTTCACCCAGTCTGAGGTCCGGCTCGGATGACCCGATCGTGACAATCGCAGAGGTGCTCCCTTTACTCCCTAGCCGAACAATCGGGAACGTAGGGGTAAACACAGGAGCGAGGCAACCCAGCTTGCAAATCGCTTAAGTCAATATGGTGCATATAGTGGCGTAATACACGAACAAGGAACGAAGCCGTACAAGTATAATCATATGCAAGAGGAAAAGCTTCATGAAGGAAGCCCCCAAATGAATTGGGTATTTGAATTTATGCGTCACAAACAAAGTTTGGACAAGGAAATTTTTTACAAGCAACTTTTTTCCAAAAAAGTATAATGCTTGGTCGAACCGAACACAAGTTAGAAATTAAAGCTTTGAGCATGAAAGTGACTTAGCTGGTTAATGTGTTCGGTATTGATGACGAGGTCCGAGCTTGATGCGGGACAAGGTGTCATCCCCCAAGCCGGTCCCGAGGTGGCGGAGCGGAGAGCTCGACACGCTGAAGTGGTGACATAGCACGGTCAATGCAGACCGGCAGAGTGACGCCGAAGTCTCCGGATCATTTTCATGTGCACAAAAATAGTGCAAACCGAAGATAATAGTAATAATGATAATTAAAAAAATCGTTGCATAATAAATAATTTATGCAAAGTGAGTAATAAAAGAAATATGGCCTGGCGCCGAAGTCAATGTTGATGCAGGGCGTCGGCGTGATGCGGTAAAGGCGTGGCAAAGCCTGAATTCACAGGTCGGTCCGAGCTCCGGATGCGGCGTTCGCCGGACTATGTACGGAAACTGACCGAACCACCATGCGACTGTCGTTAATGCGGCCACCATTTGATAGACCTGTGTACATATGATGGACAAACCAGAGTAATAATTCCTTGGGAAAAATGAACCCAAACAAGCAAAAAATACTGGGATTAATAGCACCTGGTTTATTTGTTGTAGCAATCCGAAGGAAGGTGATTCCTAGAATTGGGACTCGATCCGCACACCCATTGCATGATGGGCGATAAAACGACGGCATGGCAATGCTGGCAAAGGTTGGCTCACCGAGGCAAAGCCCTCGGTCCAGCTAACGTGACGGAGCTGGTCGGCTAGTGACGCCGAAGTGTCCGGAGTAGGTTGATGAAGAGATGGCGAAGCCCCCGGTCCAGCCGAGATGTCGAAGCCTCGATGTCAGCCGATGAGTCGACGTAGGTCGGCGTGATGGACACCAGCTTGAAGAAGCAATAGTGCGGCCCTGCCGATGCAAGTCGTGACATGGTCGATGCCGCCTTGATGAAGCGACCGTGCGGCGATGCCGGTATGCCCGCTCCGTGTAATCCGTGGGGCGGCGATGTTGGTGATGATTTATCCTTCGCGATGCCGGACTCTTGTCCGGCTTGCCGAGATGATGATCCGAAGAAGTTGAGCTCGGCTCAACAAAGTGACGATGTGTCTAGCGCAGGTCGGCAGCCATGGAGCAATATTGCCGGACTGGTTTGACACTAGCATGATGTTGAAGATCATGTTCAAAAGATCTTAAAATTAGCGGGATGTGTTCGGGAACAAAACACAATACCCCATACAAAACTTCCTTAAAAAGGGATGTCCGAAATCCCGTTCATAAAAAAGACGAACTCGGGTCGGATTCATTTTCACGCAGAAAACAAATCCGAAAAGTGATGCACTAATCGGAAGGTTCCCGGAGTTTGGACAGTCGGATCGAGCTGAAATTTTGAGAGGTGGTAGATATAGGAATTCCGCAAAGGGTCAACGGTGGGATCTTCCAAAGGACGTCCGAGATAGAAGCTGAACACCACGCCCTAAACTCGTCCAGATTCCCGTCCAAATTTGACAGGGCTCCGGTATATCGTGGATTGCCATAGATCCCTCCATCGAAACTCGACGAAATTTTCCAGGGTTGTTGTAGACTCAATTCCACACAATTCCACCAAAGTGATCGTTAAAAAGACACTTGAGGAGGCGGTGGCGGCGGACACAAGTTTGCTGTCCGGAAAAACAGCACGGTCGCCCAAGGGTAATGTTGACGTTGAGCCCCCGGGCTCCCTGGATGATTCCTCCATGATCTTGATAGAGATCGGAGTTGATGTTTATAAAGGCCCTCATCCGAACATGATGATCGGAGGTAGGGCGCAGTCCTTGGTCAAACCAAGGTGACCAGTCGAGCTGGTGACGAAGATGCCAAACTCGCAGTTGATCTGCAGGCGAGCCATCAACCTTTTGCCGAACACACAGCGGAACTCTCGATGAAAGCACCAATGTTGGTGTCAAAACCGGTGGATGTTGGGTAGGAGGTCCCGAACTATGCGTCTAAGGCGGATGGTAACAGGAGGCGGGGGACACGATGTTTTACCCAGGTTCGGGCCCTCTTGATGGAGGTAAAACCCTACGTCCTGCTTGATTAATATTGATGATATGAATATTACAAGAGTTGATCTACCACGAGATCGTAGAGGCTAAACCCTAGAAGCTACCCTATGGAATGATTGTTGTTGTATATCATCTATCGACTAGCCTGGCCTCGGTTTATATAATGCACCAGAGGCCTAGGATAACAAGAGTCCTAACCGAATCCGCACATCTTCACAAGTCCATTGTCACCACAAAGGACGGCAAGCTTCAAGCATTTGATCTCTTCGTGATGCTCCACTTGAACTTGCACACTGCAACCTAACCCCACAAAGAACCCTCACGAAGACCATGGGTTAGTACACAAAGCGTAATTGACAATGCTTACCATACCATGGGATCACTTGATCCCTCTCGGTACATCTTCTACGCTTTGTGGGTTGATCAAATTGATTCACTCTTTGACTTAGTCTTGATCAACCTCTCACAAGACCAATCTTTAGGTAATTCCTTGAATAGCACCTTGGTCGACACAAACTCTCCTTGAAACCAACACATGTACTCCAAGAAAAGCCTATGGACAAAACCTTCAAATATAACTCAAGGAAACCATTAGTCCATAGAGATTGTCATCAATTACCAAAACCAAACATGGGGGCACCGCATGTTCTTTCACGCTTGATAATGATACATGTGATGTTAAGATGCCATAGCTTGAGGGTAAGGCTTGGGCAGGCGCAAATGGAGATTAGGTTGTTTATATTGGGTCCAACTGCGAGTTGGAACTTGTGAATGTGTGCACTTGTCACCGGGTTCCACTTCCAAAAATCTCAGACTACCCAAAGGTTGAGCACACCGTTTATGACCATACGTTCAACTACGGGCATGGTGACTGTCGTCTACAAAACATAGCAATTTGTCAAGTTCCCGACCGCTCTTGGGATTTCATGGAATATGTATTTTTTGCTACCTTCGACAAGCTTGTTGCCTTCCTTCATAGTTCTACTGGATGGATATTGCTCAAAAATCAATTTCTATACAAGGATGAGTACTGTGATGCAATTCAATATGAGGGTCTTGTGTTTTCTACCACCACTCGTGGCACTGTTTCTTCATGGAATCCTTATGCTTTCGGTACATTTGTCTTCCACCATAATTATAATTGTTTCATCCACATGCATGAGGGTTAGCTAGTTTCCCTTTACTAATTAATTAACCTTCTTGTGTTTCCAAGGTCCTGTGAACATTCCACCACCTATACATGAAAAAATTTATAACCAAGGGGGAGATGACGATGATGATGATCACGAGCATGAGGACCCATATACTCAGTGGCGCCTGGCAACTTATTCCAATGGATCACCTCTTCTTGTCTGTATACAGGGCACCGTTAATGTGACTAAGGAAGCAGGTGTTGTCTCCCATGGTCGCACTCTTCGGACCTATTCCAACATTTGTTGCAGGGTATTCTGGATGGATACTACTGTGCTAGCGCCAACACCTTCTCCCTGGTTTAGTATTGATACTCTTGGAGGAAACTCGTTCTTCCTTGGACAAAACAATCCAATCATGGTGAAAGGCGATCCAGCTGCTATTGACACAATGTTACTACCATTTATGATAAGCAATTGTATCTATACCTCGGACATTGCTATGCTTCCCTACCATGGCTATCATAATATGGGTCATGAAATAGGCCGCTTCAGCCTAGATGATCAGTCCTGCGTTGGTCTTGAGATTGACAGTAGCTGGCCCTTCCGAGACAAACTCTTTTGGTTCAAAGCAAGCATTTCCAACGCCGAGGAGTGGTTGAGCTGAAGTTCATTTCATTACTTGTTATTTGTTGTGTGATGAAAACTTTAGTATTTACTAGAATGTTTTGTTGGAAATAATCTATAATCCAACATGTATCCTCGTTGTCGTTGTGTGTTGATGACTTGTTGTATGTAATGAATGGTACATTTGCATATGCATGTCATAAACTCAATTTATAAATGGTTTTCGAGTCACTTCTTGGAGTGTTAGTGCCATAGTAGTATAGCCAGCATCCATAGTAGTATGAAGTTGCCACATCACATAGAGCCAACCAATAGTTAGTTCTAGTCAGATCAACTAGAGCTAGCTGTCGCATGGAGGCCGAGAAATATGGTGATAGCGTGACTGCGTGAGGTGAGCTTGTACGTAGTATGATGTAGGCACAGGGCTTGTCGTGTTTCCTGCTCCTCCGGTCTAAATGTGGAGAAGATTTGGTCGAGTTCTTCCTCCTTTTGCCGACACATGGGACATCCAGCATCCAGGTCGTGTCATGCAAGAAAATGGAGTGGTAGTTGAAGCCACGTGATGTTCATCTTGAGTTAAACTGTAAATAGAATCTTACTACTCTTGAGTAACTCCAGAAGCGGCCATTGAAGATCTTTATTGGATTTGTTTTTCATCACCAGCACGTCGAGGTGAAAGATGTGCAGGTTCAGTGGGTCCTCTTGCATTTTTACTGACATGTGGGACTGCATGTGAGCAAACAGACGATGGGCTCCGCGCGTCTGCTGGCTGGCTAAAAAGAGAGATAGAGGAGGGCTGAGCACGGACTCCAGGAAATTTGTTCTACGTAACCAGCACCTCGATATAGGCTCGATATAGTGGGGTGGCATGGGCCATAACTAGCATTCACGTCTAGTAGTACGGCACATGCCACCCACATGAGTCCCATCCGACATCAATTTTCTTGGAGTCTGTGCTACAACCATCTATTCTCCCTCCTGTTTTCTCAGTCATCATGCGGTGGGAGGGGTGGGGGTTTGCCGATAGTCGGTTTGCTCAATTGCGGTCCCACTTGTAAGTGAAAATGCAACATAGCACGCATTCCCCCTTGAGCAGCGTGCCGGACCAACCGTGTGGGGGTGCGACGCGAACACGGCAGACTTTTCCTTTTGTACTTGTAACTTGTAAAATTTTGTTCTGCTCCATGGCGCGACCAATAGATAGAAATAACGACTTTCCCTAGAGTAATGAGAAGTTTGGTTCTGGCGCGGTTCATGCATGGAGTACATATGAAAATTATGAAGTTGATGCGAAAGGTAAGATAATTACTAGTAGTACCATATATTACTACATGGATTTGACGGAAAGATAAAGATACATATGGATCCATCAACGACATCCTCACACCCTAGTGCACCGAGTCACCAACCGACGTGTGAGGAGCAACGGCGTTGGCGGCGAGCTCAACGTGCTTCTGAACAATGTCGTCCAAGGTTTCCCTGTGGGTCAAGAAGGCCAGCGACCTATCGTCATCCTTTGGCACGTAGTAGTCCTTGTGGATGATTTGCGCGTAGACGTGGGTGATTATGTCGATGGTGTCTTGCTGCGCCAAGCAGTGCGCGGTGAGCGCGACCTCGAGGTGGACATTCTCTGGCACGACGGCGGGCAGTCGCAGGGCCACCAGTGCATCGAAGAGGTTGTTACCATAGAGGCTGTTGAGGGTGGCGGGCATCGTAGATCCTAGGCGCATGGGCTGGAGGCGTACGTCAAGGTCGTCTGCGAGCTTCTTGACGATGGTGAACTTGTCGAGGAAGCCGACGAGGACCTTGTCGAAGAAGGAGGCGAAGCTATCGTCCAAGCGGCCTCTCGCCCTGGCGGCCTCAAGCATGACCTGGAGACATTCCTCGGTGCCGGGCCACATGCCGACGTCGTGGACCATCTAGCACAGCCGGCTAATGCTCGCGCTCATAGCCTCCATGGGTCTAACTTCTAGTAAATTGATCTTGCGATTGGAGTGATCACTCTTGCCCTTGGTTAGGGTGCGTAGCTGCATAGGATTTCATAGATTGGACTGGCGGGGAGCCTTTATATGAGAAGTGCAGACTGCGTTGTATTCACGTGTGTGTTGGCCATCTACTCCTCGTCCCTCTACTGCACATACCTTTGGTTGTATGACAGGTGGGCCAGCCACCTGTTGGGCCCACGAATCATTCACCCAAACGCAGGTGTAGTAAGTCAATGAAGCTATGTCCCACTTCGTCCCAAAACACTTAGGCACGGTACATTAACTCCCTCCTCGTTTCTTATTTCGTGACATATCAACCAATGAGAGATGTGGGCCGTGCATGGTTTCAATGACTTGAGACTACCAAACATGACATGCAGTGGTTAGTTCATTGCATGTAATCCTATTAATTAGCAAAAAGACATTAAGTTCTCTCGCTTTCCCCTTCATCTTGGTCACGGTACACAAGAGCATGGTTAATAGTATAGCCAGCTGCTGGCTATAAGATGTTGCCATGTCATATAGAGCCATCACTTGTAGCCACTCATACAATAAGGTTAGCTATAAGGCTGGCTATAAGAGTACTACTTTTTCTCATCTTCTCTCTCTCTTTCTTCATATTTATTGTATATCGGCCTAGGAATCCGCATATAGCGGCTCTTGCATGAGAGCCCACTCCTCCTTTTCACTTGCTCTAAGATGACTTAGACTAGCCATAGTGGGAGTAACTTCAGCAGTAACATCGATTCCAACTCAACAAATTTGCTTATGTGGCAATGAGTTAATGAGGAGAGAGGTAGTTTGAGTAACTTAGCTAGTTACTGTAACATCACATGCCCAATGCAATATGAGTCTATAACCTAATAAATGAGGCTTTGCATGTTACCATACTTATGTTACTACCCACTATGAAAGGTAGTAACATAGTTTAGGGATATGTGTATGTTACTAGTATATGTTACTCTTCATTGTGGCTAGTCATACACCTAGACGGAGGGAGTAGTCTCAAGTCATTGGATGCATACGCACCCCACGTCACATATTGGGTGATTTCTTTTTTCGTGGAAAAAAACAGGGAACGAGGTGGGTAGTTAATGCATCGTGCCTAAAAGTTTTGGGATTACTATTTGGTTTTCGTAACGTGACTAATGCACCAGTATGGAGGGAGTACAATAGTAGTCTTTGGTTGCAATTTTTTGTTGGTAGCTTACAAAGCTGAGCGCTCGGTGAGTACAATAGTAGTCTGATTGATGAGACTTCAGATTTGAGCCATCTATCGGAAGGAATAAAACAATACACCATGTATTTATTTACAGAGGGAGTAGTACATTTTTTGTGCAGTTTGTCTAATTCACATCTAGATGTTTTCCAAGGATGTCACATCTAATCTCCCACAAATAATGTAGCAACAAGGGACAAAAAAACTGAGACAAGAAAAAAAACAGGCCGCAAACATAGTGGACATCAAGTTAGATGTGACATAGTTATGTCACATCTAGATGTGTCCTAGACAGACCCTTTTTGTGACATGCATTACTAGATATTGCTAATCAAATACTAAATCCAGATGGACGTGGTAGTACTACTAAATCTAGACGGTGGTACTAGTACTAGTAGTAGTACTACCAATGTAGTACCACTGTACTACACGTTGGTCAAATTATTACGTGCTGCTCCTCGCAGTGAAGTGACAAGACCCTGCGTCGGAGATGACACCTGAGTATAGGCGCCGCGTTCGGCATAACATAGTCAGCCTCACCATCTGCAGTCACTATCATCATGGCTGTAGAGCTAGCCTGCTTACAACTAGCTGTGTTTGACATAATTTCCCGTGCGTAGATGCCCGTGCATTGCACGGAACACCAAGATTGGGGCTGGACGGCGCCGGCAGCGGCCATCGCGCCAGATTTTTCCATGGCCTTCTAGATGTGGTGGGGAGGAGATAAGGCTGATTGTGAGAAACAAGGAGTTGTTTGTAAATAGGGAACAAGTGCGGGCATCTTTTTGCAAAACTAGAGAAGTTTGGTTTGTATGCGTCGGATCTAGATCCGACAGCCATTGTTGAAAGATGGCAGGCACAACATCATCACCAACTCAGGACCTCTTTGATTCGCGGGATTTTGAAAATGCAAGAATAGGACACGGCAATATTACAAGTTTCAAACTGATATTACAAATGTTAGGAGTAATGTTGCACCTACGAAGAGGGAATCTAGGAAGTTTACGTAAGAACTTTCGTTACTTTAGGTGGATGCAGCAGCATCGTACAAACTAAAATCCACCGCCCTGACAAGTCACTAATGGGAAAATAAATTTTCGAGTCTTTGGCCACTTGATGTTTCAAAAACAAATTCAGCTTCTGTGGAGACTTTGTCATTTAGGCTTAGACACTTGCGGTGATCAGCACGCCATTCATTGTTGCGCCAGAGAACGCCAAACCTCATTACCTTGAGCACACTTGCCTCCAGAACAAAGAACCTGGCCAATTTAATCTTAGATGTGCTGCCCCGGTAGTCGATCAAATTGATTTCTGTAAGATGGAGATCAAGGCATTCGAGATGCCAACGTCGAAGAGGTCGAGCTGCTTGAGTTGAGGGAGAAGAAGGGTGGGCACGGCATTAATCTGGGGAAGATAGCAAGAGCTGAAGCTAGCGCGGCGCAGCGTTGGCGTGAGGCGGAGCACGGATGGTGGCAGAGAGCGACATCGTCCATCTTCAAAGCTGAGCTCCTCAAGCTAATCTAGGGTGGGGGATAAGAACCATTCGTCGAACTTGGCTTGGACCTTGCAGTTGGTACTGAACATGTGGATGTCAAGGCGTTTGGCTGGCCCAGGGTGTGATGAAAGGATCTTGGAGACTGCGGCCATGCGTTTGCAATCCTCATCGCAGAGACAGCTATCGATGGTGAGGTTGAGGGGGACGCGGCACCAGAGTCGGCGCCACCGCCGGGAGAGGAGGGCGGTCCGCACGGCAGATTTGGTGGGGAGGCGGCCGATGATGACGAGCAGCATGTCATCGGGGAGGCTGCTAATGAAGTCCAGGCTCACTGGATGCGGTTTTGGCTCGAGCCGTCTCCACTTGTTGGTTGCCTCGCTGTCCATCTCAATAGGCGGCGACGCTGGTGTACACGTGTGCTGGTGTGTGTTGTGTGCTGGCCTACTGGGTGTGCGTGAGTGCGTCCTTCTGTGCATGCCGCCGCACAGTGGTGAATTATGCGCAAGTGCGTCGTTCACGCGGAAGAAGTGTGTCCTCAATGCGCCCTCAATTTACTAGCATGCGGGGTGCTACCCCGAGTGGTTTCAACTTTGTTTACTTCACCGCGTGTCAGATGGGCCTCTAGTTTACTTATTTTCACCCACTCCCACATGGGCCAGCACACGAAGATAGAGAACATGAGCTGACAAGGTAGCATGTGGACTGGTTGACCGATCAACTAAACAATATACAGAGCTATACGCTGACACAGTGAGCGTATAATCCGTCGGTATAGAGAGTTCGAGTGAGAGGGGAGGCCAGTGAGAGATAGCAGAGAGAGAGAGCTACTCCCTCCGTTCGATAATGTAGTGCCAACATTTTTTTAAGTCAAACTTTTGAAACTTTGACCAAATTTATAAAGAAATTACTTATATCTACAATACCAAAGATAAATGATAGTATGAAGTAAGTACATGTTGTGATAAATCTAATGACCGTTCCATATGTAAATGTTTTTCTCCACATATACATGGTCAAACTTTTTTGAGGTTTGACTTTTCAAAACATCCATATGCTTATGGACATGAGAGAGTCCCTAACTAGAGAGAGAGAGTGTGTGTGTGTGTGTGTGAAATAGAAAGAGTGAGTGAAAAAAGTGTGTGTGCGTCTGTGAAAGAGACATGGACAACACACGATAAAAGTAGAGAAAAGTCATGTGTGTCTTATGCAAACATATCACACATGCATCTTCGACAACGAAAGCAAGGTGAGGAGGTAGTGTGTAGTTGTTTGCAACCGAGAGAGAAAGACCCCTAGCACGTGGCCAAGAGGGGTCTAACAAACAAGGGAGAGAGGTCAAGAGAGACATACCGAGAAAATGCAGACATGGGGAGGAGAGAGTGTGTGTGTTTCATAGAGAGATCCCCTGGAGATCGTGATGGGACTACATGGGTGGGAGATCGAGTGACAAGGTGTGTGCGTGATAGAAGATACCCTGAGAGATATCGAGATAGACATATGGATGGAAGGAGACAATACGTGTGTTCCTGATGGCTAGTGAGAGATAATCATACTTAGGGGGAGTGCGTGCGCCTATGATGGAGTGAGGGATTATGGTACTTAGGGGCGTGCGTGTCACATAGAGAGAGAACAAGGGCGGAGAGTGTTGGATGGCTCTATATGTAGCGCGAGCGAGACATGTGTATGTGTGAACCAGGGAGATATAAAGTTTGAGAGAGATAGAGGAGCCCCGATAAGGCTGAGTGGTGCGTCAGATCGCTGAGAGGGGGAAAGAGATATTCCATCCGCTCGATAATTCAGTGCATGTAAATTTTTTAGAAGTCGAACTTTGGAAACTTTGATCAGGTTTATGCAAATGTTATTTATATCTACAATACCAAAGATACATCATACAAAACTACATCTCATATGAATCTAATGGTATATGTTTGCCGTTCTAGATGTAAATGTTTTTCTCCACGTACATGCTCAAACTTTGTGATGTTTGACTTTTCAATAAATCTATATGCTATGGACTGAAGAGAGTGCCTAAGTCAAGAGAGATCAAGTGCGTGTGAAGGAGAATGAGTGAGTGTGCAAAAAGAGTATGTGTGTGAAAGAAAAGGGACAACAAACGATAAATTAGAGAGAGTGTGTTTTTTCGTTTCTTATGCAAACATATCACGCATGCATCTCCGAGATAGAAAAGCGAGGTGAGGAGATACACGAAGATAGCTAGTGTGTGATTGTTTGCAACGGAGAGAGACACCCCTATAGCACATGTCCAATAGAGGTCTGGCCAACAAGGAACAAAGGTCGAGAGGGACACATGGAGAACATGGACGCTGATGTCTACTACACAACCTTCTTCTTGTAGACATTGTTGGGCCTCCAAGTGCAGAGGTTTGTAGGACGGTAGCAAATTTCCCTCAAGTGGATGACCTAAGGTTTATAAATCCGTAGGAGGCGTAGGATGAAGATGGTCTCTCTCGAGCAACCCTGCAACCAAATAACAAAGAGTCTCTTGTGTCCCCAACACACCCAATACAATGATAAATTGTATAGGTGCACTAGTTCGGCGAAGAGATAGTGAAACAAGTGGTATATGGATGGTAGATAAAGGTATTTGTAATCTGAAAATATAAAAACAGCAAGGTAACTAATGATAAAAGTGAGCGTAAACGGTATTGCAATGTGTGGAAATAAGGCCTAGGGTTCATACTTTCGCTAGTGTAAGTTCCCTCAACAATAATAACATAATTGGATCACATAACTATCCCTCGACATGCAACAAAGAGTCACTCCAAAGTCACTAATAGCGGAGAACGAATGAAGAGATTATGGTAGGGTACGAAACCACCTCAAAGTTATTCTTTCCAATCAATCCGTTGGGCTATTCCTATAGGTGTCACAAACAGCCCTAGAGTTCGTACTAGAATAATGCTACGTCTTGGGCTTGTGTTGGTTTTCCTCGAAGAGGAAGGGATGATGCAGCAGAGTAGCGTAAGTATTTCCCTCAGTTTTTGAGAACCAAGGTATCAATCCAGTAGGATCCCACGCTCAAGTCCCTCGTACCTGCACAAAGCGATAGGTACTCGCAACCAACGCGATTAGGGGTTGTCAAGCCCTTCACGGTCACTTACGAGAGTGAGATCTGATAGATAGAATATTTTTGGTATTTTTGATATAAGAATGCAAAGTAAAAAGTAAAAGAAAAGTAAATAGCAAAACAATATAAAAGTCATGGAGATTGATATGATGAGAATAGACCCAGGGGCCATAGGTTTCACTAGTGGCTTCTCTCAAGAGCATAAGTATTCTACGGTGGGTGAACAAATTACTGTTGAGCAATTGATAGAATTGTGCATAATTATGAGAATATCTAGGCATGATCATGTATATAGGCATCACATCTGTGACAAGTAGATCGAAACGATTCTGCATCTACTACTATTACTCCACTCATCGACCGCTATCCAGCATGCATCTAGAGTATTAAGTTAAAAACAGAGTAACGCCTTAAGCAAGATGACATGATGTAGAGAGATAAATTCATGCAATATGAAATAAACCCCATCTTGTTATCCTCGATGGCAACGATACAATACGTGCCTTGCTGCCCCTTCTGTCACTTGGTAAGGACACTGCAAGATCGAACCCAAAGCTAAGCACTTCTCCCATAGCAAGAACTACCAATCTAGTTGGCCAAACCAAACGGATAATTCAAAGAGACTTGCAAACATAACCAATCATGCATAAAAGAATTCAGAGAAGATTCAAATATTATTCATAGATAGACTTGATCATAAACCCACAATTCATCGATCTCAACAAACACACCGCAAAAAGAAGATTACATCGAATAGATCTCCACAAGAGAGGGGGAGAACTTTGTATTGAGATTCAAAGAGAGAGAAGAAGCCATCTAGCTACTAACTATGGACCCGAAGGTCTGAGGTAAACTACTCACACTTCATCGGAGGGGCTAGGATGATGTAGAAGCCCTCCGTGATGACGGCCCTCTTCCGGCGGAGCTCCGGAACAGGCCCCAAGATGGGATCTCGTGGATACAAAAAGTTGCGGTGGTGGAATTAGGGTTTTGGCTCCTGTTCTGATCGTTTGGGGGTACGTGTGTATATATAGGAGGAAGGAGTACGTCGGTTGAGCACCGAGGGGCCCACGAGGCAGGGGGCGCTCCCTAGGGGGGGCGCCCCCACCCTCGTGACCACCTCTTTGATCCCTTGCAGTAGGGTCCAAGTCTCCTGGATCACGTTCGGTGAGAAAATCACGTTTCCGAAGATTTTATTCCGTTTGGACTCCGTTTGATATTCTGTTTATCCGAAACACTGAAATAGGCAAAAAAAACAGCAATTCTGGGCTGGGCCTCCGGTTAATAGGTTAGTCCCAAAAATAATATGAAAGTGGAAAATAAAGCCCAATATAGTCCAAAACAGTAGATAATATAGCATGGAGCAATCAAAAATTATAGATACGTTGGAGACGTATCAGGCATCCCCAAGCTTAATTCCTGCTCGTCCTCGAGTAGGTAAATGATAAAAAGAGAATTTTTGATGCGGAGTGCTACTTGGCATAATTTCAATGCAAATCTTCTTAATTGTGGTATGAATATTCAGATCAGAAAGATTCAAGACAAAAGTTTATATTGACATAGAAAATAATAATACTTCAAGCATACTAACAAAGCAATTATGTCTTCTCAAAATAACATGGCCAAAGGAAGTTATCCCTACAAAATCATATATTCTGGCTATGCTCCATCTTCCCCACACAAAGTATTTAAATCATGCACAACCCCGATGACAAGCCAAGCAATTGTTTCATACTCTAACTTTTTCAAAACTTTTTCAATCTTCACGCAATACATGAGCGTGAGCCATGGATATAGCACTATAGGTGGAATAGAATGGTGGTTGTGGAGAAGACAAAAAGGAGAAGATAGTCTCACATCGACTAGGCGTATCAACGGGCTATGGAGATGCCCATCAATAGATATCAATGTGAGTGAGTAGGGATTTCCATGCAACGGATGCACTAGAGCTATAAATGTATGAAGGCTCAATAAAAGAAACTTGTGGGTGTGCATCCAACTTGCTTGCTCACGAAGACCTATGGCAATTTGAGGAAGCCCATCATTGGAATATACAAGCCAAGTTCTACAACGTAAAATTCCCACTAGTATATGAAAGTGACAACATATGAGACTCTCTATATGAAGAACATGGTGCTACTTTGAAGCACAATATGTGAGACTTGCTATATCATGGTGCTACGTTGAAGCACAAGTGTGGAAAAAGGGATAGTATCATTGCCCCTTTTTATTTATTTATTTATTTTGGGCCTTTTTTTTCTTTTGCCTTTCTCTTTTTTTTGGGACTATGCTCTATTGAATGATGATCATCACACTTCTATTTATTTACAACTCAATGATTAAAACTCGATACTAAAACAAAGTATGACTCTATATGAATGCCTCCGGTGGTGTACCGGGATATGCAATGAATCAAGAGTGACAAGTATGAAAGAATTATGAATGGTGGCTTTGCCACAAATACTATGTCAACTACATGATCATGCTAAGCAATATGACAATGATGGATGTGTCATGATGAACTAGATGGTGGAAAGTTGCATGGCAATATATCTCGGAATGGCTATGGAAATGCCATAATAGGTAGGTATGGTGGCTGTTTTGAGGAAGGTATATGGTAGGTGTAATGATACCGGCGAAAGTTGCGCGGTATTAGAGAGGCTAGCAAGGGTGGAAGGGTGAGAGTGCTTATAATCCATGGACTCAACATTAGTCATAAAGAACTCATATACTTATTGCAAAAATTTAGAAGTTATCAAAGCAAAGTATTACGCGCATGCTCCTAGGGGGATAGATTGGTAGGAAAAGGCCATCACTCGTCCCCGACCGCCACTCATAAGGAAGACAATCAATAAATAAATCATGCTCCGACTTCATCACATAACGGTTCACCATACGTGCATGCTACGGGAATCACAAACTTCAACACAAGTATTCTTTAAATTCACAACTACTAAACTAGCATGAATTTGATATTATCACCTCCATATCTCAAAAGAATTATCATGCTTCAATCTTTTCTTAGTATTCAACATACTCAAAAGAAAGTTTCACAAATCTTGAATACCAAGCATATTATTATTAGGCAAATTACCATGCTATTAAGAGACTCTCAAATTAATTTAAGTGAAGCATGAGAGATCAATAGTTTCTTTAAAACGAATCCACCACCGTGCTCTAAAAGATCTAAGTGAAGCACATAGAGCAAAATTATAACGCTCAAAGGATATAAGTGAAGCACATAGAGCAAAATTATCTAGCTCAAAAGATATAAGTGAAGCACATAGAGTATTCTATCAAATTTTAATTCATGCATGGCTATCTCAAAAGGTGTGTACAGCAAGGATGATTGTGGCATACTAACAAACAAAGACACAAATAATACAAGACGCTCCAAGCAAAACACATATCATGTTGGTGAATAAAAATATAGCTCCAAGTAAATTACCGATGGAAGTGGACGAAAAGAGGGGATGCCTTCCGGGGCATCCCCAAGCTTTGACTTTTTGGTGTCCTTGGATTATCTTGGGGTTTCCATGGGCATCCCCAAGCTTAGGCTCTTGCCACTCCTTTTTCCATGATCCATCAAAAGAATTCACCCAAAACTTGAAAACTTCACAACACAAAACTCAAGATAGAAAACTCGTGAGCTCCGTTAGCGAAAGAAAACAAAAGACCACTTCAAGGTACTGTAATGAACTCATTCTTTATTTATATTGGTGTTAAACCTACTGTATTCCAACTTCTCTATGGATTATAAACTATTTTACTAGCAATAGATTCATCAAAGTAAGCAAACAACACACGAAAAACAGAATCTGTCAAAAACAGAACATCCTGTAGTAATCTGTAGCTAGCGCAAGATCTGGAACCCCAAAAATTCTAAAATAAATTTATGGACGTGAGTAATTTATCTATTAATCATATTCAAAAATAATTAACTAAATATCACTCTTCAAATAAAAATGACAGCAGTTCTCGTGAGCGCTAAAGTTTCTGTTTTTTACAGCAAGTTCAACAAGACTTTCCCAAATCTTCCCAACGGTTCTACTTGGCACAAACACTAATTAAACACAAAAACACAACCAAAATAGAGGCTAAATAATTTATTTATTACTAAACAGTAACAAAAAGGCAAGGAATAAAAATAAAATTGGGTTGCCTCCCAACAAGTGCTATCGTTTAACGCCCCTAGCTAGGCATAACGAGCAAGAATAGATCTAAGTATTGCCATCTTTGGTAGGCAATCCATAAGTGGCTCTCATGATAGTTTCATAAGGTAATTTTATTTTCTTTCTTGTAAAGTGTCCCATGCCCTTTTTAATGGAAATTGAAATCTAATATTCCCTTCCTTCATATCAATAATCGCACCAACCGTTCTAAGGAAAGGTCTACCAAGAATAATAGGGAAATAAGGATTGCAATCTATATCAAGAACAATGAAATCTATGGGCACATAATTCCTATTTGCAACAATAAGAACATCATTAATTCTTCCCATAGGTTTCTTAATAGTGGAATCCGCAAGATGCAAGTTTAGAGAGCAATCATCAAAATTACGGAAATCTAGTAAATCACACAAAGTCTTGGGAATAGTAGAGACACTAGCACCCAAATCACACAAAGCATAAAACTCATAATCTTTAATTTTAATTTTAATAGTTGGTTCCCACTCATCATAGAGTTTTCTAGGGATAGAAACTTTCAAGTCAAGTTTTTCTTCATAATATTGCATCAAGGCATCAACAATATGTTCGGTGAAGGCTTTATTTCGACTATAAGCATGTGGAGAATTTAGCACGGATTGCAACAAGGAAATACAATCAATCAAAGAGAAATTTTCATAATTAAATTCCTTGAAATCCAATATATTGGGTTTAGCAACATCTAGATTTTTATTTCTTTCCATCCCACTTTCATCAATTTCATCATTAAGATCTAAACACTCCGAATTTTTAGAACGCCTTCTAGGTAAAGGAAGATCATATTCAGTTTAATCAAGATTCATATTGAAAAATAAAGATTTAATAGGAGACACATCAATAACTTTTAGATCTTCATCTTGATTTTCATAGGAATTAGAAGAACACGCTTTAATAAAGGCATCTTTGGAAGCACGCATCCTAGCGCTTCCTTCTTTACACTCATCAATTGAAATTCTGATGGCTTTTAGAGACTCATTAATATCATGCTTAGGTGGAATAGATCTAAGTTTCAAAGCATCAACATCAAGAGCAATTCTACCAACGTTCCTAGCCAAATCATCAATCTTAAGCAATTTTTCTTCAATCATAGCATTAAAATTCTTTTATGAAGAAATAAATTCTTTCATATTAGATTCAAAACCAGAGGGCATCTTATTATAATTTCCATAAGAGTTGTTGTAGGAATTCCCATAATTATTAGAAGGATTACTAGGATATGGCCTAGGATTAAAATTCCCTCTATAAGCGTTGTTACCAAAATTATTCCTACCAACAAAATTCACATCCATAGATTCATTGTTATTCTCAATCAAAGTAAACAAAGGCATATCATTAGGATCAGAAGAAACACTCTTAGTAGCAAATAATTTCATAAGTTCATCCATCTTTCCACTCAACACATTAATTTCTTCTATCGCATGCACTTTTTTATTAGAAGTTCTTTCAGTATGCCATTGAGAATAATTAACCATAATATTATCTAGGAGTTTAGTAGCATATCCTAAAGTGATTTCCATAAAAGTGCCTCCCGCGGCCGAATCTAAAAGATTTCTAGAAGAAAAATTCAATCCATCATAAAAAATTTGTATAATCATCCACAAATTCAAACCATGAGTAGGGCAATTACGTATCATTAATTTCATTCTCTCCCAAGATTGTGCAACATGTTCATGATCAAGTTGTTTAAAGTTCATTATATCATTTCTAAGAGAGATGATCTTAGCGGGAGGAAAATACTTAGAGATAAAAGCATCTTTGCATTTGTTCCATGAATCTATACTATTCTTAGGCGAAGACGAAAACCAAGCTTTAGCACGATCTCTAAGCGAAAAAGGAAATAGCTTCAATTTAACGACATCATTATTGACATCTTTTTTCTTTTGCATATCACATAAATCAACGAAGCTATTCAGATGAGTAGCAGCATCTTCACTGGGAAGGCCGGCGAATTGATCTTTCATAACAAGATTCAACAAAGCAGTATTAATTTCACAAGATTCAGCATCGGTAAGAGGAGCAATCGGAGTGCTAAGAAAATCATTATTATTGGTATTGGTGAAGTCACACAATTTAGTAGCATCTTGAGCCATCGCGACAAACAAGCAATCTAACACACGGGCAAACAAAAAGCAAGCAGACAAAAAGAGGCAAATGGAGAGGGAGGATAGAGAGAGAGGGCGAATAAAACGACAAGGGTGAATTGGGGGGAGAGGAAAACGAGAGGCAAATGGAAAATAATGTAATGTGAGAGATAGGGATTGTGATGGGTACTTGGTATATTGACTATTTGCGTAGACTCCACTTCAATGGCGCCAGAAATCCTTCTTGCTACGTCTTGAGCTTGCGTTGGTTTTCCTCGAAGAGGAAGGGATGATGCAGCAGAGTAGCGTAAGTATTTCCCTCAGTTTTTGAGAACCAAGGTATCAATCCAGTAGGAGCCCACGCTCAAGTCCCTCGTACCTACACAAAGCGATAGCTACTCGCAACCAACGCGATTAAGGGTTGTCAAGCCCTTCACGATCACTTATGAGAGTGAGATCTGATAGATAGAATATTTTTGGTATTTTTGATATAAGAATGCAAAGTAAAAAGTAAAAGCAAAGTAAATAGAAAAACAATATAAAAGTGATGGAGATTGATATGATCAGAATAGACCCGGGGGCCATAGGTTTCACTAGTGGCTTCTCTCAAGAGCATAAGTATTCTACGGTGGGTGAACAAATTACTGTTGAGCAATTGATAGAATTGTGCATAATTATGAGAATATCTAGGCATGATCATGTATATAGGCATCACATCTGTGACAAGTAGATCGAAACGATTCTGCATCTACTACTATTACTCCACTCATCGACCGCTATCCAGCATGCATCTAGAGTATTAAGTTAAAAACAGAGTAACGCCTTAAGCAAGATGACATGATGTAGAGAGATAAATTCATGCAATATGAAATAAACCCCATCTTGTTATCCTCGATGGCAACGATACAATACGTGCCTTGCTGCCCCTTCTGTCACTTGGTAAGGACACTGCAAGATCGAACCCAAAGCTAAGCACTTCTCCCATAGCAAGAACTACCAATCTAGTTGGCCAAACCAAACGGATAATTCAAAGAGACTTGCAAACATAACCAATCATGCATAAAAGAATTCAGAGAAGATTCAAATATTATTCATAGATAGACTTGATCATAAACCCACAATTCATCGATCTCAACAAACACACCGCAAAAAGAAGATTACATCGAATAGATCTCCACAAGAGAGGGGGAGAACTTTGTATTGAGATTCAAAGAGAGAGAAGAAGCCATCTAGCTACTAACTATGGACCCGAAGGTCTGAGGTAAACTACTCACACTTCATCGGAGGGGCTAGGATGATGTAGAAGCCCTCCGTGATGACGGCCCTCTTCCGGCGGAGCTCCGGAACAGGCCCCAAGATGGGATCTCGTGGATACAAAAAGTTGCGGTGGTGGAATTAGGGTTTTGGCTCCTGTTCTGATCGTTTGGGGGTACGTGTGTATATATAGGAGGAAGGAGTTACGTCGGTGGAGCACCGAGGGGCCCACGAGGCAGGGGGCGCGCCCTAGGGGGGGCGCCCCCACCCTCGTGACCACCTCTTTGATCCCTTGCAGTAGGGTCCAAGTCTCCTGGATCACGTTCGGTGAGAAAATCACGTCCGAAGATTTTATTCCGTTTGGACTCCGTTTGATATTCTTGTTCTATCCCTCAACATGCAACAAAGAGTCACTCCAAAGTCACTAATAGCGGAGAACGAACGAAGAGATTATGGTAGGGTACGAAACCACCTCAAAGTTATTCTTTCCAATCAATCCGTTGGGCTATTCCTATAGGTGTCACAAACAGCCCTAGAGTTCGTCCTAGAATAACACCTTAAGATACAAATCAACCAAAACCCTAATGTCACCTAGATACTCCAATGTCACCTCAAGTATCCGTGGGCATGATTATATGATATGCATCACACAATCTCAGATTCATCTATTCAACCAACACAAAGGACCTCAAAGAGTGCCCCAAAGTTCTACCGGAGAATCACGATGAAAACGTGTGTCAACCCCTATGCATAGGTTCATGGGAGGAACCCGCAAGTTGATCACCAAAACATACATCAAGTGAATCACGTGGTATCCCATTGTCACCACAGATATGCACGGCAAGACATACATCAAGTGTTCTCAAATCTTTAAAGACTCAATCCGATAAGATTACTTCAAGGGAAAAACTCAATTCATTACAAGAGAGAAGAGGGGGAGGAGAAACATCATAGGATCCAAATATAATAGCAAAGCTCGCGATACATCAAGATCGTATCACCTCAAGAACACGAGAGAGAGAGAGAGAGAGAGAGATCAAACACATAGCTACTGGTACATACCCTCAGCCCCGAGGGAGAACTACTCCCTCCTCGTCATGGAGAGCACCGGGATGATGAAGATGGCCACCAGGGAAGGATTTCCCCCTCCGGCAGGGTGCCGGAACGGGTCTAGATTGGTTTTCGGTGGCTACGGAGGCTTCTGGCGGCGGAACTCCCGATCTATTGTGCTCACGGATGTTTTTAGGGTATATGGAGATATATAGGCGGAAGAAGTACGTCAGGGGAGCCACAGGGGCCCCACGAGGCAGGGGGCGCGCCCTAGGGGGGGCGCGCCCCCACCCTCATGGGAACCTCCCGTATCTTCTGATGTGGGGTCCAAGTCCATCAGGTGTGTTTCCTTCCAAAAATAACTTCTCCAGTTGATTTCGTTCCGTTTCGACTCCGTCTGATATTCCTTTTCTTCAAAACACTGAAATAGGCATAAAACAGCAAATCTGGGCTGGGCCTCCGGTTAATAGGTTAGTCCCAAAAGTAATATAAAAGTGGAAAATAAAGCCCAATATTGCCCAAAACATTAGATAATATAGCATGGAGCAATCAAAAATTATAGATACGTTGGAGACGTATCAAGCATCCCCAAGCTTAATTCCTGCTCGTCCTCGAGTAAGTAAATGATAAAAAAGATAATTTTTGATGTGGAATGCTAGTTGGCATAATTTCAATGTAATTCTTCCTACTTTTGATATGAATATTCAGATCTGAAAGATTCAAGACAAAAGTTCATATTGACATAAAAATAATAATACTTCAAGCATACTAACTAAGCAATCATGTCTTCTCAAAATAACATGGCCAAAGAAAGTTATCCTTACAAAATCATATAGTCTGGCTATGCTCCATCTTCACCACACAACATATTTAAATCATGCACAACCCCGATGACAAGCCAAGCAATTGTTTCATACTTTTGATGTTCTCAAACTTTTTCAATCTTCACGCAATACATGAGCGTGAGCCATGGATATAGCACTATAGGTGTAATAGAATGGTGGTTGTGGAGAAGACAAAAAGGGAGAAGATACTCTCACATCAACTAGGCGTATCAATGGGCTATGGAGATGCCCATCAATAGATATCAATGTGAGTGAGTAGGGATTGCCATGCAACGGATGCACTAGAGCTATAAATATATGAAAGCTCAACAAAAGGAACTAGTGGGTGTGCATCCAACTCGCTTGCTCACGAAGATCTAGGGCATTTTGAGGAAGCCCATCATTGGAATATACAAGCCAAGTTCTATAATGAAAGATTCCCACTAGTATATGAAAGTGACAACATAGGAGACTCTCTATCATGAAGATCATGGTGCTACTTTGAAGCACAAGTGTGGTAAAAGGATAGTAGCATTGTCCCTTCTCTCTTTTCCTCTCATTTTTTTTATTTTTTTATTTGGGCCTTCTCTTTTTTTATGGCCTCTTGTTTTTTATTTGGGCTTCTTTGGCCTCTTTTTTTTATTTTTCATCCGGAGTCTCATCCCGACTTGTGGGGGAATCATAGTCTCCATCATCCTTTCCTCACTGGGACAATGCTCTAATAATGATGATCATCACACTTTTATTTACTTACAACTCAAGAATTACAACTCGATACTTAGAACAAGATATGACTCTATATGAATGCCTCCGGCGGTGTACTAGGATGTACAATGACTCATGAGTGACATGTATGAAAAAATTATGAACGGTGGCTTTGCCACAAATACAATGTCAACTACATGATCATGCAAAGCAATATGACAATGATGGAGCGTGTCATAATAAACGAAACGGTGGAAAGTTGCATGGCAATATATCTCGGAATGGCTATGGAAATGCCATAATAGGTAGGTATGGTGGCTGTTTTGAGGAAGGTATATGGTGGGTGCATGGTACCGGCGAAAGTTGCGCGGTACTAGAGAGGCTAGCAATGGTGGAAGGGTGGGAGTGCGTATAATCCATGGACTCAACATTAGTCATAAAGAACTCACATACTTATTGCAAAAATCTAGAAGTTATCAAAGCAAAGTATTACGCGCATGCTCCTAGGGGGATAGATTGGTAGGAAAAGACCATCGCTCGTCCCCGACCGCCACTCACAAGGAAGACAATCAATAAATAAATCATGCTCCGACTTCATCACATAACAGTTCACCATACGTGCATGCTACGGGAATCACAAACTTCAACACAAGTATTTCTCAAATTCACAACTACTCAACTAGAATGACTCTAATATCACCATCTCCATATCTCAAAACAATTATCAAGTATCAAACTTCTCATAGTATTCCGCACACTCATAAGAGAATTTTATTATTCTTGAATACCTAGCATATTAGGATTTTAAGAAAATTACCATGCTATTTAAGACTCTCAAAATAATATAAGTGAAGCATGAGAGTCCATCTATTTCTTCAAAATAAAACTACCACCATGCTCTAAAAGATATAAGTGAAGCACTACAGCAACAACAAACTACTCCGAAAGATATAAGTGAAGATCAATGAGTAGTTTAATAATTATGCAACTATGTGAAGACTCTCTAACATTTAATAATTTCAGATCTTGGTACTCTATTCAAACAGCAATCAAAGCAAAATAAAATGACATCTAAGAATAGCAAACATCATGTGAAGAAGCAAAAACTTAGGATCAACCGATACTAACCGATAATTATTGAAGAAGAAAGGTGGGATGCCAACCGGGGCATCCCCAAGCTTAGACGCTTGAGACTTCTTAAAATATTATCTTGGGGTGCCTTGGGCATCCCCAATCTTGAGCTTTTGTGTCTCCTTAATTCTTCTCATATCACGGTCTCCCTAAATCTCAAAAGCTTCATCCACACAAAACTCAACAAGGACTCGTGAGATAAGTTAGTATAAACCATTGCCAAAACCTTATCATACTCTACTGTAGCAAACCACTAAAATTATTATTCAACATTGAATACGAAATGCCTCTGCATATTTAATAGTCCTATCCTCAAATAGAATCATTAAAGAAGCAAACATATACAAACAATGCAAACATAACAGCAATCTGCCTAAACAGGATAGTCTGTAAAGAATGCTGCAACATCCATACTTTCCTAGCTCCAAAAATTATGAAAGAAAATTCCCACTGTAGTAAATTTATCAGATCTTAATATGCAAAAGGTTTCAACATTTTATCACATTCTGAATTTTCTAGGGAATTATTGCAACAGCGGTAAACTTTCTGTTTTCAAACAGCAACATGTATACTTGTAACATAGGCATAGTAAAGGCTATCAATGCCACTTTTATTGAAATAAAAGATGCAAAACATTGCTATAAATAACATCAAGCAAATTCAAACAAAATAAATTGACGCTCCAAGCAAAACACATATCATGTGGTGAATAAAAATATAGCTCCAAGTAAAGTTACCGATGGAAGTGGACGAAAGAGGGGATGCCTTCCGGGGCATCCCCAAGCTTAGGCTCTTGGATATCCTTGAATATTACCTTGGGGTGCCTTTGGAATCCCCAAGCTTAGGCTCTTTCCACTCCTTATTCCATAGTCCATCGAATCCTTACCCAAAACTTGAAAACTTCACAGCACAAAACTTAACAGAAAACTCGTAAGCTCCGTTAGTATAAGAAAGCAAATCACCATCATAAGGTACTGTAATGAAATCATTCTTTATTTATATAGGTGTTAAACCTACTGTATTCCAACTTCTCTATGGTTTATAAACTATTTTACTAGCCATAGATTCATCAAAATAAGTAAACAACACATGAAAAACAGAATCTGTCAAAAACAGAACAGTCTGTAGTAATCTGGATCAAACGTATACTTCTGGAGCTCATAAAATTCTCAAATAAATTGCTGGACGTGAGTAATTTATCTATTAATCATCTGCAAAAATAATTAACTAAATATAACTCTCCAAATAAAAATGGCAGCAATTCTTGGGAGCGCTAAAGTTTCTGTTTTTTACAGCATGATCGCAAAGACTTTCCCCAAGTCTTCCCAACGGTTCTACTTGGCACAAACACTAATTAAACACATAAAACCACATATAAACAGAGTCTAGATGGATTATTTATTATTAAACAGGAACAAAAAGCAAGGAGCTAAAATAAAATTGGGTTGCCTCCCAACAAGCGATATCGTTTAACGCCCCTGGCTAGGCATGATGATTTCAATGATGCTCACATAAAGGATAAGAATTGAAACATAAAGAGAGCATCATGAAGAATATGACTAGCAAATTTAAGTCTAACACAACTCCTATGCATAGGGGTTTTGTGAGAAAACAACTTGTGGGAACAAGAATCAACTTGCATAGGAAGGTAAAACAAGCATAACTTCAAAATTTTAAGCACATAGAGAGGAAACTTGATATTATTGCAATTCCTACAAGCATGTGTTCCTCCCTCATAATAATTTTCAGTAGCATCATGAATGAATTCAACAATATAACAAGCACCTAAAGCATTCTTTTCATGATCTACAAGCATAGAAATTTTATTACTCTCCATATAAGCAAAATTCTTCTCATTCGGGATAGTGGGAGTATCATAAGAGACTTGAATATTATAAATTTTTTCCACATTAAAAGAGTAATGTTCAGAGAAGGGGTAACCATAATCATGACAAGTTTTATAAATATAATCCTCACTACTTTTTATAGCATATGTATCATCACAATAATTATCATAAGTAGGAGGCATGCTATCATCATTATAAACTTGCATATCAAAACTTGGGAGACTAAAAATATCATCTTCATTAAGCCTAGCATCCCCAAGCTTGGGACAAACATTAATTGCAGAAAATATATTCTCAAATATGTCATCCTCATTAAACATAGCTTCCCCAAGCTTGGGCATTTTCGTATCATAAGCATAATCACTCTCATCATTAATAGTATAGATAGCACCGATAGTATAGCAATTATTATATTCTTCCAAGCAAGTGCCTAAAAGATTTTCAAGATCATAAGAAGTATCATTATCTTCCCAATCATAATCATCACAACAAGCAATAGGCATAACGAGATCATCATCAAGTGTATCATCTTCATTTTCATGAGGCACAGCAATAATAGGAGCAACTTTATTTGGGAGAGATACCTTTTTCTTTTCTTCTTCTTCACCACATCATGTGTGGGTTCAATACTCTTTTTGGAGCTCCTTATTAATGAGATTGGTTGAATAGGAGGATCCTCCTCGTTACCTAATTCATCATAAGAAATAATAGGAGGATATTGGGAAGTCTCTTCCCTTTCATTAGTATTATCTTCACCCTCTATTTGTTTTCTTTTCTTTATGTAATTGGCAATATAAGGATTTTCAATGCAATTCACCGCACAAAACATATAAATCTTCTTTAGATCAAAATGAAGAACTTTATCAAGATTAAACTTTGGAATACCCTCAGTTATACATTTCATTTCTTCATAACCCAAAAGAAGGCTAAGCTCTTTATGATGCTCAAGGGTAATCAAATTATCACAATGTTTGGACACGACTTGATCATGAAACAAATAGCATTGGAGCTTTAAATGACCATGTTCATTGAAAAGTTCACAAGGGGCACGAAAAATATTGAATTTTTCAGCACATTCATCTAGCTCTTCTTGCAACAATTTGGTTTCTAAGTACTTATGCCTCTTGCAATATCTATCTTCCCTATGTGGTGTGTACTTGCAAACCCAGTCTACTCCACAAAAATTTACATGTTTATAGGAGGCATTTTCATCATAACTAGTGCAATCATCATTAGTACCATGGATATTCAAAGAATTCGTACTAACAACATTGCAATCATGCTCATCATTCAAATATTTAGTGCTAAACATTTTATAGATTTCTTCTTCTAGCACTTGAGCACAATTATCCTTTCCATCATACTCATGAAAGATATTAAAAAGGTGAAGCGTATGAGACAAACTCAATTCCATTTTTTTATATTTTTCTTTTATAAACTAAACTAGTGATAAAACAAGAAACTAAAAGACTCAATTGCAAGATCTAAAGATATACCTTCAAGCACTCACCTCCCCGGCAATGGCGCCAGAAAAGAGCTTGATGTCTACTACACAACCTTCTTCTTGTAGACGTTGTTGGGCCTCCAAGTGCAGAGGTTTGTAGGATAGTAGCAAATTTCCCTCAAGTGGATGACCTAAGGTTTATCAATCCTTAGGGGGGCGTAGGATGAAGATGTTCTCTCTCGAGCAACCCTGCAACCAAATAACAAAGAGTCTCTTGTGTCCCCAACACACCCAATACAATGATAAATTGTATAGGTGCACTAGTTCGGCGAAGAGATAGTGAAACAAGTGGTATATGGATGGTAGATAAAGGTATTTGTAATCTGAAAATATAAAAACAGCAAGGTAACTAATGATAAAAGTGAGCGTAAACGGTATTGCAATGTGTGGAAATAAGGCCTAGGGTTCATACTTTCGCTAGTGTAAGTTCCCTCAACAATAATAACATAATTGGATCACATAACTATCCCTCGACATGCAACAAAGAGTCACTCCAAAGTCACTAATAGCGGAGAACGAATGAAGAGATTATGGTAGGGTACGAAACCACCTCAAAGTTATTCTTTCCAATCAATCCGTTGGGCTATTCCTATAGGTGTCACAAACAGCCCTAGAGTTCGTACTAGAATAATGCTACGTCTTGGGCTTGTGTTGGTTTTCCTCGAAGAGGAAGGGATGATGCAGCAGAGTAGCGTAAGTATTTCCCTCAGTTTTTGAGAACCAAGGTATCAATCCAGTAGGATCCCACGCTCAAGTCCCTCGTACCTGCACAAAGCGATAGGTACTCGCAACCAACGCGATTAGGGGTTGTCAAGCCCTTCACGGTCACTTACGAGAGTGAGATCTGATAGATAGAATATTTTTGGTATTTTTGATATAAGAATGCAAAGTAAAAAGTAAAAGAAAAGTAAATAGCAAAACAATATAAAAGTCATGGAGATTGATATGATGAGAATAGACCCAGGGGCCATAGGTTTCACTAGTGGCTTCTCTCAAGAGCATAAGTATTCTACGGTGGGTGAACAAATTACTGTTGAGCAATTGATAGAATTGTGCATAATTATGAGAATATCTAGGCATGATCATGTATATAGGCATCACATCTGTGACAAGTAGATCGAAACGATTCTGCATCTACTACTATTACTCCACTCATCGACCGCTATCCAGCATGCATCTAGAGTATTAAGTTAAAAACAGAGTAACGCCTTAAGCAAGATGACATGATGTAGAGAGATAAATTCATGCAATATGAAATAAACCCCATCTTGTTATCCTCGATGGCAACGATACAATACGTGCCTTGCTGCCCCTTCTGTCACTTGGGTAAGGACACTGCAAGATCGAACCCAAAGCTAAGCACTTCTCCCATAGGCAAGAACTACCAATCTAGTTGGCCAAACCAAATGGATAATTCAAAGAGACTTGCAAATATAACCAATCATACATAAAAGAATTCAGAGAAGATTCAAATATTATTCATAGATAGACTTGATCATAAACCCACAATTCATCGATCTCAACAAACACACCGCAAAAAGAAGATTACATCGAATAGATCTCCACAAGAGAGGGGGAGAACTTTGTATTGAGATTCAAAGAGAGAGAAGAAGCCATCTAGCTACTAACTATGGACCCGAAGGTCTGAGGTAAACTACTCACACTTCATCGGAGGGGCTAGGATGATGTAGAAGCCCTCCGTGATGACGAGTGAGATCTGATAGATAGAATATTTTTGGTATTTTTGATATAAGAATGCAAAGTAAAAAGTAAAAGAAAAGTAAATAGCAAAACAATATAAAAGTCATGGAGATTGATATGATGAGAATAGACCCAGGGGCCATAGGTTTCACTAGTGGCTTCTCTCAAGAGCATAAGTATTCTACGGTGGGTGAACAAATTACTGTTGAGCAATTGATAGAATTGTGCATAATTATGAGAATATCTAGGCATGATCATGTATATAGGCATCACATCTGTGACAAGTAGATCGAAACGATTCTGCATCTACTACTATTACTCCACTCATCGACCGCTATCCAGCATGCATCTAGAGTATTAAGTTAAAAACAGAGTAACGCCTTAAGCAAGATGACATGATGTAGAGAGATAAATTCATGCAATATGAAATAAACCCCATCTTGTTATCCTCGATGGCAACGATACAATACGTGCCTTGCTGCCCCTTCTGTCACTTGGTAAGGACACTGCAAGATCGAACCCAAAGCTAAGCACTTCTCCCATAGCAAGAACTACCAATCTAGTTGGCCAAACCAAACGGATAATTCAAAGAGACTTGCAAACATAACCAATCATGCATAAAAGAATTCAGAGAAGATTCAAATATTATTCATAGATAGACTTGATCATAAACCCACAATTCATCGATCTCAACAAACACACCGCAAAAAGAAGATTACATCGAATAGATCTCCACAAGAGAGGGGGAGAACTTTGTATTGAGATTCAAAGAGAGAGAAGAAGCCATCTAGCTACTAACTATGGACCCGAAGGTCTGAGGTAAACTACTCACACTTCATCGGAGGGGCTAGGATGATGTAGAAGCCCTCCGTGATGACGGCCCTCTTCCGGCGGAGCTCCGGAACAGGCCCCAAGATGGGATCTCGTGGATACAAAAAGTTGCGGTGGTGGAATTAGGGTTTTGGCTCCTGTTCTGATCGTTTGGGGGTACGTGTGTATATATAGGAGGAAGGAGTACGTCGGTTGAGCACCGAGGGGCCCACGAGGCAGGGGGCGCTCCCTAGGGGGGGCGCCCCCACCCTCGTGACCACCTCTTTGATCCCTTGCAGTAGGGTCCAAGTCTCCTGGATCACGTTCGGTGAGAAAATCACGTTTCCGAAGATTTTATTCCGTTTGGACTCCGTTTGATATTCTGTTTATCCGAAACACTGAAATAGGCAAAAAAAACAGCAATTCTGGGCTGGGCCTCCGGTTAATAGGTTAGTCCCAAAAATAATATGAAAGTGGAAAATAAAGCCCAATATAGTCCAAAACAGTAGATAATATAGCATGGAGCAATCAAAAATTATAGATACGTTGGAGACGTATCAGGCATCCCCAAGCTTAATTCCTGCTCGTCCTCGAGTAGGTAAATGATAAAAAGAGAATTTTTGATGCGGAGTGCTACTTGGCATAATTTCAATGCAAATCTTCTTAATTGTGGTATGAATATTCAGATCAGAAAGATTCAAGACAAAAGTTTATATTGACATAGAAAATAATAATACTTCAAGCATACTAACAAAGCAATTATGTCTTCTCAAAATAACATGGCCAAAGGAAGTTATCCCTACAAAATCATATATTCTGGCTATGCTCCATCTTCCCCACACAAAGTATTTAAATCATGCACAACCCCGATGACAAGCCAAGCAATTGTTTCATACTCTAACTTTTTCAAAACTTTTTCAATCTTCACGCAATACATGAGCGTGAGCCATGGATATAGCACTATAGGTGGAATAGAATGGTGGTTGTGGAGAAGACAAAAAGGAGAAGATAGTCTCACATCGACTAGGCGTATCAACGGGCTATGGAGATGCCCATCAATAGATATCAATGTGAGTGAGTAGGGATTTCCATGCAACGGATGCACTAGAGCTATAAATGTATGAAGGCTCAATAAAAGAAACTTGTGGGTGTGCATCCAACTTGCTTGCTCACGAAGACCTATGGCAATTTGAGGAAGCCCATCATTGGAATATACAAGCCAAGTTCTACAACGTAAAATTCCCACTAGTATATGAAAGTGACAACATATGAGACTCTCTATATGAAGAACATGGTGCTACTTTGAAGCACAATATGTGAGACTTGCTATATCATGGTGCTACGTTGAAGCACAAGTGTGGAAAAAGGGATAGTATCATTGCCCCTTTTTATTTATTTATTTATTTTGGGCCTTTTTTTTCTTTTGCCTTTCTCTTTTTTTTGGGACTATGCTCTATTGAATGATGATCATCACACTTCTATTTATTTACAACTCAATGATTAAAACTCGATACTAAAACAAAGTATGACTCTATATGAATGCCTCCGGTGGTGTACCGGGATATGCAATGAATCAAGAGTGACAAGTATGAAAGAATTATGAATGGTGGCTTTGCCACAAATACTATGTCAACTACATGATCATGCTAAGCAATATGACAATGATGGATGTGTCATGATGAACTAGATGGTGGAAAGTTGCATGGCAATATATCTCGGAATGGCTATGGAAATGCCATAATAGGTAGGTATGGTGGCTGTTTTGAGGAAGGTATATGGTAGGTGTAATGATACCGGCGAAAGTTGCGCGGTATTAGAGAGGCTAGCAAGGGTGGAAGGGTGAGAGTGCTTATAATCCATGGACTCAACATTAGTCATAAAGAACTCATATACTTATTGCAAAAATTTAGAAGTTATCAAAGCAAAGTATTACGCGCATGCTCCTAGGGGGATAGATTGGTAGGAAAAGGCCATCACTCGTCCCCGACCGCCACTCATAAGGAAGACAATCAATAAATAAATCATGCTCCGACTTCATCACATAACGGTTCACCATACGTGCATGCTACGGGAATCACAAACTTCAACACAAGTATTCTTTAAATTCACAACTACTAAACTAGCATGAATTTGATATTATCACCTCCATATCTCAAAACAATTATCATGCTTCAATCTTTTCTTAGTATTCAACACACTCAAAAGAAAGTTTCACAAATCTTGAATACCAAGCATATTATTATTAGGCAAATTACCATGCTATTAAGAGACTCTCAAATTAATTTAAGTGAAGCATGAGAGATCAATAGTTTCTTTAAAACGAATCCACCACCGTGCTCTAAAAGATCTAAGTGAAGCACATAGAGCAAAATTATAACGCTCAAAAGATATAAGTGAAGCACATAGAGCAAAATTATCTAGCTCAAAGGATATAAGTGAAGCACATAGAGCAAAATTATCTAGCTCAAAAGATATAAGTGAAGCACATAGAGTATTCTATCAAATTTTAATTCATGCATGGCTATCTCAAAAGGTGTGTACAGCAAGGATGATTGTGGCATACTAACAAACAAAGACACAAATAATACAAGACGCTCCAAGCAAAACACATATCATGTTGGTGAATAAAAATATAGCTCCAAGTAAATTACCGATGGAAGTGGACGAAAAGAGGGGATGCCTTCCGGGGCATCCCCAAGCTTTGACTTTTTGGTGTCCTTGGATTATCTTGGGGTTTCCATGGGCATCCCCAAGCTTAGGCTCTTGCCACTCCTTTTTCCATGATCCATCAAAAGAATTCACCCAAAACTTGAAAACTTCACAACACAAAACTCAAGATAGAAAACTCGTGAGCTCCGTTAGCGAAAGAAAACAAAAGACCACTTCAAGGTACTGTAATGAACTCATTCTTTATTTATATTGGTGTTAAACCTACTGTATTCCAACTTCTCTATGGATTATAAACTATTTTACTAGCAATAGATTCATCAAAGTAAGCAAACAACACACGAAAAACAGAATCTGTCAAAAACAGAACATCCTGTAGTAATCTGTAGCTAGCGCAAGATCTGGAACCCCAAAAATTCTAAAATAAATTTATGGACGTGAGTAATTTATCTATTAATCATATTCAAAAATAATTAACTAAATATCACTCTTCAAATAAAAATGACAGCAGTTCTCGTGAGCGCTAAAGTTTCTGTTTTTTACAGCAAGTTCAACAAGACTTTCCCAAATCTTCCCAACGGTTCTACTTGGCACAAACACTAATTAAACACAAAAACACAACCAAAATAGAGGCTAAATAATTTATTTATTACTAAACAGTAACAAAAAGGCAAGGAATAAAAATAAAATTGGGTTGCCTCCCAACAAGTGCTATCGTTTAACGCCCCTAGCTAGGCATAACGAGCAAGAATAGATCTAAGTATTGCCATCTTTGGTAGGCAATCCATAAGTGGCTCTCATGATAGTTTCATAAGGTAATTTTATTTTCTTTCTTGTAAAGTGTCCCATGCCCTTTTTAATGGAAATTGAAATCTAATATTCCCTTCCTTCATATCAATAATCGCACCAACCGTTCTAAGGAAAGGTCTACCAAGAATAATAGGGAAATAAGGATTGCAATCTATATCAAGAACAATGAAATCTATGGGCACATAATTCCTATTTGCAACAATAAGAACATCATTAATTCTTCCCATAGGTTTCTTAATAGTGGAATCCGCAAGATGCAAGTTTAGAGAGCAATCATCAAAATTACGGAAATCTAGTAAATCACACAAAGTCTTGGGAATAGTAGAGACACTAGCACCCAAATCACACAAAGCATAAAACTCATAATCTTTAATTTTAATTTTAATAGTTGGTTCCCACTCATCATAGAGTTTTCTAGGGATAGAAACTTTCAAGTCAAGTTTTTCTTCATAATATTGCATCAAGGCATCAACAATATGTTCGGTGAAGGCTTTATTTCGACTATAAGCATGTGGAGAATTTAGCACGGATTGCAACAAGGAAATACAATCAATCAAAGAGAAATTTTCATAATTAAATTCCTTGAAATCCAATATATTGGGTTTAGCAACATCTAGATTTTTATTTCTTTCCATCCCACTTTCATCAATTTCATCATTAAGATCTAAACACTCCGAATTTTTAGAACGCCTTCTAGGTAAAGGAAGATCATATTCAGTTTAATCAAGATTCATATTGAAAAATAAAGATTTAATAGGAGACACATCAATAACTTTTAGATCTTCATCTTGATTTTCATAGGAATTAGAAGAACACGCTTTAATAAAGGCATCTTTGGAAGCACGCATCCTAGCGCTTCCTTCTTTACACTCATCAATTGAAATTCTGATGGCTTTTAGAGACTCATTAATATCATGCTTAGGTGGAATAGATCTAAGTTTCAAAGCATCAACATCAAGAGCAATTCTACCAACGTTCCTAGCCAAATCATCAATCTTAAGCAATTTTTCTTCAATCATAGCATTAAAATTCTTTTATGAAGAAATAAATTCTTTCATATTAGATTCAAAACCAGAGGGCATCTTATTATAATTTCCATAAGAGTTGTTGTAGGAATTCCCATAATTATTAGAAGGATTACTAGGATATGGCCTAGGATTAAAATTCCCTCTATAAGCGTTGTTACCAAAATTATTCCTACCAACAAAATTCACATCCATAGATTCATTGTTATTCTCAATCAAAGTAAACAAAGGCATATCATTAGGATCAGAATAAACACTCTTAGTAGCAAATAATTTCATAAGTTCATCCATCTTTCCACTCAACACATTAATTTCTTCTATCGCATGCACTTTTTTATTAGAAGTTCTTTCAGTATGCCATTGAGAATAATTAACCATAATATTATCTAGGAGTTTAGTAGCATATCCTAAAGTGATTTCCATAAAAGTGCCTCCCGCGGCCGAATCTAAAAGATTTCTAGAAGAAAAATTCAATCCATCATAAAAAATTTGTATAATCATCCACAAATTCAAACCATGAGTAGGGCAATTACGTATCATTAATTTCATTCTCTCCCAAGATTGTGCAACATGTTCATGATCAAGTTGTTTAAAGTTCATTATATCATTTCTAAGAGAGATGATCTTAGCGGGAGGAAAATACTTAGAGATAAAAGCATCTTTGCATTTGTTCCATGAATCAATACTATTCTTAGGAAAAGACGAAAACCAAGCTTTAGCACGATCTCTAAGCGAAAAAGGAAATAGCTTCAATTTAACGACATCATTATTGACATCTTTTTTCTTTTGCATATCACATAAATCAACGAAGCTATTCAGATGAGTAGCAGCATCTTCACTGGGAAGGCCGGCGAATTGATCTTTCATAACAAGATTCAACAAAGCAGTATTAATTTCACAAGATTCAGCATCGGTAAGAGGAGCAATCGGAGTGCTAAGAAAATCATTATTATTGGTATTGGTGAAGTCACACAATTTAGTAGCATCTTGAGCCATCGCGACAAACAAGCAATCTAACACACGGGCAAACAAAAAGCAAGCAGACAAAAAGAGGCAAATGGAGAGGGAGGATAGAGAGAGAGGGCGAATAAAACGACAAGGGTGAATTGGGGGGAGAGGAAAACGAGAGGCAAATGGAAAATAATGTAATGTGAGAGATAGGGATTGTGATGGGTACTTGGTATATTGACTATTTGCGTAGACTCCACTTCAATGGCGCCAGAAATCCTTCTTGCTACGTCTTGAGCTTGCGTTGGTTTTCCTCGAAGAGGAAGGGATGATGCAGCAGAGTAGCGTAAGTATTTCCCTCAGTTTTTGAGAACCAAGGTATCAATCCAGTAGGAGCCCACGCTCAAGTCCCTCGTACCTACACAAAGCGATAGCTACTCGCAACCAACGCGATTAAGGGTTGTCAAGCCCTTCACGATCACTTATGAGAGTGAGATCTGATAGATAGAATATTTTTGGTATTTTTGATATAAGAATGCAAAGTAAAAAGTAAAAGCAAAGTAGTAAATAGAAAAACAATATAAAAGTGATGGAGATTGATATGATCAGAATAGACCCGGGGGCCATAGGTTTCACTAGTGGCTTCTCTCAAGAGCATAAGTATTCTACGGTGGGTGAACAAATTACTGTTGAGCAATTGATAGAATTGTGCATAATTATGAGAATATCTAGGCATGATCATGTATATAGGCATCACATCTGTGACAAGTAGATCGAAACGATTCTGCATCTACTACTATTACTCCACTCATCGACCGCTATCCAGCATGCATCTAGAGTATTAAGTTAAAAACAGAGTAACGCCTTAAGCAAGATGACATGATGTAGAGAGATAAATTCATGCAATATGAAATAAACCCCATCTTGTTATCCTCGATGGCAACGATACAATACGTGCCTTGCTGCCCCTTCTGTCACTTGGTAAGGACACTGCAAGATCGAACCCAAAGCTAAGCACTTCTCCCATAGGCAAGAACTACCAATCTAGTTGGCCAAACCAAACGGATAATTCAAAGAGACTTGCAAACATAACCAATCATGCATAAAAGAATTCAGAGAAGATTCAAATATTATTCATAGATAGACTTGATCATAAACCCACAATTCATCGATCTCAACAAACACACCGCAAAAAGAAGATTACATCGAATAGATCTCCACAAGAGAGGGGGAGAACTTTGTATTGAGATTCAAAGAGAGAGAAGAAGCCATCTAGCTACTAACTATGGACCCGAAGGTCTGAGGTAAACTACTCACACTTCATCGGAGGGGCTAGGATGATGTAGAAGCCCTCCGTGATGACGTCCCTCTTTCGGCGGAGCTCCGGAACAGGCCCCAAGATGGGATCTCGTGGATACAGAAAGTTGCGGCGGTGGAATTAGGGTTTTGGCTCCTGTTCTGATCGTTTGGGGGTACGTGTGTATATATAGGAGGAAGGAGTACGTCGGTGGAGCACCGAGGGGCCCACGAGGCAGGGGGCGCTCCCTAGGGGGGCGCCCCCACCCTCGTGACCACCTCTTTGATCCCTTGCAGTAGGGTCCAAGTCTCCTGGATCACGTTCGGTGAGAAAATCACGTTTCCGAAGATTTTACTCCGTTTGGACTCCGTTTGATATTCTATTTATCCGAAACACTGAAATAGGCATAACCAGCAATTCTGGGTTGGGCCTCCGGTTAATAGGTTAGTCCCAAAAATAATATGAAAGTGGAAAATAAAGCCCATTATAGTCCAAAACAGTAGATAATATAGCATGGAGCAATCAAAAATTATAGATACGTTGGAGACGTATCAGATAACACCTTAAGATACAAATCAACCAAAACCCTAATGTCACCTAGATACTCCAATGTCACCTCAAGTATCCGTGGGCATGATTATAAGATATGCATCACACAATCTCAGATTCATCTATTCAACCAACACAAAGGACCTCAAAGAGTGCCCCAAATTTCTACCGGAGAATCACGATGAAAATGTGTGTCAACCCCTATGCATACGTTCATGGGTGGAACCTGCAAGTTGATCACCAAAGCATACATCAAGTGAATCACGTGGTATCCCATTGTCACCACAGATACGCACGGCAAGACATACATCAAGTGTTCTCAAATCTTTAAAGGCTCAATCCGATAAGATTACTTCAAGGGGAAAACTCAATTCATTACAAGAGAGAAGAGGGGGAGGAGAAACATCATAGGATCCAAATATAATAGCAAAGCTCGTGATACATCAAGATCGTATCACCTCAAGAACACGAGAGAGAGAGAGAGAGAGAGATCAAACACATAGCTACTGGTACATACCCTCAGCCCCAAGGGAGAACTACTCCCTCCTCGTCATGGAGAGCACCGGGATGATGAAGATGGCCACCGGGGAAGGATTGTCCCCTCCGGCAGGGTGCCGGAATGGGTCTAGATTGGTTTTCGGTGGCTACGGAGGCTTCAGGCGGCGGAACTCCTGATCTATTGTGATCACGGATGTTTTTAGGGTATATGGAGATATATAGGCGGAATAAGTACGTCAGGGGAGCCATGGGGGCCCCATGAGGGAGGGGGCGCGCCCTAGGGGGGGCGCGCCCCCCACCCTTGTGGGCAGCTCTCGTATCTTCTGACGTGGGGTCCAAGTCCATCAGGTGTGTTTCCTTCCAAAAATAACTTCTCCAGTTGATTTCGTTCCGTTTCGACTCCGTTTGATATTCCTTTTCTTCAAAACACCGAAATAGGCATAAAACAGCAAATCTGGGCTGGGCCTCCGGTTAATAGGTTAGTCCCAAAAGTAATATAAAAGTGGAAAATAAAGCCCAAAATTGCCCAAAACAGTAGATAATATAGCATGGAGCAATCAAAAATTATAGATACGTTGGAGACGTATCAGATGCATGGGGAGGGAGGGAGGGTGTGTTTGTGATAGAGAGATCCCCTCGAGATCGTGAGGGGACTATATGGGTGGGAGATCGAGGGAGGTGCATGCGCGATAGAAAGATGCCCCGAGAGAAATCGAGATAGACCATGCACATGTTTGTGATGGAGACTAAGATTAGCTAGTCATATACATATAGGGGGGACTGTGTGTGCCTACATTTGAGTGCGAGACCATCATACTTGGATAGGCATGAGATTGTGTGTGTGTGTGTGCGTGTGACATGGAGAGAGAACGAGGGAGAGGGATAGAGTATTAGATGGGTCTATCGAGTGCGAGTGAGATATGCATGTGTATGTGTGACCCAGGTAGATAGAGAGTTTGAGAGAGAGAGAGAGGGAAGAGCTCCGAGACGACAGAGTGGTGCGTGAGAGAGTTACGGGCAATGAGCCAAGGAAATTGTGTGCGTACGATGAGTGCACCCAAGATATTTAGTTTGGACTAGAGAACCATACATAGTGTGCGAGAGAGACCTATAGATGGAGTATATATGCATGCGAACTAGAAAGACCCCCCCCCCACACACACACACAAAGAGAGAGAGATGGAGAGAGAGAGAGGGACCAACAAGGTTTGTGTGTTGGATGCGTGCGACAGAATTGAAGATTGACGGTGACAGAGCAGGAGTCCAGGAGAGGGGGAGGTCACGTTTTATGCATCAAAGACTGATATAAACCATGTTTCGATATAAAGTTGCATTCAAATATTTAAATTGGAGAACATGTTGTCTGCAATCCACACATGAACGGAGATATGCGTATATCAAACAAGTTCATTACTTTGACTTTCAACATGTTCATGGAGTACTATAATACTGTACAACATGCTACTCGATTGAGGTGTTCAATCTTGGATTTAGTTCACTATTTTCACCTGGTGAACCAGCTATTTCATTGAATCGAGATATTTCATTTTCGGTTTGATTCACGTTTTTGAGTGGGTCAACTCTTTGTCATATAGTAAATCGCTAGCAGCGAGCATGTAAAAACACATTACTCCCGAGCATCATCTCTCCATTTAAAAAAGAAGTGGAAAGCTAATATTTCAAAATTTGATTCGAATTGACTTGGTAAGGTAGACATGGATGCTCGTTCTCCCAAAATTTGAACAAACTGTTAAACACCCTCTGCTCGGTGGAATTCGCCCGATCAAATAAATGGGAGACGCGGAATTACCGGCCTATGTGGGACACGCATCAATTGGCCCATTGTACATCGAGGGTAGGTTCGTAACTTCATCCAAGCGCGCCTTCTCCTTGGCCGAAATGACATGTGCCGAATAATTCATAAACCATGGGCGGCAAAACACCCTCTCCTCGCCCGAAATACCTCGCGCCCACTATTGCAAAACACACTCTCCTCGCCCGAAATTGCTCGCGCTGACTATATTTCAAAACACACCCTCCTCGCCCGAAATCGCTCGCGCCCACTATATTTTAAAACACGCCCTCCTCGCCCGAAATCGGTCGTGCCCACTATTCGGGAGAAGCAAAGTTACTCTACTACCCCCGACTTTCAGTACACAGACCCAAGCCGAGAAGCCTAAAGGCAGGGGTAGAACTATAACTCCCCCCACATTTCAGACAAATGCGTCGGTAAGACATGGTTCCCCCTCCCAATTCCCCATTCATACCTCGTGGGCGCCAAATCACCTTCTCCCCGGAAGCTCCCTTCTCCCGAGCCGCGAAACCTCAGCCCCTCCTCCATGGCGCCCCCACCACACCAAACTCACAACCTCCCTCCTCTCTAATCCCGGAGATGTTGTCCATTTGCCGTCGTGCACTAGGCCGTGTGCCTCTTACTCCGTGCTGCCGGAGCTGCCTCCACGACGGCCACGTGAACCGTGCCAGAGCCGATTCACCCCCGCCATTGTTCACGGCGCCGGAGCGGCTCCAACTTTGGACCCGTCCGGAGCCTTGGCGCTGCTTCCCCGTAGCCATCGACCATCGCGACATCTCTGCTTCCCTGTTGCCGGTAGCCACCGCAACCGCGCCGGCCTCACCGACTAGGCAGCTGGAGCTGCCTACTTCACCGGGCCGCCAGATAGGTCGCACCCTCATCTCAAATCACTTTATTTAGGCGTCAGTTGTCTGAATTTTTATTCTGTGCCAATCGATTCCCAATGGGAAGCTGCACTCCTCGAGCCGGCGGAGCTCCTAGGCTGCCGGTTGGCTGGTGTCTAACGTAAGGGTGCGGGGGCATAAGTACGCTGCAAAAGCAGCGCTTAGATGGCTAGAGTTGCATGGGTTGAAGGTACTGCCGCCGCCGGATCTAGATGACGGCGAGTCTTTGTGGATTGGCCCGGGGGCGGCGCAACCACGGCAGTGAGGTGGGGCGGGGAGCGGGGTTTTGGTCGGGGCCACGGACGGCGGAGGCAGGCTGCTCTACCGGTGGTCGCTGGCTCTTCGGGGAAGATTCCGAACAGTGTCAGTCGGTAGGCACAAGACAGCCATCAAGCCATCCAGTGTAGATCGGACAGTACCAAAATAAAATAAAATTGCGTGACCCCAATTTAGTCTTTAGTCAACAGATGTGTGACCACTCTCGTACCTTGTTGTTGATCTCTTAGGGTATTTCTTCATATCAGAGAGATCTGTCGTTCTTAACATTATGCATTTTCTGCATCTTCAGCCACACCGTCTTCCGACTCACCGCAGCTGCTCCAACAATGGAAGCATACACCAGAAGGGAGCTATAGTCTCCACTCAACAATTCCCTGCATCGAATGCGTGTGCCCGACATGGACAGCCACAACAACTGCAGGGCCATCGACAAGTCAGCACATGATGCTCACTCCTATGGATGGCGGCCAGATAGGTTGTACCCTCATCTTACTTATGTGCAATGTTTATGGCTTTGTTATTCATCTAAGCATGGAAAATAGATTATCACATTTCATTGTATATTCATGCTGATCTCTTACGGGTCTTGTTCGGGGGTTAACGTCATTCCATAGTTCATCTAAGAGACTTGTTCTTTAGGTAACGTTGTTCCATAGTTATCATCCATCAGCCAATGCTATCCCACAGGCTGGTGATTATAGTATTATACCACTTCTAGTATAACCTATGTTGTTCCTTAATACTTTTGTGTGCCATCTAGTTAATCTCGAGTACAAACGATACATATTCTGTAGGTTTCATCTGTGCTCTCCCTTTAGTTTTTGAGACCTGTTGCTGCTAGTTAACCCCAGTCCTACTATTTATGTCGTCTCCTACAGGCACTCATTATATAAATCTAACTACTAGTTGTCTTCCATGCATGTCAGATATAATTACACACACTAATTTATCCACAAGAACCTCACGGAGCAATGTAACGACCAACAAACTTGACGTCAATGATACCCAATATGATGGAACATGTAAAGGCAGTTCTTCACAAGTCTTGTAGAAAGATGATGAATCCTATTCATCCCATAAGGTCCTTGCTCTAAATTGGCCTTTGATATGGGTACAACATGCATATAATGTCCTGGAGTGCATCTACTCTGTTGCAATGCCTTGTGCTTCGCCTGCTGATCATGCATGTAAATATGGCATGCTTTCCTGTTTTTTCAGTACCTATTCCATTAATGATAACATGTTTTCAAATTCAAGTACTGTCATTCTACTCTATCGCAATGCCATCTGCTTAGTTTCAACATCATGCTTCTCAATATCTAATGCATTGTTATTCATCAGTATGTACTTCATCTGTCTATCATACCATGTTCTTTTTTACATTGAAGTGTTGTTCTAGTGGTCCCTTGCAATGCCATCTTAGTTTCCCAATCATACCCGCATATGTTGCCTTAGTGTTTTTCTGTAATGTATTCTGCTAGCATACAGTTTTACATTCAAGTAGTGTTTTTTTACACTGTTGTCCTGTCGTATCCCTAGCTCTTACATCATACTCCCTCTGTCCGGATTACATGTCGCAGAAATGGATAAAACTGGATGTATCTAGAACTGAAATACGCCTAGACCCATCCATTTATTTCCGGTGGAGGGAATACATCTCAATATGTCATGCCTTTCTATTCTTCAGTACCTATTACATCTCTACTGTGGCATGTTTTATAATTGAAGCACCATTCTTCTATATAAGGCATGCAAGGGGAAGACGGCTATGTTATAATCTGAAGGGTTACAAACCAGGTCTTTGCAAAAGATCCAAACGCCAGGAGATAATAAACCAACTCCAGTTTTCATAGATACTGCTCCAGCACAGAGAAACCCAACTCGCATTGATAATAAGCAGATTCCAGTGGCCAAAGAACTAGCCCGCTCCAGTCCAGCAAAAATATTTCAACTCCATTCTAAGAAGCGTGTGCGTATCCTCGCATCATGAAATTTTATAGCATTTTGATCATATTTTCTACATGTTTCTTACCCATCACTCTTTTAGAAAATAAGCTTAAAGGATAGAAGATTTTCTGTACTGGGATCGTATTCGAGGAAAGTATCTTGCGGGAATTCTCTGTGCTCCAATGCTGATGTAAGCAACTGTTGTATATCACTATATTTTTACAGCAGCATGTATTTTGTTAATCGGTGTGAATCCAACCTTTATCTGATCTAAATTCAGTTGTAGCAAAATGTTCAAGGCGACAATGTTGATTTTTGTAAGGAAAACTGCCTGGTAGTTTTGCATACCAAGCTGCATGAGTGTACTATCTCATATCATAAAAATTATTGAATTGTAGTGCTGCTCTGGTTACCCATTCATTCATTGTGTCAATGTTGCTTTCGTATTACCTTACCTGGCTAATGATAGATGTGCCATATTGTGTTAATTTGGTGTAGGCTGGTGTGGTCTGGTTGCCCAAATGTTTGTTATGTCAATGTTGCTTTCCTATTATCTGACCTGGCCAATGATAGCAATGCTAGTGTGTTAATTTGGTGCAGGCTGCTCAAGATAAGAAGACAAACTCTAAAAACAGCAAGGCAACCCCATTGTTTCTTTCCAATAAATCTAGGCCAGGTAATATGGCAATACCTCATGATTAATTTGTTCGGTTCCCCTCCTAATTTATGTTATGATGCAGTGGTCGAGACACTCTCCACTAACAATAATACAAGCCTGCCAAAATCGCCATCGGAATCTGTTCAGTTTCCTCTATCTCGAATGCAACAGAAAAATGTATGTTCGTGAACCAATTAATGGCTGAAGCAATGATGGAAATGGTGGAGGAATCAGAGATGCACATTTGTGCGCAACAACAACTGATCAATGTTTTTAGAGACAGTGTAGCAAAGTAGCAAGAACTTGCCCACATGCTTATCGGCGTCATCCGCATTGAGGTTGTAGATTGTGACATTATAGATCGTTAGGTTCTGTTCATTTATTTGCACTGGCATCAATCTTTGATTGCCCAGTGGATGTAATTTCCTGTAATATATGCTGGATGTGCAACGTTTTCCCTGTATGTCGTACCTTTGCTTGATCGATTTTGGTCCTGTGCATAATTGCTCATCGTAATGGGCTCAAATTATCTAATTGGGCCTAAAGACATGTACGGACTTTAGTGGGCCCATTAAGTTAATGGGCCATTACCAGGCCGAAAGTTAATGGTCGGCCCTCTTACCTCCCGGGTCGTTAACAGGCCGACATCAAAGCGGGCAACAGGTGGGCCCATTTGATTTCAGGGGCCGTTAACAGGCCGTTACTAAGGTCGGGCTACATATGGCCCAACTATACTATGGGCCTTTAGCAAGCCGAAAGAAACAGCGGGCTCGTACTGGACCATGAAGAGCATGGGCCGCTAAGAGGCCGAAAGTCAGGTCGTACTATAAATGGCCCAACTGTGTTGTGGGCCTTTAGCAGGCCGAAAGAGCAACCGGGCAGGTATTGGACCATGAAGAGCATGGGCCATTAAAAGGCCAAAACTCAGGTCCGACTACAAATGGCCCAACTTGTTTATGAGCCGTCAACAGGCTGAAAGACACATCGGGCCGGCAATTGCCCCAACACTTAAATGGGTCGCTAAAAGGCCAAAGCTAAGGTCCGACTACAAATGGCCCAACTCATTTATGGGCCGTCAACAGGCTGAAAGACACACCAGGCCGGAAATTGCCCCAACACTTAAATGGGTCGCTAAAAGATTGAAAGATGTACATCCAGAAAAATTGTCCCATCCCTTGAATGGACCGTTAACAGGCCGAAATCACATCGGGCCGATATTGAGCCCAAATATATAGCGGGTTGTTAACGGGCTCAAACTAAACCCGGGAAAATGTCAGGCCGGGTCGGGTTCGGGCCGGGCTTGACAAAGCCCGAAGATAAAATCCCAAGCCCGAGCCTGGCCCGGCCCGGCTCGAAGTACATGAACAGTGACATATTTTAATTAAATTAATCATTTTCGGGATATTATATTGATTTATTATACCTATATTTTGAATAAAATATGTTTTTATACATATTTCGGGCTTTATTCGGGCTTTCGGGTCGGGCTTCAGGTCAGAAAATGGAGCCCGAGCCCGGCCCGAATGTCGGGCTTCGGGTTCGGGCCGGTGGGCCGGGTTGTCCATGACCGGGTCTAGCTCGAACTGACGATGGGCTGCAATGGTGTCAAATCTTTAACAGACCGTTGACAGGCCGAATTGGCACATCTCGTATGGGTCGTGGGCTTAAATGGACCTGACACAAGTAGGCCTTATATGGGTCGGCCTGCTAATTTTTACTGGGCCAGCCTTTTTCACCGGAATGGGCCACTGTTGGGCCGTGCCACATGTCGACCTATCATAGGCGCCTCCTGTCCAATGAGTGGATGAGATCTGTCCCAACGGTGAGCCAACATGTGTTTCCTTCGGCCAATGAGAATTTTACACGTGGAAAATCCTCATTGGTCCAGGCTGTTAACGGGTTATCGGATCCAAAACCGGACCCGATAGCTTAACGGCGACCCGTTACGGTGGATGCCACGTGTCGGTCACCCTTGACGAAAGCACTTTCATGACGCACCATTTATCGTCATGGAAGTGGACACTTCCGTGATGATAATTTTGGTAATATCATGGAACACTTCTACGATAGCACAGGTATGACTATCTTAATTCTGTCATAAAATCGTCATGGATGTACATGCATGACAGAAAATGTGACCTACTATGACAAACACATATCATCACGGAAGTGTCTTTTTTGTGTAGTGTACGGGCTTCTAGCAAGAACTGTTCTTACCTACGCATCAAAACCACAACGATTTTTTGTCAAGTGTGTTGTTTTAACCTTCAACAAGGACCGGGCGTAGTCACACTCGATTCAACTAAAGCTGGAGAAATAGACACCCACAAGCCACCTGTGTGCGAAGCACGTTGGTAGAACCAGTCTCATGAACGCGGTCATGTAATGTCGGTCTGGGCCGCTTCATCCAACAATATCGCCGAATCAAAGTATGACATGCTGGTAAGTAGTATGACTATTATCACCCACAACTCTTTGTGTTCTACTCGTCCATATAACATCTACGCATAGACCTGGCTCGGATGCCACTTTAGGGGAACGCAATATTTTAAAAAAATTCCTACGATCATGCAAGATCTATCTAGGAGATGCATAGCAATGAGCAGGGAGAGTGTGTCGACGTGCCCTCGTAGACCGAAAGCGGAAGCGTTTAGTAACGCGGTTGATGTAGTCGAACGTCTTCACGATCCAACCAATCAAGTACCGAATGCACGGCACCTCTGCGATCTGCACACGTTCAGCTCGGTGACATCCCTCGTACTCTTGATCCAACTGAGGCCGGGGGAGAGTTCCATCAGCATGACGGCGTGTTGTCAGTGATGATGAAGTTACCGACGTAGGGCTTTGCCTAAGCACTACGACAATATGACCGAGGTGGAAAACTGTGGAGGGGGGCACCGCACACGGCTAAAGATCAACTTGTGTGTCTATGGGGTGCCTCCCTCCCCCGTATATAAAGGAGGTAGGAGGAGGAGGGCCGGCCTCAAGGGGCTCGCCCAAAGGGGGGATTCCTATTCCTAGTAGGAGTAGGTTTCCCCCTTTCCTCGTCCAAGTAGGAGAAGAGGAAGGAGAGGAAGAAGAGAAAGAAAGGGGGCCAGCCCCCTAGCCCAGTCCAATTTGGTTTGGGCTAGGGGGGCGCACCACCTCTTGGCCCGCCTCCTCTCTTCCACCACTAGGCCCATAAGTCCAAATAACTTCCCAGAGGGGGTTCCGGTAACCCCCGGTACTCCGAAACGACCCGAACCATTCCGGTGTCCGAATGTAACCTTCCAATATATGAATCTTTATGTCTCGACCATTTCGAGACTCCTCGTCATGTCTGTGATCTCATCCGGGACTCCAAACAACCTTTGGTACATCAAATCACATAACTCATAATACATATCGTCATCGAACGTTAAGCGTGCGGACCCTACGGGTTCGAGAACTATGTACACATGACGGAGACACATCTCTAGTCAATGACCAATAGCGGAACCTGGATGCTCATATTGGTTCCTACATATTCTACGAAGATCTTTATCGGTCAATGCAACATCCCAAAATTCTAAATTTTGGAATGTTATAAACAAATAGATAGATTTGATTGATTGTTTGAGTGATTGTCTGAAAGTGAGTGAAATTCGAAACTTTTTGAAAGTTAAATGAGAGGGAATAAAAGGACTTTCCCAAACTTTCATATTTGCTTTCTGATCTCCATGAATTCAAATTCTTTTCACCACAAAACCCTAGAGAGAAGATGACATGACTTCTTCCATTTATTTAAATGACAAGGGGTGTTGAAAATATTTGAATTTCATTTGGAAAATATTTCCAATTCTGAAACTTTATGCAACTCAATGATTTTCATGAGAGAAGATAAAATGACTTCTTCAAATTATATGAAATATGAGTTGGGAGTTTCAAAGAATTAAATTCAAAGTTGTTTTGAATTTATTTTCAATTTGGAGTTATTTGAGTTTTATTCAAATTACTTTTCTCCAAAAATAAAATATATGGAAATTAGGGTAACATGATTCCCTACAATAGAAACTTGGAGAAAATTTAATTTGAAATCATTTGGTATTTTTTAAAATATTTTAGTTGGATTTTAATAGACCAGTAGCACTCTTTGATTTATTAGAATTTGTGTGTATTTTATTTAATGCTAGAAAAATGTCCATGTTGTAGAAAAAAATTCTGAAAATTTTGATATATTATATGCCAATATAAAAAATTATTTATTTTGTTTTTATCCGTTTTTGTTTGTGTGGAAAAAAATCTTTATATAAAAAAAATTCTTCTCCTCTCGCAAACTGGGCCGGCCCAGCTCCCAGGCCAGGCCGCGGCCCAGCCCACGTCGCCCGTCGCCACCGTCCTTGAGCGGGACTCCGCTCGGGAGTTCGCCGCCGCCGCCGTCCAAGTCCCGGCCGGGCACGCCTCCCGTGACCCCTTCCCCACGCCTCCCGAGGCCAGCCCTCCCCTATAAAGCCGCCGCCCGGACCCCTCCCTCCCCTCTCCTCCCCGCAAGCAACCGCCGCCTCCCGCCGCTGCTTGCTGCCCGTGCCGCCGATGCTACATCACCGCCGCCGCCGCAAGCCGGAGCTCGCCGTCGCCCGCTGCCCCTCCGCCGCAGCCGCGCCTCGCCTAGCCCCTCGCCGCCCCGCGGAGCTGCTGCCTCCGCCACCCTGCGCCGCTGCCGCCGCCACGCCGGAGCGCGCTGCCCTCGCCGGAGCCGCGCCGCACTCACCGGAGTTAACCGCCGCCGCCGCCGCCAGTTTATTTCGCCCAAGCCGGTAAAAGCCGCCGCTTTTCTTTCGGTTTATTAACACCTAACCCTAAATCGGTTTTCTAAAGAAAACCAGATCTGTTTTTTTAGTTATGTAGTGAACGTTTACTGTTTAACCCTTCGCAGCGAACGAATTCGTCCATTAGCGTTCGGTAACGAACGTTCGTAGTTTAGTCTTTTTCTTTTTCTATTTTAATTTTCGGCCAGGGACTTATATGTGAGGAGTTTTCTTTACAGTTTAGTCCCTGAACTTCAATCTATCACTACTTTTTACTCGTTAGTCCAAATCCAACGAAACCAACGCTCACGTCTTCGTTATGAACCCCTATATCCATTAATCCAACTCAAACATGTTTTTGAAAAGTTTAAAATTTGAATTAGATCATATTTGAATTCAAACTTCATTTGATCATAACTTGAGTTTCGTAGCTCCGTTTGAGTTGATTCTTTTTGCAAATCGAAGCTCTTGACCTAAACATTCTAATAAGGCCAAATTCACATAATTTTGGTACTGTTAGAAATTGTTTTATGTTGCAAGAGTTATTTGCTTGGTTTTGAATTTTTTCGAATCGTCTTCTTCGATCTTTCTGATCTTTTGAGTGATTGCTTATGTGTGGTTACTATTGCTTGCTTACGATAGATTGACCGGAGTGTGACGAGTAGAGCTATCAAGATTTTTGAGTGCGAATCATCTTCATCAACATTGCAGGCAAGTTCACACTTTGATCATACCTTTTCTACAACCCAGTTTTATTGCATTAGATCAATCCTCACACATTGCATGATTTGGATCTAATTAAATTGTGGGATGGGAAGTAGATGAGGTAGTACCTATTGCCCTGTTATATCAAACCCTCGGGAGTTACTTCTGCGCGTTGCTTATATTGCCATGCTATGCTAGTAGACGTGGATTGGGTGAGTGATATCCATGACAGATGGGAGTTTGTTAATTTTAATGGTTTATCTAAGGTGGCAACTTAAACACACATCTGGGTGGATTGAGGCACCTGATGTCTATCAGGACTTGCCTGTTTTCTTTTGGACTGCCACCCAGGCTCAAAGGGATCATGAGATTATTCATACTAGAAACTTCCGTGTGCATCCACAAGCCATTATGGGCTCTGGCATAGTTGACTAAGTTGTGCGAACTCTTACGGGTAGACTAGCAGATGTAGGGGATGTAGGTGGTACGGTCTACCCACATGTAAGGTGCTAGTGCTTCTGAAAGACTGTGTCTCGGTCATCCGTTTCTCAAACACCATGTAGTGCGAGAAACCAAACAGAGGCGATCGAGTCTTGTGGGGAAAAGTGCGCAAACCTCTGCAGAGTGTACAAACTAATCATGATTAGCCGTGTCCCCGGTTATGGACATCTTGAGTATCTAGTTCTTGGATTATCCTGTTGATCTCATCACGTTACTTTAAATGAATATTGTTGGGTTTAAAAATGTTATTTAATTGGGATTGAGAATGCTCTCAACCATTCTCAATGTTCAACAACCACCATGATAGTTAAATAAATTTATTCCTTTGTGGTAGGGAAAAATTGGCTTTACGCAAAAACCTTATAACCATAGAGCTTTTCCACCAGCCAAATATGCATGTAGTGATAGCCATTGTTCATCATTCTCTATGGTGTGAATTTGCCAGTACATTCAATGTACTGACCCGTTTCGGGCTGCAACGTCTCATGTTGCAGGTTTCTTACGACGAGTAAGTGATACGTTAGGGTTACGATTTCTACACTCAACTTTGCCGTTGGTGTTGATGGGAATCCACAACCTTGTTGCTTCCGCTATATGGATTGAGGTAATAGTATTTATGTTACTTTATACATGTGATTTACCTTTGTTATAAATCCTTCGAGTACTGTGTGTGTCAGCATACCGATCCAGGGATGACACTTAAGCACAGAGACTTGATCCATTCGGGTCGGGTCGCTACAAGATGGTATCAGAGCACATGTTGACTGTAGGACATGACCCGAGAAACTGGCAAGCCCATAGCAAAGATTTTTCTCTACAACTTTCCCCTTTCAAAAAGATCTTTTACCTCTCTTCTCTTCTGAGCTTATTCAAAAATTCCCTTTAGTGAGACCATACCCCTTTCCCCTTTTGACCACACGAAGGACTCCACTGATGAGACCACTCCAAGAAGTACAGGATATCAGGCAACTAAGACCACCTCGGAATGAGGAGTATTTTCCGTGCATCTGAATAGTGGAAACTACAACGGTTGAAGGCCAAAGACAAGTAGAATTTGAAGGCTCTGAAGAATCCCCAGATTTGTATGACCTAGGAAGGCTACCCTGATGGAACTTAACAGATTATGGAAGTTGTCAATACCCGAGATCAAGGTGTATAGGAGAAAGACCGGAACATGGAGAGTTGAGAACTCAAAGTTTTGTCAAGAAAACCCTAAGGCAGGAGATATCAACTATGGAATGATAACTCATGGGAATGACAAGAGCAGAAACACGGTTATCCGTGATGTCATTGCCCGCTGATGCTATTGTCACCGTGCGGAGTTAAGGATGCATTTCTTCAGAATGGAATTGATGGAAGAAGGCTGATGGAGCACCTATTAGTAAGATGAAGTTTTAACCTTAGCTGGTGTATCACCAAAATCTGGAGTAGTACATCAAGAATTTTAAGATGGAGCTCCAGGAAGCCGTATTTTGACAGGGAAGCATTTCGTGAAGAATTTAGGTGCAAGAAGCTGAAGTAGCCAAGCTGGAGGAGCAAAACCCCTAGATACCGGAGATTCGTCAGGAACTGAAGGACAGAATGATCATGGTTCATGCCAAGGATGTTGAAACCCGGAAGTTTGGAATGCAACTCCAGAATTATTAAGGGACGACACGATAGACTTTGCGACAACAAAGATGAGCTGGCAAAAAGGACTTGAGAAAGACAAGTATGATCGGAAGAAGCCATCGGAGACATGACCAAGACTTGAAGAGTTTGGCGACGTTGACCTTAGAAGACCAAACCCCTGTTATACACCTACATTAGATGCGACGATTGTGAGCTGTCATTTGTTTGTTGTTTTTCCGACAGCCACAATAAAATCTGTCTTTTCAAAAACTTTTTTTTGTATTGTGTGCATCCCATCCCATCTCTCTTATCTCACCCCAAAACCCTTGGACCCAATAGATGATGAATGGAGATGAGCTTGTATTTTCTGGACCGATGAGTCAATTGGAGACAGAGCGATGGATTCAGAACATGGAGGATCATATGGAGAACAACCCTATAGTCGGAAAGAATATGACCCAGCATGCTCTTTAGTGCTTTGAAAGAGGTGCTGCTATTTGGTGGAGAATGTACCAAACCATGAATGGATGGCAAGGAGTAACCATTTGGAAAGAATTTAAGTTGAGTTTGCCAAAGTCTCGGTTTGTGTCCCAGAAGTTGAAACCTTATGGAAAGGATATGAAGAAACCTTGTGCATGCCAGATTTGTGGAGAAATAGGACACACCCATAAAGAACACAAGGATGAATGCCCTAATTGTGAAGGAAGTCACCCAGTTGAAGAATGCCCAGTTAGGCAAATTACTTGTTTCTTGTGTGAAGGGACTACCCACTATCCTGCTAAGTGTTACATTTACCCATGGTACAACGAACCATCTAGCAGAAGAAAGAAGTAAAGAAAGGAGCCCTCATGGAAATTTTAGAAGAAACTTCGATGAAGGAAAAGGTGGAGGACACACCTAAAGAAGACCCGAGAAAACCCTGCACTAAGTCTTGCTATTCATGTGGAGAAAAAGGACACATCTCCCAAAATTGTTTGAACGGGGATCTAGTAGAATTCCCGACAGAGGAAGTAGAATATGACCCACAGGAAATAGAAGCCCTGATTGGAATGGAAAAGTCCACGAAGAGAAACTGATTGGAGCCCAAGAGGAACCTGAGTCATATCACCTATTATAGGTGCAAGGAGTCAGGGCACTACCTCAATAGTTGCCCCAAAAGGAAATCTCGATACTTGTCAGAAGTAATATATTTCAGTTGTAATGGAGCAGGGCACTTTGCCAGAGAATGCCCCAAGGAGAAGGAAACTTGAGCTTGATAGTTGAGTTTGCAACAAAAGAAATGGAGTAGTAGAAGTGAGAACATTTTTATTTTATATTGAGGTGTTGAGTTGAGACATGTAATGGAGAAGCGAGAGATTGTAAACATTTGAGAATGAATAAAGTAGCATCGTTGGTACTGATATGGATTTTTTTGAGTTGATACTCTATGAAGAAGAATTTTGGCCATTCTGAGGATAAGAGAAATATGGTCTATGGAAGATTTGTGCATTTTAAGGGTGGTAGTACCCTGTAATGGATTTCGGACAAAATGAATACGAGTTTTGTCTCGATATGTGTGATACCCCAAGAGTATGTTGGATGAAGTTGGAGACCGTCAGTTGTTTGGATCAAATGTGATCAAGGAGTCAGAAGAGAATGTTCAAGATAGACTGAAGGTAGCTCAGTCCAGGCAGAAGAGTTGTGCAGACTCAAAACTCAAGGAGGTAGTCTATGAAATTGGAGACAGAGCATGTCTTCGTGTGACCCCTCTGCGAGGAGTTAAACGAATTGGAGTTAAGGGACAGTTAGCCCCGAGATTTGTAGGACCATACCGAGTTTTGGAGCGTATGGGAGAAGTGGCCAACAAGTTGGAGTCATCCGAAGGACTGTTAGGAGCTCATGATGTGTTTCACGTTTCCCAGTTGAAGAAGTGCCATGCAGAGATGGCCTGTATTCCCCTGTAAGGACGCTTGACCGCGGAAAGGATAATGATGTTCCACGAAGTGGAATATGGACTTCATAAGTATAAGTTTTTATCTCGGTATGAGGGATATCCCACGAGGATGAAGAGATGAAGTACTATTGGATTATAAAGGAGGTATGATGTTGGAAATATGGATCAATGGAAATTCCATGATGAGTGTGAGTAATCACGTTTAGTTTGGAGCTAATAGAAGGAAGGAAGACATTACAATTGGATGGATTGTAAGTATGCTAGGAAGCTGGAAGTTGGATGTTGGATGTTGGAATAATGATCAGTTGCCCAGATGATGAGTTCAAGACTACAAGTGATGAGGTGTGCCATAACCCACAGGCCCCAGGACCTGCCAAGAAGCAAGCACACTCTTGCTGAAGGAAAAACCCTGGAAGTGGATATACCTTTGTCGACAGACGATTTTATAGGAGTTAACGCAAAACCTGAGAGTTGTGAAGGAACAATAGATGTTTGTTTGGCTTGCAGAATCTATGGATTATTCCGAACTTGGTTCGTCGACGAGAGAAATTCTGCAATGCTTGTGAGGATGACCGAGTGTTAGAATGCGAGATTTGCTAAACCGTATACAAGGTAATGATTTGGGTGCGGGATGGATTGATCACCATACCGACTTACTCTTATTATTCGCCCTGCTATATGGGATGGTAAATCTGAGTGACTTGCCTATAGTAGAGAGACGACGATATTAAACCTTGTTAAACCTTAGAATGGTATAAGAATTTTTCCCTTGTACACGGCAGTTTTTTTGCCAACCGTAGGTTATACGGTGAGGATCAACCCAGACCCATTTCCTGCAGGAGAAGCCATAAATTGTTAACCGCCATGAGATATCGATAGTTATTTAGAATTGGCGCCAGACCTATCAGCTACGAAGACCCAGTCTCGGAATAACCTTACCAAGAGGAAAGGACAGAAGAATTGAGGAAAAGGTTATGCCACGACCGGAAGAGCTCAGAGAAGGAATTTTCTCGAGGATCTGAGAAGACCGACCCTGTCAAGAATAAGGATGGAGTATATGAGTTTTGATAGAACCGTAACCATGCTTCTAAGGGTGGTAGCACCCCAGACCCCAGTGATGATTGATGGAGTTTGAGGAGACCCCCAAACCCTAACCTATTTCTTGCTAGCCTCTCCGAATCTCGAGGACGAGATTCATTTTAAGGGTGGTAGGTTTGTAACATCCCAAAATTCTAAATTTTGGAATGTTATAAACAAATAGATAGATTTGATTGATTGTTTGAGTGATTGTCTGAAAGTGAATGAAATTCGAAACTTTTTGAAAGTTAAATGAGAGGGAATAAAAGGACTTTCCCAAACTTTCATATTTGCTTTCTGATCTCCATGAATTCAAATTCTTTTCACCACAAAACCCTGGAGAGAAGATGACATGACTTCTTCCATTTATTTAAATGACAAGGGGTGTTGAAAATATTTGAATTTCATTTGGAAAATATTTCCAATTCTGAAACTTTATGCAACTCAATGATTTTCATGAGAGAAGATAAAATGACTTCTTCAAATTATATGAAATATGAGTTGGGAGTTTCAAAGAATTAAATTCAAAGTTGTTTTGAATTTATTTTCAATTTGGAGTTATTTGAGTTTTATTCAAATTACTTTTCTCCAAAAATAAAATATATGGAAATTAGGGTAACATGATTCCCTACAATAGAAACTTGGAGAAAATTTAATTTGAAATCATTTGGTATTTTTTAAAATGATTTTAGTTGGATTTTAATAGACCAGTAGCACTCTTTGATTTATTAGAATTTGTGTGTATTTTATTTAATACTAGAAAAATGTCCATGTTGTAGAAAAAAAATTCTGAAAATTTTGATATATTATATGCCTATATAAATTTTTTTTATTTATTTTGTTTTTATCCATTTTGTTTGTGTGGAAAAAAAATCTTTATATAAAAAAAATTCTTCTCCTCTCGCAAACTGGGCCGGCCCAGCTCCCAGGCCAGGCCGCGGCCCAGCCCACGTCGCCCGTCGCCACCGTCCTTGAGCGGGACTCCGCTCGGGAGTTCGCCGCCGCCGCCGTCCAAGTCCCGGCCGGGCACGCCTCCCGTGACCCCTTCCCCACGCCTCCCGAGGCCACCCCTCCCCTATAAAGCCGCCGCCCGGACCCCTCCCTCCCCTCTCCTCCCCGCAACCGCCGCCTCCCGCCGCTGCTTGCTGCCGCCGCCGACGCTACATCGCCGCCGCCGCCGCAAGCCGAAGCTCGCCGTCGCCCGCTGCCCTCCCCGCCGCGCCCCCCGCGCCCCCCGCTCGCCTCTCTCCCCGCCCCTTTTCCCGTTTTTGCCGCGGACTTGCTGCCTTCCGCCCCGTCGTCGCCCTGCTCTCGGTTGTTTGGCCGCCGCGCGCCGGAGCGCGCTGCCTATTCTCAGCGGAAGCCGCGCCGCACTCACCGGAGTTAACCGCCGCCGCCGCCGCCAGTTTATTTCGCCCAAGCCGGTAAAAGCCGTCGCTTTTCTTTCGGTTTATTAACACCTAACCCTAGATCGGTTTTCTAAAGAAAACCAGATCTGTTTTTTTTAGTAATGTAGTGAACGTTTACTGTTTAACCCTTCGCAGTGAACGAATTCATCCATTAGCGTTCGGTAACGAATGTTCGTAGTTTAGTCTTTTTCTTTTTCTATTTTAATTTTCGGCCAGGGACTTATATGTGAGGAGTTTTCTTTACAGTTTAGTCCCTGAACTTCAATCTATCACTACTTTTTACTCGTTAGTCCAAATCCAACGAAACCAACGCTCACTTCTTCGTTATGAACCCCTCTATCCATTAATCCAACTCAAACATGTTATTGAAAAGTTTAAAATTTGAATTAGATCAGATTTGAATTCAAACTTCGTTTGATCATAACTTGAGTTTCGTAGCTCCGTTTGAGTTGATTCTTTTTGCAAATCGAAGCTCTTGACCTAAACATTCTAATAAGGCCAAATTCACATAATTTTGGTACTGTTAGAAATTGTTTTATGTTGCAAGAGTTATTTGCTTGGTTTTGAAGTTTTTCGAATCGTCTTCTTCGATCTTTCTGATCTTTTGAGTGATTGCTTATGTGTGGTTACTATTGCTTGCTTACGATAGATTGACCGGAGTGTGACGAGTAGAGCTATCAAGATTTTTGAGTGCGAATCATCTTCATCAACATTGCAGCAAGTTCACACTTTGATCATACCTTTTCTACAACCCAGTTTTATTGCATTAGATCAATCCTCACACATTGCATGATTAGGATCTAATTAAATTGTGGGATGGGAAGTAGATGAGGTAGTACCTATTACCTGTTATATCAAACCCTGGGAGTTACTTCTGCGCGTTGCTTATATTGCCATGCTATGCTAGTAGACGTGGATTGGGTGAGTGATATCCATGACAGATGGGAGTTTGTTATTTAATGGTTTATCTAAGGTGGCAACTTAAACACACATCTGGGTGGATTGAGGCACCTGATGTCTATCAGGACTTGCCTGTTTTCTTTTGGACCGCCACCCAGGCTCAAAGGGATCATGAGATTATTCATACTAGAAACTTCCGTGTGCAGCCACAAGCCATTATGGGCTCTGGCATAGTTGACTAAGTTGTGCGAACTCTTACAGTGGTAGACTAGCAGATGTAGGGGATTGTAGGTGTACGGTCTACCCCACATGTAAGGTGCTAGCGCTTCTGAAAGACGTGTCTCGGTCATCCGTTTCTCAAACACCATGTAGTGCGAGAAACCAAACGGAGGCGATCGAGTCTTGTGGGGAAAAGTGCGCAAACCTCTGCAGAGTGTACAAACTAATCATGATTAGCCCGTGTCCCCGGTTATGGACATCTTGAGTATCTAGTTCTTGGATTATCCTGTTGATCTCATCACGTTACTTTAAATGAATATTGTTGGGTTTAAAAATGTTATTTAATTGGGATTGAGAATGCTGTCAACCATTCTCAATGTTCAACAACCACCATGATAGTTAAATAAATTTATTCCTTTGTGGTAGGGAAAAATTGGCTTTACGCAAAAACCTTATAACCATAGAGCTTTTCCACCAGCCAAATATGCATGTAGTGATAGCCATTGTTCATCATTCTCTATGGTGTGAATTTGCCAGTACATTCAATGTACTAACCCGTTTCGGGCTGCAACGTCTCATGTTGCAGGTTTCTTACGACGAGTAAGTGATACGTTAGGGTTACGATTTATACACTCAACTTTGCCATTGGTGTTGATGGGAATCCACAACCTTGTTGCTTCCTCTATATGGATTGAGGTAATAGTATTTACGTTACTTTATACATGTGATTTACCTCTGTTATAAATCCTTCGAGTACTGTGTGTGTCAGCATACCGATCCAGGGATGACACTTAAGCACAGAGACTTGATCCATTCGGGTCGGGTCGCTACAGTCAAATTGCATAACAACATACGTTGTTCCCTTTGTCATCGGTATGTTACTTGCCCGAGATTTGATCGTCGGTATCATCATACCTAGTTCAATCTCGTTACTGGCAAGTCCCTTTACTCATTTTGTAATGCATCATCCCGTGACTAACTCATTAGTCACATTGCTTGCAAGCCTCATAGTGATGTGCATTACCGAGAGGGCCCAGAGATACCTCTCCGATACATGGAGTGGAAAATCCTAATCTCGATCTATGCCAACTCAACAAACACCATCGGAGACACCTATAGAGCATCTTTATAATCACCCAGTTATGTTGTGACGTTTAGCACACAAGGTGTTCCTCCGGTATCCGGGAGTTGCATAATCTCATAGTCATAGGAATATGTATAAGTCATGAAGAAAGCAATAGCAATAAACTAAACGATCATAGTGCTAAGCTAACGGATGGGTCTAGTCCAGATTCCGTTCATCAAATGACAACACGTGTCCATGGCTAGGAAACTTAACCATCTTTGATTAACGAGCTAGTCAAGTAGAGGCATACTAGGGACACTCTGTTTGTCTATGTATTCACACATGTACTAAGTTTCCGGTTAATACAATTCTAGCATGAATAATAAACATTTATCATGATATAAGGAAATATAAATATCAACTTTATTATTGCCTCTAGGGCATATTTCCTTCATAACTATCACAAACGCTCTCCTTGATTAACCGTATGCTTTTATCAACTACATCACACACGATTTGATGAAGAAAATTGTGTGGCATTGGGCTATCCATCACAAGCGCTTTTACTGCTAGAACCGTTTGCAATGTTCCATGACACATTTAGCAGGTTTATTAGTTTTCAATTAGAAATTCCAGTATTACACAAATTCACATTTCATATCAAACAGTTGTTTGGCAATTTCATGTCAAGCACATAAATATGTTTTAACATCACAGTATGATAGCTACTTGAAAACAGAACAACATATAGCTAGTTCAACTTCGTAAGAACAATATTAGAACAATATATTCATTTCCCTAATCGAGATTATCTAGGCTCGCCTTATCCACCTCTGCTTTCAGTTCAGTAAGAACCTGTTTTGCACTGGCCAACTGGGAAAGTGCCTCCTCCTTCGCCAACACCATCTTAGCAAAGTCTGATTTAAAAAAATTGAGCTCATTCTCCACCTTCCTCTTTTTATCCCGCATCTTCAAATATTATTCAGCGTTGACAACACTTTCTCTAAGCCTATCTCTGTTCTCTTCCTCATACATGCTCCAGAGCTTCGCTAGGCACATCTTCAAAGACTGTGGCCACTCTTGATCAACCCACTCCAAGTAAGAACACTGTCGTTCATCCTATAATATTTAATACTAGATCAGTAACAATTGTAGGGGAAATGGGTTTATAGCAACATAGAAAATCACCAATGCTTATTTTGAAAAACTGAAGAAACATGTTAATTATGACATATCTTCTCAAAAAGATCAATGTGCAAATGAATTCATTGCTACTGAGACAACAACCAAATTTTGGAACATCAGAAGCTATAATTAACTACAATAACGCTACAAGTTCTTACTCATGTACAACAAATAACAAATTGAACATTTTATGAGGAACGTAAATATAACTGCAACAGCATAGCGACGGTGTTTGGATGACAGCAAATTGATACTAACAGGTGTGTACATGCACAAATTTAGTAACATATAACTAATAGCACTAAGGTCGTCCACTATGTATGCCAAAACTGGTGTAAAGACAACTATTGCTACATCTCGCACCGGTGCCCTACACTGGCGAGCCCCGGACTCCGGAGCACCTAGTTGTTGTGATGCCCAGTTCCTTCGTGCCATAAAGATTTAGTATTTTACTGCTTGTCTACTCGGATGTGTGGACCAAAGTTGGCTGCACAAACTGCTGAAGCAGTGCCAAATAATTTTCTAATGGCACCGCTGTTGAGATGGCAACAATTTTAGATACTAGGTGCAAACTGTGACACTGTCTTAGGACGCGTTTGGTTGAAGGTGTGGTATGAATGGGTTGGGACCGTGATAGTGTCTGAATCACATCTAACAAATGATTTGTAACAACGAAAGAGGGTCTAACCTTCTCTGCACATGCCAGAAACTTCCTCCCACTATCCACAGATTCAAACCCAACTAGCTTCACGCATGGATATTGATGGTGACAACGAGCATATAGATCTTCAGCCACCCCGCTCCATTCGTTGCCACTGATGGTCGTAGGGAGCTACAAGAGGAAGAAATGACTCAAATCGACCACCGGGTAAAAATCATTCATTCCAACTCATAGCCCAAGAGAGAGAAGAGAGGCATACTCGGGTGGTGAAGGAGTCATCGCTAGAGGAGAAACCGCTGGAGAGGTCTTTGAAGAAGACCATGGCGACCCCGGCGGTAGGATGCGAGATGGCGAGAGCGAGGAAGGAAGCGAGGAAGTGGCTATAGCTTAGGAAAAAAGGAAGGAGGAAACAGGGGAAATGTGACTTGTGGTCGGGGAGAAAAGGGGTGGGGGAGGGGGGAGGGGGGGGGGTAGATATTTTGGCGGTAGGCCAAAATTTTGGAAATGTGGAGGAAAACTTTGTGCGTGGTGCCGTCGGTGCACGCGGTAGGCCTAAATTTTGGAAATGTGGAGGAAAACTTTGCGCGCGGTGCACGCGGTAGGCCAAAATTTTCATCGCAAACGGTTCCTAGAAAACAATTGTGAGTGATGTTGTAGATATTTTTTATTTGCTGTGAAAGACGAATTTGGAGTAAAGTGGCAATGCATGGTATTTTAAATGCATGAGAAAATTTGTAGTACTAATACAACTGTCATGTCAAATTTTGGAAAATTTTAGGAGTCATTTGACCTTTTAAGACATTTAAGTGATTTTTGAGCCATTGAATGACCGTAATTGAAATTTGAACTACATGTGCATGCAATAGCTAACCATAACGGTTTGAAAAGTCATATTTTGTGTAGTTGTGTGCGATTTAATTCCATGTGCGGTTACTTGGAAGGAATTTTCAAACAACTTGGTCTAATGGCTAGGACACAATTAAGCATGGAGTGCCATGGCATTTAAATTCCAAAAAAATAAAAAATATCTGAAACACATGAAACCTTGGTTGATGTAATGTCATGCCACCAAGATGATGTGATAAAAAATTTGGCATGTATGACGAATGTTTGGACACACACACCTCACAAACCGGAGCAACTCACTAGAATGCTCGTGGTTCTGAGAGGGAACAATGCATGTTTGATGACGAACGGGAGATAGCTTCCTCTTACGGCCTTCAAATTTTTCTACGTGTAACATGCACTAATACAACTGTCATGTGAAAATTTGGAATATTTCATGAGTCATTTGACCTTTTGAAGACATTTAAGTGATTTTCTAGCCATTTAATGACCGTAATTCAAATTTGAACTACATCTACATGCAATGCCTAACCATAACAGTTTGAAAAATCATATTTGTGTGCTTGTGTGCGAGTTAATTCCATGTGCAATAAATTAGAAGGAATTTTCAAACATATTGGACTCACGACATGGACCCATGCATATGTATGCATGGAGTGCCATGGCATTTTAATTCCAAAAAAATAAAAATGATCAGAAAAACATGAAACCTTGCTTGATGTAATGTCATGCCATCAAGATGATGTGGTAAAAAATTGGCATGTTTGATGAAAGTTTGGACACACACCCCTCACAAACCGGAGCAACTCACCAAAAGGCTCGTGGTTCCGAGAGGGAAACAATGCATGTTTGATGACGAATAGGAAATAGCTTCCTCTTATGGCCTTCAAAAATTTTCTACGTTTAACATGCACTACTACAGCTGTAATGTGAAAATTTGGGAAATTCTAGGGGTCATTTGACCTCTTAAAGACATTTAAGTGATTTTCTAGCCATTTAGTGACCGTAATTCAAATTTGAACTACATCTACATGCAACGCCTAACCATAACGGTTTGAAAAATCATATTTGTGTACTTCTGTGCGAGTTAATTCCATGTGCAGTAAATTAGAAGGAATTTTCAAACATATTGGTCTCATGGCATGGACACACACTACTGCAGGATGCTACTAACGCGACACTCACGGCATGGACGAAACTGTGTGCGATGCAATAATCGCAAACAGTGGTGTAAAAAACCATCAAAAAAGGTCCAAAACGTTTGCGATGACGGATGCATAAAACACGATTCAGATTTTAGTTGCGTGTGCAATGCAGGGCATGCAGTTTAGTTCAATTAACTGCTTGCGATGAGGAGGAACAAAAGAAATGGGCAGCCAGATGAAGGTGTGTACGATATCCAGCATACGGTTCACTCGGATGAACTAGTTATGATTAGGCAACACAAAAGAAATGGGCAGCCAAATGAAGGTGTGTGCGATGTACAGCATACGGTTCACTCGGATGAACTGTTTGTGATTAGGCAACACAAAAGAAATGGGCAGCCAGATGAAGGTGTGTGCGATGTACAGCATATGGTTCACTCGGATGAACTATTTGTGATTAGGCAACACAAAAGAAATGGTCAGCCAGATCAAGGTGTGTGCGATATACGGCATGTGGTTCACTCGGCCTTGTCGTCAGTGTGTGACCTCTGTGGCAACCGTTCGCTCCCCACTAGCCTCTTCTTGTACCATGGCAACTATCTACTGCCTCTTCGCCTTTCCCTCTTCATTTGGAACTGTTGCCGCATGCTCTTCCTCCCTCCATTTGCCTTCACCCTTCCTTCTTCCAATGTTCGATCATCTTCTCCATGGAGGGAACAGGTCGGAAACAACTGAGGGAGTCCTGGACTAAGGGGTCCTCGGGCGTCCGGCCTATGTGACTGGGCCGGACTGATGGGCTGTGAAGGTACAAGACCGAAGACTTCCTCCCGTGTCTAGATGGGACTCTCCTTTGCGTGGAAGGCAAGCTTGGCGTTCGGATATGAAGATTCCTTCCTCTGTAAACCGACTTTGTACAACCCTAGGCCCCTCCGGTGTCTATATAAACCGGAGGGTTTAGTCCATAGAGGCAATCACAATCATATAGGCTAGACATCTAGGGTTTAGCCATTACGATCTAGTGGTAGATCAACTCTTGTAATCCTCGTATTCATCAAGATCAATCAAGCAGGAAGTAGGGTATTACCTCCATCAAGAGGGCCCGAACCTGGGTAAACATCGTGTCCCCTGTCTCCTGTTACCATCGACCTTAGACGCACAGTTCGGGACCCCTTACCCGAGATTCGCCGGTTTTGACACCGACATTGGTGCTTTCATTGAGAGTTCCGCTATGACGTCAAAGACAGGATTGATGGCGCGCCTTGTCATCAAGGAAAGTATCACCTCTGGAGGAGCCCTGGCCTCAAGCCAAACCCTCCGGCTGGGCGGCTTTACCATGACCGCCCGTTCGGCCGTTAAGCCGACGATGACTTCTCAGGTCATCAAAAATCGTCTCTGTGTTGACTCTGAATACTCCAAACAGATGGATCCGGTGGAGTTATCGTCTTTAAACGAACTCCTGGATCGCATCGCCACCATGGGGGTCGCTATAGACTACAATCAGTTTGAGCTTAAACCCGATCAGAGAGAAATCAAATATCCACCGATCACCCATCAGATAGCGGTCGTAGAGGAGAAAAACAACAACTTTTCCCCTATATTGAGGACGAGCTATGTTTGGATTTCCGAGCTCGAAGAGCCGGATACCTGTCTGCCTCCGAACCTAGAATCGGGCATCGAGCCTAGAAAATCATTTAACATCCCGGAGCCCGAACCAATAAGCCCGAAAGTTTTTCAAACTCCGGACTCCAAATTGGGTCAGGGATCGGATTCAAAGCCACCCATCCACCACAAGCAACATTCGCCAAGAGATTCTGGCCCTCCGGATTTATGCGACCTCATGTATGTATGACAGCAGTCTCAGGAAACAGTTCATCACTTTTGGGCTAGATTCCTCCTTATCAAAGACAAGATTAAAGATTGTCGCGACGAGGACGCAATTTCAGTATTCTGCAATAATTGCATGGACGAAGGAATCCTCAACGCTATCAACCGCCGTCGCGTATTACACTTCGCTGACTTGGCAACCATAGTACAGAAGTACTGCCCGATGGAAAGCGCCTGGAGAACTCAGACAGCTCACTGGGAACCACCGGTCTCCGCTCAACCCCTCTGGCGAGAAAAAAGGATGCACCCTCGCGGGGCACCCGACCCCATAGTGAAGAAAACTAAGCCCATTACGGGGCGCAGAACCATCCTGGAGGGATGTCTCGATAGGCCATGCAAAATACACACGACACCGAATACCGTACCAACCCATGGCCTTAGAGCATGTTGGATACTCCGGCAAGTGGCCAAGAGTGGCGAGGATATCCTCACCAAAAACACCTTAGAGCAACACCCCCCGGAGGACGACGACCTTAGAGTATTGACAGTCTTCGAGACTTTCGCTCCAAACAATCGGCGCAAGAGGGCACTCCGCGACCTCGCCGAAGTCTGCCAAGTCGCAACAATAAACCCCTGGAACGACACGGCCATAACTTTGAATGCCAGTGAAGAACCAAAATTCCGGTTAGTCCGGGCACCAGCCGCCTTGGTCCTCAATCCAATCGTGGATGGCTTTCGGCTCACTAAAGTGCTCATGGACGGCGGTGGCGGACTAAACCTCATCTACGAGGACACACTCAATAAAATGGAAATAGACAGGAGCCGCATCGAGCAAAGTAATACGACCTTCCGAGGGATCATTCCTAGCCGGGAGGCGCGATGCGCGGGGAAAATTACACTCGACGTGGTATTCGGCACGCCTGAGAACTATCGGTCCAAAGAGATAACCTTCCAAGTGGCCCCTTTCAACAGTGGATATCACGCCCTGTTGGGGCGAGATGCATTCACACGCTTTCAAGCTATACCTCATTTCGGGTATATGAAGCTCAAGATGCCCGGGCCCAGCGGTATTATCACTCTTACCAGTGATCTAGACATAGCCCTCCTCATTGAAAACAAAACCGCATCCCTGGCCCTCAAGGCACTATCCGAGGCCCTCGCGGCCGAAGAGTTAACCACACTACGCTCCACGGTGGATAGGCACGACGTAATCCTCGATAAGCGGCCCAAATCCATATCCTTCAAACCAGCAGATGAAATAGTCAAATTTCAAGTCCACCCGACGGACCCCAAGAAGACAGCTTCCATCGGGGCACAACTGGCCCCAACGGTCGACGCCGCACTACGAGCGTTCCTGCGCGAGAACTGGGACATATTCGCCTGGCACCCTTCTGATATGACAGGAATCCCACATGGGATGCTCGAACGCAGCCTCAATATATTGAAGGGATATAAGTCGGTCAAGCAAACACTGCGGTGCTTTTCCGAACCCAAACAACAAACTATGGGGGAGGAGCTAGCCAAGTTAATCGAGGCCAGATTCATCAGAGAAATAAAACACCCGGACTGGCTAGCAAACCTGGTGATGGTGTCAAAGAAGGATAAATCCTGGCGCATGTACGTCGATTTCAAAGACCTCAACAAGGCCTGCCCTATGGATCCCTTCCCCCTCCCCTGCATCGACCAGATTATTGATGCTACTGTAGGACATGAGTCACTGTGTTTCCTAGACGCATACTCCGGATACCATCAAATCAAAATGAAGGAGTCCGATCAAGACGCAACGACATTCATTACCCCATACGGGCCTTTCTGCTTCAACACTATGCCCTTCGGGCTTAAAAATGTCGGCGCCACCTACCAACACATGATTCATACATGCCTGGAGAAACAAATCGGCAAGACAGTTGAGGCATATGTGGATGACGTCGTCATCAAGACTAGGCACATCAAGTCATTAATAGACGACATGCGTCTCACATTCGATAACCTTCACACATATGACATCAAGCTCAATCCGGAAAAGTGTTTTCGGCGTTCTCGCTGGAAAACTACTGGGCTTCATCGTTTCCAATAGAGGAATTGAGGCAAATCCAGCCAAAATCCGAGCTTTGTCACAATTGGCTACACCAACAGACCTTAAACAGGTCCAAAAACTAGCTGGATGTGTGGCAGTTTTAAGCCGCTTTATCTCCAGACTAGGAGAAAAAGCATTGCCACTTTATCGCCTTCTCCGACGCACCGACCACTTCGAGTGGATGGATGCAGCAACAGCCGGACTAGAAGAAATAAAGGCTCTTTTAGCAAGCAACCCAATCCTGGCCGCACCGAACATCAGTGAACCGATGTTATTATACATCTCTGCAACACACCAGGTGGTGAGTGCGGTGCTCGTCGTTGAGCAAAAGGAGGACGGACACAAATCCCACTTCAGAAACCGGTATACTATGTATCCACTGTCCTCACACCATGCAAATTCCGGTACCCTCATTACCAAAAGATAGCATATGCGGTGTTCATGGCATCCTGGAAGCTACGACACTACTTCCAAGAGTTCTCAATCACGGTGGCTTCCGAAGTACCACTCAATGACATAATAAACAACCGTGATTCTATGGGCCGGATTGCCAAGTGGGCCATTGAGCTCCTGCCATTCGATATAACATACAAACCACGCCGAGCCATTAAATCCCAAGTATTGGCCAACTTCATCGCCGAATGGACAGAGGCCAAACTCCCTAAAGAGTACTGGGTCATGCACTTTGATGGCTCTAAAATGTTGTCCGGCTTAGGAGCAGGCATCGTCTTAATGTCCCCCATCGGAGACACAGTCCAGTATGTACTCCAAATATTATACACAGACTCCAACAATTTAGCCGAATACGAGGCCTTATTGCACGGTCTTCGGATGGCTGCCTCCATGGGCATACAACGCCTGGAGGTGCGCGGGGATTCAAATCTCACAATATCCCAAATAAATGGAGACTTCGATGCCAAAGATCCAAAGATGGCGGCCTATCGTAATGCCATACTTCAAATCTCAGCTCGGTTCGAGGGACTCGAGTTTCATCATGTGGCTCGGGAAAGTAATCAAGCGGCGGATGTCCTTGCTCGCATGGGCACCAAGCGTGACCCCATCCCGCCTAACATCTTTCTGGAAAGGCTCTTCAAGCCATCCGTGGTGTGGCAGGGTGAGAGTAGCAACACCAGTCCGGATCCGATTATACCCCAGATTCCGAACACAATACTGATATCATCGGGGGCTTAGCCACCGAAATAACACCATCGGCCCATGTAATAATGGTAGTAATTGCCCCATGGACCGAACCATTCTTGGCCTACCTTAATAGACGAGAGCTCCCTGAGGATCAGAATGAGGCTCGCTGCATTGTTCGGCGCTCGAAAGCCTACAAGGTCCATGAAGAAGAGCTCTACAAGAAAAGCGCTACCAGAGTCCTTCAAAGATGTATCTGCGAAGAGGAGGGATGGTAGATCCTGGCCGAAATCCATGCTGGTCTCGGCGGTCACCATGCCACGGCTCAGGCCCTCGTAAGTAAAGCCTTCTGTACAGGTTTCTTTTGGCCGACGGCCCGAGCAGATGCACAGGACCTTGTCCAACGTTGTGTCGGATGCCAGTTGTTTGCCAATCAAAGGCATATGCCGCCTACCGCCCTACAAACAATCCCCATCACTTGGCCTTTCGCGGTCTGGGGGCTGGATATGGTCGGACCCCTTAAAGGAGGAAGCCCTAAGAAAAAATATCTTCTGGTCATGGTAGATAAATTCACCGAGTGCATAGATGCCAAACTAGTTAAAACGGCCGAAGCTGGACGAGTGATAGACTTTATATCCGGTGTGGTGCACCATTATGGTGTTCCACACAGCATCATCACCGAGAACAGCTCCAATGTCACAGCCGATGAAGTGAAAACCTGGTGTGCTAACCTGGGCATTAAGCTTGATTACGCCTCCGTCTATAACCCGCAAACAAACGGTCAACTCGAATGAGCTAATGGTCTTATTATGAGCGGCATTAAGCCTAGACTAGTGCGGTCTTTGAAAGAATCAGACAAGCACTGGGTTGAGGAGCTCGACTCCGTACTCTAGGGGTTGTGGACCACGCCCAATCGCACTACCAGATACACACAATTCTTCATGGTGTATGGCGCAGAGGTCGTTTTGCCCTGTGACATCATTCATGACTCACCTCGAGTGCGCATGTATGAAGAGAGAGAGAGGTCGAGCTTGATCGGCAGGACAGTCTAGATATCCTGGAGGAGGAGTGTGATGTTGCAAAAGCCCGTTCCACATTCTATCAACAACAGGCTCGCAGATACCAAAGCAGAGAAGTGCGGGCCAAGACTTATAATGTTGGTGAGCTCGTCCTGCGCTTGCCAGAAAAGAAAAAGTACAAACTCAAGCCGAAGTGGGAGAATCCCTTCATCATCGATGAAGTTCTCTCCGGAGGAGCGTATCGCCTGCGTGATGCATTGGACAATTGCTTAGAGCCGAACCCGTGGAATGCTGCCAGACTCCGAAGATTCTATGCCTAGAGCCGTACTCTTTGTTCGTCTTCTTCTCCCTTTGTTTCCATTTTCTCTCTCTTTAATTTTTTTTCTCTCCGGCTCTATAGCTCTTGTGTGGCTAAACCACACACCTATGACGTACACATCCTTAAATGTATACGCTCATAATACCTGGGGGCTTCTTTTACAGAAGCTTATTATTATTCTTCGAGCATCAAGGTCACCACATATGTGTCCTTTCCTCATATGTACCTTTTCTTCGCCATTATATGCACTGTTATGACTTAAGTTTTTGCCAAGTTGGGTTGTCTGGCTCCTGTGCTTATGCCCTACGTTCCCGTTTGTTCGGCTAGGGCATAAAGGGAGCACCTCTGCGATTGTTACAGCCGGTTCATCCGGACTTGTACCTCAGACTGGGTGAAGCCGAAAGCTAGCATTCTTAAGGGAATATTCAGTCGGCGGACTAAAGATGTTATACCCTAATTACACTATGAACCCCCAGATGTTATGTATACTGCGATTCTTCAATCACAGTTCGGGCATGCATGCTAACGCATGTTCACCCAGGGAAAGGAACCCTTAACGGAACTATTCTCCCTGGAAGATGTTTATTACAATCAACAAGTAATATAACATAGCTAGCCAGATACAACTTGTCTGTTCAAGCAACTATGACCCCTACGCCTGGTTTCCACGCATACCCTAGCCTCTATCACCGCTCCGGTATTCAGAAACACTCCGCACCTTCGGGCCCAGAGGTCGAAGCGAAAAGGTCTGCCATGACAATCGTTTTACAAATCCGGCTAGGGACAAATTTTTCAATTGAGGTACATAGTCACTTGGACTCAAAAACTTCTTCCTCTATGTCATCCAACAGGCTGTCTAGCTTACAATCCTGTTGGGAAAACTTGGCGGCTATCTTCACAAGCTCCTCCATACTTCCTGGAGGGGAGGTGGATGGCCACAAGGCCTTGCCAACACTCCGCATTGCTTGCCGAGATCGCTCGTGCACTTGGGACAGCTCTTGCAGCAGATCACCTTGAGATCCGGACATTTCCTCTTCGGGGCGACCAGTCAACATACCTGTAGACATAAATCTGTCAGCTCATTTCTTTCGCTGAATTAAACGAAGGTAAGTTCAAAAGCATACCGAATATGCCGCCTCGTAGCCTCCTATTTTCCTTTACGGCGTCAGCTAGCTGGGCTTGTACATCTTTTAGATTTTTGCCCAGCAGGGTGTTGGAATCCTGTAGCTTGTTCTTATCATCCCTGACTCGTGTCAGCACATGTTTGCATGCGGCATGTCACCTTTCGACCTCTTGCTTACCCACCTGTGCGACTTTCCGTTCCTCTTTCAGTTGATCTGCTGATCTTATCATCAGAAGTGCAATAGTATTGACATTAGTGGTACATGATTAACTTTTTATGGATGGAGGGGAACATTACCAGGTGGTGCCTCCTTGGACTTCTCCAGTTCAGCGGTAACAACAGCTAGCTGAGTCTGGCACTTTTCCATCTCACGAGATAGCATGTTGTTCTTCTATGTGAGTACCTGATTATACAATGATCCTTAAATCAGTTGTTTCAACTGTTTCAAGTCTCAGGGGCTACTGGTACATGATTACCAGATCTGTACAATGCGTACTTACCCACATATCTTTCAAATGATGGTCATTGGCTCTGGCAAGCCCGTCCCGAGCAGCTCGGATGTACACATCAGCCGAGCTGAAGGCATTGAACGCCTCTTTAGAAAAATCAGGGTCACGAAGAGCGGCCCTCCGGCGCCGATGATTCATGGCGCTCTCCACTTCAGAGTTCGTAATGGATACATTATCTGAATCCTCTGAAGGAGGACAAGCCGGCGTCGCTTCCGTGTCAGCCCCCGCCCTAGAGGCAGGGTCTGGAACCTGACTGGTGGAGGTGCGACCGGCAGGATCCCCGGACATAGTCCGGCGAACACTCTTCCTGATAAAACATAGCGGACAATGTCATGGTTCGATGTGACTGCTAGAGGGCATACTTAAATCCATACCTCTTCAATGAAGGCTCGGCCATGTTGTCATTTGCCTTCCACTTTGAAGACCCGCCCGGCATAGGAGCCGCTCTCTTATGAGATGCCTCTGGTGCGGCCTCCCCTTTGGAGCACGAGACAGTGCGGTGGATGAGGCATAACGAGGAAGCTCTTTTGGAGGAGATGTCTCCTGGTTATTTACATGCGAGGCAGGAAGGATGCCAGGATAATCGACCATGATAGGCACTTCTGTGCTGTCATAGATCGCCTGGTAGAAGACTCCCTCTTTGAGTTCTACAAATATGTCCGGATCCTCTTCAAATCTGGGATCGAGGTCCCGGTTATGGTCCTCCGGCTGTGGAGTGGGACTATAAATCTCCGTGATAGCCTTCCGCCATTCCTATTAAGAATGGACGAATAAATGTCAATTAAACATGGCTCGGGGAAAAGATTGAGTAAGGAGGTGGGATTAAAACTCACCCAGCTAGGAGGATTTTACATGGAGAATCCCTCTCCGCGCTTGAGATGAGTAAACTCCTCTTTCTCCCCTTTATACAGATCGGCCAATATTGTGGCCAGGGCGGCAGGGGTATCCGGACCCTTCCGTCTGCAGCATGAGGCGTCATCTTCCCCATTGTAGTGCCACATGGGGAGCCCTATGAATTGGAGTGGTTGAACACCTCGCATTATGGAAGTTGCCATTACCTCGATTATTGATAATCCGGACTGGGCAAGTGTCCTTATCCTGCCCATTAACTGTTGAACTTCTGCGTTGTCTTCCTCCTCAAGGCTCCGAGGACGCCAGTTGTGGCGTTTCCTAAACGGAGTGCTAGAAAATTCGGGACGACACATTTGGACTGGGTCGGGGAGGGCGACATCTTCAATATAAAACCACTTCAAGGGCCACTCTTCGGATGCCTTCTTCGGCGTACCGGACAAGTATCCGGTCCCAGCTATGCGCCATATCTCAGCGCCACCCACCTCGAATATGGATCCCTTTTGGGTACGAGGGACGAGGCAGAAAAGTTTCCTCCATAAATCAAAGTGGGCCTAACAGCCCAGGAATAGCTTGCAAAGAGCGACGAAACCCGCGATATGCAGGATGGAGGCTGGAGTGAGGTTGTGCAGTTGGAGGCCGTAGTACTCCAATAGACCTCGGAGGAAAGGGTGGATTGGGAACCCGACGCCTCTTATTAAGAAGGATACAAAGCACACTCGCTCCCCCCTGGTTGGATTAGGGAAATTTTCCGACAGGGCTTCGCCTGTAAAGGAGGTTAATCCTGCCCGAACGGGGACTAGATCCACAGGGGGAAGGAATCCCTGCATTTGAAGCTTACTCAGCTGGTCGTGGGATACTAAACATTTCTCCCAATCGCCTTTTTCGGAGCCGTGAGGGCAGGAGGAAGAACTGGGAACGCTAGCCATGTTGGAATGGTTTCTCCTAGCAAGCTCTAAGGATTTTCCGCCTGGTGTGAGACGACATCTGAGATCCAATCCACTTAAATATATGCCTTTCTTACATGGCCAGGATGTTATGTGCAAAAATACTCTGACCTTTCATGTTCGCTCGACGCGTGGAAGTCGAAGCAATGGAGGCGCAGGAGCCAATGGGATCGACATTAAATGGAAAGCCGAGTATAACTCTTTGGATCAGATGCTTTGAAGTATTCGGAGGAAGAACCCGCCTTGCGATGCCGAAGACTATCAGCGCACCAAACACATCGTCATTGAAGTCTGGTTCGGGGGCTACTGAGGGAATCCTGGACTAAGGGGTCCTCAGGCTTCCGGCCTATGTGACGTGGGCCAGACTGATGGGCCGTGAAGGTACAAGACCGAAGACTTCCTCCCGTGTCCGGATGGGACTCTCCTTTGTGTGGAAGGCAAGCTTGGCGTTTGGATATGAAGATTCCTTCCTCTGTAAACCGACTTTGTACAACCCTAGGCCCCTCCGGTGTCTATATAAACCGGAGGGTTTAGTCCATAGAGGTAATCACAATTATACAGGCTAGACATCTAGGGTTTAGCCATTACGAACTCGTGGTAGATCAACTCTTGTAATCCTCGTATTCATCAAGATCAATCAAGCAGGAAGTAGGGTATTACCTCCATCAAGAGGGCCCGAACCTGGGTAAACATTGTGTCCCCTGTCTCCTGTTACCGTCGACCTTAGACGAATAGTTCGGGACCCCTTACCCGAGATCCGCCGGTTTTGACACCGACAACGACCTCGTTATTCTTGCCCCGATCTGAAAGATGACGTGGTGGAGGAACTCATTGATCGGTGCGACGTCATCACCTCAGATAGCATGGTAGGTTTGTTCAAGACCATTCTCATCTCAACCAATAACATCATTACAAGGAACCCAAGGGTCCAGGAGCGGTTTGATCTCCCCTATCTTCTTCGCCGTGACCCTGCTGACTGGCGCGAGGACAATGGAAGCCTAGCCTTGTGCAAGTTGATGCCGCTTGATAATGATACGTGTGATGTTAAGATGCCATCGCTTGAGGGCAAGGCTTGGGCAGGCGCAAATGGAGATTGGGTTGTTTATATTGGGTACAACTGCGAGTGGGAACTTGCGAATGTGTACACTCGTCACCGGGTTCCACTTCCAAAAATCTCAGACTGCCCAGAGGTTGAGTACACCGGTATTCTACAAATACGATCATGGTGACTGTCGTCTACGGAAAATAGCAATTTGTCGAGTTCCCAACCACTCTTGGGATTACACGAACTATGAAGTTGTTGCTATCTTCGACAAGCTTGTTGCCATCCTTACTTCCACGCCTCGATGGACTTTTCTCATAAATCAATTTATGTACACGGATGAGTATTGTGATGCAATTCAATACGAGGGTCTTGTGTTTGCTGCCACCACTCATGGCACTGTTTTTGCATGGAATCCTGATGCTTTTGGTACGTTTTTCTTCCACCGTAATTATAATTGTTTCATCCACATGCATGCGGGTTAGCTAGTTTCCCTTTACTAATTAACCTTCTTTTGTTTCCAAGGTCCTGTGAACATTCCACCACCTATACTTAAAAAAATTTATAACCAAGGGGAGATGACGATGCTGATGATCAGGAGCATGAGAACGAGCAGGACCCATATACTCAGTGGTGCCTGGCAACTTATTCCGATGGATCACCTCTTCTTGTATGTATACAGGGCACTGTTGATGTTACTAAGGAAGCGGGTGTTTTCTTGCATGGTCGCACGGTCTGGACCTATTCCAACATCTGTTGCAAGGTATTCGAGATGGATACTAGTGTCCTAGCGCCAACACCTTCTCCCTGGTTCTGTATTGAAAGTCTTGGAGGAAACTCACCCTTCCTTGGACAAAACTATCCAATGATGGTGGAAGGCGATCCAGCTGTTGTTGACACAATGTTACTATCATTTATGAGAAGCAACTGTATCTATACCTCGGACATTGCTATGCTTCCCTACCATCCCAATATGGGCCCTGACATAGGCCGCTTCAGCCTGGATGATCAGTCCTGCATTGGTCTCGAGATTGACAGTAGCTAGCCCTTCCCAAAGAATCAGTTCTGGTTCAAAGCAAGCGTTTCCAACGCCGACGAGTGGTTGAGCTAAAGTTCATTTCATCACTTTGTTATTTGTTGTGTGAGAAAAACTTTACTTTACTTGAATGTTTTGTTGGAAATTATCTATAATCCAACATGTATCCTCGTTGTCATTGTGGGTTGATGACTTGTTGTATGTAATCAATGGTACATTTGCATATGCGTCCATCAACTCACGCCTACTAGTGGTGTCCATATGAACAGTGCTAGTGATTTTAGTTGCAAAAATTAGATAGTGCTAGTGATTTTTAGCTGCATATTCTGACAATCACAGTGTTACGAGGTTGACAAATGGCAATGTTACTAGATAAACGAATGTCAATCTTTCCAGTTTGACAAATGGCAACATACCCAAAATGACATATGCAAATATTACCCAATTGTTTCTACGTGGTTGCACACGGCTCATGCAAAACAACCATTTGCGTTGAAGGGATGCACAAATCCTGCAGTGCGAGGGAAGACCATAGCTCTCACTTTGCATACGGGTGTTCTATCTAAAATGTTTGCGATCAAGAGCTGCAGAAATCCTGCTCGGCACATTTTCCCTTGGCTTCCTGGGGAAGCTGTTAGTTTGCACACGGGGGTTCTAACTAAAACGTTTGCAATGAGAGTTTTATATTTAAATACCATTGACGTTTTTTTCAAAAGAAAATCGTTTGCTAAGTCTGTACATTAAAAGAGAAAAACGCAAGTTCGTTCAAACCATATCTTTCATTCAGTCACACTTTGAATTTATATTCATATGATCGAGAATTCGAGATATAGTATTAAACACCAAAAAACCTATTCCCGACGGCGACGGAGGCAGCTTGCCACGTCGTCGTTGTCGTTGTCGTCCTCCGGGATGCCGTTGTTGAAGTCTTCAAGGCAGGACAAAATGTTCTTCACTTGTAAATCAAACATCACGTCGTCGCACGATCGACGGGAGGGGCGCGGGAGGACGGCAACTGGCGCTGCTGAGAGGTAGCGGTCGACGGCAGCGTCCCATGCCGCTGAGGGGGGCGCGGGCACGGGCGCGGTGGGTGCAGCCAAACGCACGGGGACTGACACCGCGGTGGGTGAAGGGGCGCGCACGGGCAGGGGCACGGGCGCGGCAGGTGCAGCCAAACGCACGGGGGCCGGCGCCGTGGTGGGTGGAGGGGCGCACACGGGCATGGGTGCAGGCGCTGGCATGCACACGAGCTCGCGTGGGTCCGTGGAGACCTCGCTGAAGCCTGCGGCTTCCAGCTCTGCGATAGTGCTCGGCGACCAGCCCATCAATGCTACGAGGATGGTCGCTGGCGCGGGCGCGGGGATGGGAGCTGGGACGGAAGCAGGGGCAGCAACCGGCGCGGCCAGCTCGTTCTGGGCCATGTCCATGAGGTCCCATTCCTCCATATTTTCTATCTCCTCCGGCTTAGAGTCGACTTCACCAAACTTGAAGACTAGTGGCAGATGATCATTCTACGCCATGGCGTTGGTGGAGGTCTGCGGGAGGGAGGGGAATGGGAGGCGAACAGTAAGGTCGCCCGTATTAAACAGCGGCTCGGGTTCCATTAATGGAGAGGAAGGCGAGCGGCCATGGAAGTCAAAGGGCTCGCTTCCCAGTGAGCCTACGCATTGGAGGACAGCTTGCACGCCTCTTGGTCAGCCTACGCACTGGACTCTGCTCGCATGCCTCCTGTTCAGTCAAGGTCTAGCAGTTGCCCGCACGGCACCTCCTATAGCCATTAAAACAAAGACACGTGGCGTCACGTGAATGGTTAACAGAACGCACACGATTTGAATTATACAACCATTTGAGATATTAAAGTGGCAGCTATTTTTTCAAAATGCCTTTGTTGGCTGTTATTCGAGTGCGCCTTCTCTCAAAATGGACACGAAAAATACCACAGCATGTCGGGTGCCATTCCATGAAAGCATGCCAAGTTTCATGAATTTCAGACGAGTTTTGGATTTACTAGAATTTTAAAAAAAAAAGTATCTCAACATTTTGCCGGCAATCAACAGTGCCCTACTGTTTGAAATTCCTTCCCATTTCTTGCATGGGACCTAAGCATGCACCCAAGGACATAGATTTGATTTTTCAACCAATTTATATGCATTAGAGCATGTGCATGTAGTTAAAATTTGAATTATGCACATAAATGCATTGAAAACTCAATTGATGCATAAAAATGTCCAAACGAACCCTGAAAAATCCCAAAAATTGACACAACACTCCTGTTGTTCTATGTTGACACGAGAAAAAAATTTGAAAGCAATAGGAGGCAATGGATATCGTTTCGTCCCCAAAGGTGGGACGTTCCCTACCGAAACCATCAGGCTTGTTGTGAGAAGCTCTGGTTTGTGACAAGCATATCCCCAAACTGCCCCAAATGGGACAAAAAATTTACCACGGCATGTTTATGCCGCTCCATGATAGCATGACAAGTTCCATGAATTTTGGATGAGCTTTGGATTTACTAGAATTTAAAAACCAGGTATCTCAATGTTTGCGGTCGAGTGACCGTGGCAGGGAGTACATTCATTCCCATTTCTTGCATGGGACCTAAGTGTTGGGGATATTACTACTGGGCGTAAACCGGCCAGGACAAGCCGGGTTAACTTCATCCATAGTTGAGTGTGATAAAAGCCCATGAGGGCAGATGAGGGCTAAAGGCCCATAATCAGTTTAAGGCCTATAGCTATAAACCGGTGTCGGTATGTAACTTGTGTTATAAGTTAGGAATAGTGGAGACCGAACCGGACGCATCTATGAGCCGGTATCGGGACTCTGTAAACCGACGGGCATCCCCATGTATATAAGGGGACGACCCGGCGGCGGTTCAAGAACAGACAACAACTCGAGACATAGGCGAAGCTTATTTGCTCCCTAGTCATCGAAACACCATCACAACTAGACGTAGGCTTTTACCTTCATTGAAGGGGCCGAACTAGTATAAACTCTCTTGCGTACTTGTGTCCGCTTTAACCCCTTCAAGCTAACCCGTAGCGATGGCTCCACGACTAAGTCCTTTCTCTAGGACATCTGCCGTGACAAAACCACGACAGTTGGCGCCCACCGTGGGGCTATCGCACGATGGTTTCCGGTTCTTGGAGGGCCGCTTTGAAGGACTCGAGGGCTACGCTGTAGGCCGGATGACTAAGAGTCGTCGCGGAAAACTCTACATCGACGACGCAGGCTGGGGCCCCGAGGCCGGCTCAATTGAGTACGGGTACCGGGTCCCCTTTGGTAGCATTCACGTTTTCATTGGCAAGATCGGTGAACCGGGCCCTGAGCCGGACATCTGCACCGACCTCATCGAGACGGCTCAGCGTACGCGATCCGCCCAGGTTAAACCGGCCATGAAGCATGCCTTCGTGGGAATGATCCATGCAGGGAGTTATGAGGATGGATCGGAGCTTCGCGGGGCGACTGCCGTTCGTTCCGGTGACGAATCTTCGACCGGAGAAACCGAATCTCTTTATCAGCTACAAGATGGCCGAATTGAGAGCTGTTCTGATGGCGACAGTATTCCGGACCCCTCTGATCTGCCTAACCGGGTTGGAATATTCATGACCGGAACACAAGCAGCGCTTCACTCTTCGACAACCGCGGCAACGATCTCCGGCTCAGCAGCGGCAACGGTTGCCGGGACGGGAGGCCCTGTGTGCCCACCGGCTCAGGTTCTATCAGAACTATTTGATGCGTTGGTTGTGCTTATGGCAGAAGTTAATCTGCCAAATCAGGACGCTCACAACACGGAGATTGCAAAGGTAAAGGAACAAATCACCCAGGCCAAAA